>NC_031984.2:15647070-16247070 GCF_001858045.2 Oreochromis niloticus
ATGAAATTATGTAAATTTTAAGGCATTATGGCTGGGTTTTTTTTTTTTTGAAAAAGCAAAAAAAAAAAAAAAGGCCTGTGTATTCCAGCTTTTCATGTACAGTTTTGAAAATCTGATATCTGCAAACCAGGAGGGCCTTTCAACTCATAAATCATTGTAAATTTTATTTAGTATTTGGTATTAAACAAGCCTACAATCAACCAGCTATTAACCTTTGGTACATTCTCAGTTAAAGAACAGGGGTGTTTGGGATCAATCGTTAACTAGGCTACATTTTTTACATTCTTGTCCCTGATATAAAATAATGAATGAATGATATGAAGAAACCTCTCTATCGCCTGGACATTGGTCTGTTTGTTTGAAAGCAGCACCTTGAACACACAAGACACAAGATTAAAGCTGAAACCGTCATCCTTTCTGCATTTAGCTTTATCTATTTTATTGTAAGGTTTACTTTACTTTGAACACAAATACACCTGTTTTAATCATGTAAAATATGAAATTGTATGTAGGCTTTTTTTTTTTTTTTTTTTGCCTTAATTTCCAAAAAACATGCCTCCAGCATGTCAGCAGAGTTGCTCCGGACTTGAATACAGCTGTATGCAAACCTCTCTGATGCTCCAACGCCCAAACCTCTTTACTGGGGCCTACCCAATATGCAAAAAAAAAAAGAGGTGGGGGCCAAGGGGAGAGGTCAGGGGGGTTATGCTATATGGCTTGTGGATGGATCTTAATCAATCTCAGTCTATAACTAAAAAGATATGTATATATATATATACATATATATGCAAACCCACCAGAAAATGTCCAGGAAAGGGACACATAAAAAAAACCCTGCAAGAGCAGGATCAATCTCGCAAAGTTATTTATACTTTACAAACAAACAAAAAAAATCTCACTTAGATGACGTGCAGCTTTACACGGGCTAAACTTCCCATACTTGCGTGTCACTGTTTCTCACTCTGTGCATTTATTTGCCCCTCATCTTTCTCAGTTTCTGTCTCTCCCCTTCTCTCTCCCCCTAATGATGTTTGGCTGAGCTGAGGGTTAATTGCGGGGTTAACCGACAGCGTAGAGGAGCAGTGTGTTGCGAATATGAGACGAAAGCGAGGTGTGTGTGTCATCCGCTGGGCACGAATGAGCATCAGTAAGAGCAATGCTTTGAAGGGAGGTTAAACGTGTGCCTTTGTTTTCATGTGAACGGTTGACATGCAAGATTTGTGTAAAACTCACCTCAGCACTGGCATCACCTCTGCTCTCTATCTCAGTGTAATACAAAAAAAAAAGTCTTTGCTACCACAGTGTTACATTCATTGAAATTTGACTTGTTTTACAACTGCCAGTAATGAATCTCTGCAGAGGCAGTTAATGTTCCTCGTTGTTCAGTGTGTCCTTTTCAGGAGTCTATTTCCTCTCCAGCCTCCTGACTGCTCAGGCTGGAGTACATGACCCAGGAGCAGCTTTAGTAGTGTGCAGGCTAATTGCAGCATGCATGAATGTATGAGAGTCTTGTATAGACATATGAGACGTGCAGTCAAATACAATTTTGCACCACTTAAGCGCCATTTACATGAACTAACATAAGGTGTTATTTGTGATCGAAATCATCACACAAACACTAATTGTGGGCAATATCGATTACAGCCTTCTCTATCCTTCCAGTGATTTCAAACACACACATTTGGGTTCTAGAGATGAATGCTCCCGCGCACACAAACACACACACACCTTCAAGGGAGAGCTGAGATTCAGCAGACTTTTAAACATGCAATAAATGTATAGAAACAGACAGGATAATGACCCTTTTCTACTGGCTGTGTGACAAACAGATCAATGCAAACAGCTCATGACATTTATCAGATAGAGTCAAGGACCTCCACATTAGCGTTGATGCGCACCTCACTTGTCAAGTGGCCCAGGATTATTGATATGGAGTCCACAAAGCAAAGGACAAATGTAATTCATCTGTAAAACATCCAATGAGGAATTGCCACAGACTGGTGTTGGGAAAATGATAATTTGAGGAGTTGTGTTTACAACATGCACACAGATTCATGCGCGTGTGAGTGTGTGTGTTCAAGTCATTGTTCTAAGCCACACAAAGTGACAGTCCATCTCTCAGCAAATGCACAGCGCAATTTTTCTCATTGTGAAATGATGAACAGTGACATCGGAGATGCTTTTTATTTGGTGGGTAAGAGCTGATAAAGTTTCCTTTTCACTCTATCAAGACAACTTTTAGGACAACTTTAAAGGGAAATATGTAAACCTTTCTTTGGTCTTATATTTTCTTATTTAATTTGCAAGTTATCTAAAACTGTGTGGGTGCACATAATTATATATATATATTTGTACATAATATTTTTAATACTTAAATACAGCAGGTTGCAAAGAGATTCCAAAACACTGCAAAAATTTAAATATACAATCAAACAAAAAAGTTGGCAAGAAATAACTAATTTCAATTTAATTGATCTGAAAAATGTCTGGAATAAGAGTACCTTTATAGTGCGAGGGCAGGTCTTTACTCCTATTAGCTAACATCATATTATTATATATCTTCACGTATCATATGGTATTTCATATTATTATATGACCCTTAAGACAATTACAGTAACAGACGAAGGCAATTATGGATATCTGTTTAAACTATACTTAATTGTCTAGAGCACTAAAGAGTTATATGGTCAAGTTAAAAATAACATAACTTGTCAGGAAACAATTCAGCATTAATAAGCTTACCTGTAACCATGTGAACCACAGCATCATAACTGAGGTTTGAAGGGGAAAAAAAGTGAGGTTTACTCTGAGCACAGGTGCAGCCCATTGCATCCAAAGTACAGTAAAGTGTTCTTCAAACTTCCAGCTTCCCCCTTATCTTTCTGTCAACTGTGTTTGTGCTTGCGGTTTTACAGAACTTGGTAATAGCATGGTTTAATATAGGATACTGTTTGGAGTATCTTGCCATATATTACCATTTCTCCTTGGAGGGGCCCCTTGCATTCAAATCAGCGGCCGGCTGCCTGATCGTAGAGGACAGCTTACTAGGACCCTTGAATTGTTCACCAGGAACAATGGATTCCTTTGTCAATGTGTTTCTCTTTCTCTCCCTGGACAATACTAGAGGGTCCTTCTGGCTCTGTGCACTTAAGAAATGTTTGCAAAATTACACCTCTTTATATGCCTCTCAAAACAAGTAGCAGTGCCAGTATAAAAGTGTGGGAGGTTTAGAGGAAAATGCACGGGACACTTGTTTTTTGTTTTTTGTTTTTTTTGCTTTGTTTTTCCCCCCCTCTTTGATAAACCTCATGCAGTGTTTTAAAGGAAATTTCCAGCATTTAAAGATCTATTTGAAACACTTTTTTGTGTGTTTTTTCTTTTCTTTTTTTTCTTTTCATTTCTTTTTTTGGAAAACCCTGGCGTCTTTAGCTGAAGTGGAATGTTTTTGCTCGTGATTAAAAACTATATAAAACAAGAAAACTAGTAAAATGCAAATGCTAAAAAAAAAAATATGAATATTATAAACAAGTTGGGAAGAAATGAAAACGCAACTAAAAACACAACTAATACAAGACGCAAAATTATATAAGTGTCATTACGGGTTTTTTTCTTGTCGCCTGATAGAGGTAATTTTTGGAAAACATCTTTTTCCTTTGTTAAAGTTATAAACTATAAGCTGTGCATCTGCATAACGTGCTTATAGTGCAGAGCTGCCCACGGAGCAGCAGTGCTGACCTCTCCCTCCTCTTGATGAATAGGCCCATAAGCAGATGCCCAGCTGTGCCTATTCGGGCCTTCAACAGCATTTCGGAAATCGGTATGATTTTCCTGGGAAAGTTGTCTTCATCGGGACCATTTCTCCACAATCTGAACTATTTTGGCTTATTATTATTATTTTTTTTATCATTATTATTATTGTTGTTGTTTTTGTTGTTGTTGTTGTTGTTGCTGCTGCTGCTGCTGTTGTGTCAGATTTTATGATGTCTGTGGATGTTTGTTTGCTTGCACTGGTCATTACTGCAGGACTTCCAGATGTTTGTTTGTTTTTTTAATTATTTAATTTTTTACAGCACAAAAGCTGCATTTTTTTAAATGTTACTATTACCATAAAAACATGTTTCATTTTAAAATTGCATTTTTTCCGCAATGTTTGCAAATGCATTCATTTTTAATTCTGATTTGCAATTTCGCGCAGAGAGGAGAGAGAAAAACTTAACTTCACGCAGCATATGCATGAATATGCAAAACTGCGTTTGAAACGTCTATAGCTCACCTCTCTTTGCGCATTCTCTCAGCATTTTTTTACCTGTTTGCGCCAACTTTGCCATTCACATAATGTTTAATAGCGTTAATAGGCAGTTAAATAAAAGAGCGTTTTGCGTTTTACCTCACAACTGCTTTGAACTTTTATAGGAAAGCTTGCTGCACCTGCTGCAAAAAAAAGGTCAATATGTTAAAAAGGGGTAGGCATGGAGAAATTATAAACAGCAGGCAGCATCCAAACAGTTTATTTTTGAAACGTTTTTAATGGCGTGTTCACGTTAAACTCCACCGCGGCACGTTTCTTAATGTAATTCAAATGCACAGGAATATTTTCCCAGCATACCTCAAAAGTCCAGGGGCCGCAGCTCGCACAACTGGGGCCGACTCTCCCCTCTCTTTTGTTGGGGCTATTGTGGGGGGCTGCATGTTGGGATTGGGGGTGTAATGAGGGGGCTGCGACCCCCCGATGGGGGTGCATTTGCTGTCCAAAGACCGTTAGACAGTGGCTGAATGAATGGGGCCTGAATGTCATTGTAATGCACAGGGACAACTCCCCCTTCATTCAGCTTAAGATGTGGAGGCCGCTTAGCTCGGCAGAGGGAGAGACGAGGAGGGAAAAAGCAACTGCAATTCAATTCGCAATCTAGCTGTCTTTGCTTCTTCGTGCATGTGGAGAGACACGGAGGGCATTTCGTTCACGTTTAGGCGTAATTCCCGCTCTTGTATGTATTTTTCTTTCTTTTATTTATTTATTTTGTTGGGGTGTTTTTTTAACAGTGAAGAAAAACAGCGGCTGCACAAAGTGGAGAGAAGATATGATGGAGCCACACTGTGGTGCATAGCTGGAGGATGCCAGGAACGACGAGAGTAAGACACTGAACAAAGGATTTCGAGTCCAAGCCGACGTGGATTTATCAGTATAGGCTATATTTGGATAGAGGACGCATCTCCTGTAGCAGGTGGCCGCTGTGCTATATGGGTTATTGCATTTTGGCATCAGGAACCAGCAGGCTTATAGGCCTAACAAATTAGGTGACTTAGGGAATTGACTTGAATTAAAGTAAATGCTGGAAGCTTGTTTAGCGATGCAGATTCCAGCGGGGGCTGGGATGAGTCAATAGAAAGCGCCTGGTAAAATAGTTAATAATTACATTTGCTCGAAAAAGACCACATTTGCGATTCTATGGGCTCAGTTATCGAGAGCAACGCAGCGGATTCTTCCTAAACAAGGCTGACGGTTCTTCCTCTCCCTGTCTTTGTTCAGCCAACAGTGGGAGGTAGAACCACGCTACGGAAGAGGGAAGAAACATTTGAAAATCCAATGACATTTTCTTCTGGGACAGAAATCAAAATACTGAAGGATTTCATGGGAATGGCGTTTAAATGTATAATATGCATACGTGTTAGTATGCGGCACTATTTAGGGGACTTGTGTGTTTACGCAAAATTGCAATGAAAACAGTCATATAGGTTTAATAACACTGTTCGATGCTGGTATGGAAACGGCATCTAAAATAATAAAATTGTTTCAATGGAATACAAAAAAGTAGGGAACATTTAATTTGGCCCGAATGATATTAAGAATATTTAAAAGTATTTTGCAAATAGGAACTTCAAGATGGAAAGTGAAGGAGGAAGCAACAGGCAAAAATATCTGCTACAAAACAAGCAAACCAAAAATAAATAAATAATCAAACCTACCTTCAGGGGCACTGACAAATATACACCTAAAAGGCAGACAACCTAACAAGACAACGCCTCTAAAACTAAAACATAAAAAATGTTTAATGAGACTGCTACAATACTATCAGTCAGGCTAAAGAATAAAATAATAACCACTTCCGAGTGTCTTCTACACCATTTACAGAGTGTGCATGATGTCGTGGAACATTCACTGCGGCAGCATGTGATGATGGCCCTGACCATCCAGGATCACAGACCGCAGACCTTAGAGGCAATAACCGTGACTACAATCACAGTTTTGCAGACTGGCAAGCACCGATTTTCTGGATAAAACGTTTAACACAGAAAGCTTTCCATGCTGTGTGCCTGTTACATTTGCAACATGCTAACCGCAAAACCAGTGGTTAGTTTGCAAAGCAGAAACCCCTTCACCGTTTGCCCACGGTTAACATCTCGTTAACATCTCGTAATCTAGTCATAATTTAAGATTAGACGCCAACGAGCTTTGTTTTGGGTTCCTGAAACAAGTGAAAACTTCATTTTGTTGCTTTAGGAAATTATGCTGAACTCATAATGACAACAAAGTGCGGGTCACGTTTGAGCATGCTCAAATGGTATTATTTATCTGTTTTTATTTTTTTACCACAAGCCTGAAACATCACATGAAGCAGGAATTGGCCGCTGCACCTGCATCTGCAGGGAAAACCTTCAAGGGGTTCAGGTGCACACAAGCGACGCTGGACATCCCAGTTATATTTGGCTTCTTCGGTAACCAGGCTAACTTGGATTTTATGTAAATTCTGGCTATGGACTACAGCTACTCTATTATCTGTAAGCATACACAGTAAAATGCACCGATGCATGCATGCATGACGCGTTGCAGAAAGTCAGGTCGGTGGTTTCAAGGACATTTGGGGATGATGAGGATTTGGTTTTAATGGGGGGAGGTGAGGAGAGAAGGGGGGCGGGTGGTGGTTTGGGCCCCGGGCCATGACGTCATTGTGCGCCCATGTAATCCTCTTGCGCTGAAGCCCAATCAGCAGAGACTCGCGATTGTCTAGGATGGGAAGAGAGGGGCGCTCTAATCCGGGAGACAGTGGATCACACAGCCCGAAAGAGAGAGAGAGAGAGAGAAAGGGGGGAGCGAGAGAGGGGGCATGCATCCAGGGCTGGATTGTGCCTGAAATGGGTCAGATTAAAAAGACACGAAACGAAAGGAACCGACTGACTCTTGGTAGAGGAGGACATTTCTGAAGATGAAGAAGCCATTTTCCCCTCACCTCAAGCACGAGAAAAGCAGCCTGCCGACTCAACGAGCTTTAGGGATATGCTAGAGTGCTGTAGAAGAAGCGACCTGGGGTCTCAAGATATTCAGTAGCCTATTGTAAAACTAGCCTTCTGTAGTTTGTCAGCAGCAGAGGAGACATCGCGCGTTTTGTCCGAGGGCGTTGATCGTGGACAAGTCGTGGAACTGCACTCAAGCCAAAATGAAATGGAACATACAGTACTCTTCGCACTGGGATGTATGACTTCAAATAGCCTTGTGACGCACTGCCATCGTGGTTGCTTTCTTTTACATTTAACTCTTTGTGTTTTTGGTCAGGCTAATGTAAAATGAGTTGGTTTTCTTTTTTCTTTTTTTTATGAGGAAGGACAAAGCGAGAGGCTGTGTAGCTTTGAGGTGTCAATCTGCGCGAAGTATCTTGCCAAGAGATGCGTAAAGACTCGCAACCCGCCGAATTAGAGAGCGCAAGTGTTTGCAAAAACGCCACGCTAAGGTTTGTTTCTCATCTTTATGGATCGTATTCTGATATGATGGGGAGAGGGGGAGGAGGGAGGGAGGGGGGCTCCGAGTTGTGGCGCAGTGATATCAATATTTCTTTGCGTGCAATCTAAAGAGGCGCAGGGGAAAGAATGTGGCGGTGCGCATTATTGCTGGTGTAGGCTACAAATCGGCTTTTAGATCTGAGTGTCCGAAATGCGTGTGCGCGCGCGTGATTGTGTTGCAAATCGGCTTTACTTTTGTCTTTGTGTGTGTGTGTGTGTAAGAGAAAGATAGAGAAGATGCGTGCCTGTGTGTGCGTAAGTGTGTGTGCGTGTACACCCGAGCGCGCGCACGGAAACGGGAGCAGGACTTAAATCGCAGTCAAGCAGTCTTGCATCCTCCTTGGCAGAAGATGCTGGGGGTTTGAGCGTGTGGAGGTCAGGCTTTCTTAGAAGCTGCTTCCTCGTCGTCATTCTGCACCCGTCGGCGGGGTGAGAAGGCGACTTCTTAAAGGGTTGTCACTCTGCGTGTTCACAGCGGACCTTGATTTAATGTCCATACAATTAAGGCACGCGGTGAATGCCAAGAGAGGAATCTACACAGCATCATGCTTCACATTTTATTCCTTCGTTATTTCATCAGGTTGTCGGCTTAGAGTGCGCTCCTTTCACCCCGAATGCTAGGAGGGGAGGGGGGACAGGCCCTGACTGCCGACCATAGCAGCAGGATAAAGCTGACTGCTGTACTGTCACTCAACGGCGCGTGTGTGCGTGCGCACGCGGAAGCTTGGACGTCTGTGTGAGTGTGTGTGTTGCTTTGACTGTATGGACGCAATGCGTACTTTAATAGGCCATTTTGGTATAGAATTGGGGTAGTCCAATCTAGCGTTTATTTCAAGTCATTAGTGAGAAACACATTGCTATGAAATCCCTGATTAGTCCGGGATATCCTTTAAATGCAAAGTGTATCTGAAATCTGGATACGCACAACGTAGTTGCCAAGTCAGTAGTCCACCTCTTGGTTTTATAAAACAGTCTCGGGAATCATTTTAAAATATGGTCTTCTTCAGCTTTCTTCTTCTTTTAAATTTAGTACTAAGTGAAAGGCTTTCATTTTTAAGTGCGCCAATCCTAAAACAAAAACACACACAAACAAACAAACACATGACATTTCTAAACCCAAGCGGAAGATTTGGGACCAATTAAATAAAAACTAAAATAAAATGTTTTTATATTTGTTGTGCTTTTAAAATTAAGCAGGACCGTTAAGCAGCAAATTGTTTTGGTGCACCAGCTCCGAAGCTCGCCAAGAAATCGCCAAACTGTACGTGTCTGACAGCGGAAACAGCTGTGAGCGCATGAATGCTAAATCCATATCGGTGGGATTATGTGCCTTCCTTGTGTGGCAATTTTTTTTTTTTTTTTTTAGGTATTTTACCAAATGTAACAGAGGCCACCACCGAGGTGTTGTGGACTTTATAGCTTCAGCCGGGGTTGGCGTCTGATGAATTATTTCTAGAGGAAAAGTAGGACAGCAGTTCCACTCCGACACACCTCACGGTGTGGCTGAATCCTCGGGCCCACAGCACAGGCTGAAGAGCCTCGAAGGGTTTACAAACTGACCATAGCGACAGGGTTTATTCGCACGGAGTCAGCATATAGAAACATAGGCGATTCAATGCCACCTACAGGCGTCCCTCAGACAACGCATCGCGGAAGCTGTATATCACTCACGGGGCATAGCAATGAATACTAAATAAGATAAAGTCCCACAAAATAATTGACTGCTCCTTTTAGACCAGCTCGGTTTTCACTCTGCTGTTAAACAGGCCATTGATTTACAACCAGCACTACAGAAGAATAGTGCCTGTGATAGTGCTTGTCTCCACTGGATGTTTTTGGTTGATACCTCGATAAAATTGAGCTCAGATGGGTATGCTTTTAATGATCATCTGAAGGTCTTCAAAACATATTAAAAAATAAAAGCTTCATTAGATATGAATAAATGAATGGCCCAACATTACCACAAAGAGCCAGAGGTTGTGTTTTCTGTCATTTCCCAACACTTTTAGTTCAGTATTTGCTGCTGTCATGTAACTTGAAACCTCAGGTTTGGAGCTTGTGTCACCTAAAAAAAATCTTCTTTTTCTTTAATTCACTCAGGAAGATTTCCAGCAATAAGAACTCATCTCATTCTATTAGCAGTTAATCTAGCACCTTTTGCTGCTTAATCTGTAGATAGTCTGAAAATATTGTTTGCCTGTTGTTATAGCTGAAATTATATTTTGTAATGATGCAAAACAAATAAAGAATAAGCTGCACTGAGTTTTCTATCTGTTCTTGTGATTATTTTATTACCAGTTGTATGCCCTCATCCAAGTTTTGCATCCATGGACTGTTTGCATAAGCATATTTTATAAATGTAGAACTGAGAGTTACACATTAGCAGTCTTGTGATATAGGTTTTGTTCCACAGATCTTCCCTGATGATCTGGAAAGGATTCGCTCATTTGCGCGCGCATCCTTTAAAAGGATCACATTAATGTATATCTAAGGTAGAAGAAAATCTCCATCTCTGTTTCACAAAAGATTTCAGAGTGTTTTCACCCCAGATTGTGACTGGAACATCCTACCAGCAGGTCCTTCAAATCAAGAATTCAGCACCACGGAGAGCTCCTGTCAAGGGAAGAAAAGAAAATCTATTGTGGATCAATTATATCATTAACGGAGTTTCAAAACAACTTTCATTTACAGCAAGCGAAAACAACATCTCAGACTAAACAACTAGATTGCCCCCACCCTTTTCCTAATTCAAACCTAAAGCCTCTATCTTGTATTATTTTAGAAGTGTAAAATGGCAAAATCAATTTCAATAAATTTCAAATCTGTTTTTATTTTTATTCCAGGGGGCAGCAACTCCATTTGTGCACTCAAATTCTTCTCTAGACTATTTGAAACTGTGGACACAGGTGCCTTATACTACAATAAAGTATTTACACTGTTGTCAGCATCATGGTGAAAAACACAAAGAAAAACAAATTGCAGCAAAGAAAACCTTTCAGTGACATTTAAGCTCTGCAGGCTGCACTACAGAGATTTCACTCATTATATAAGGCCACTAAATGTCTGTTTAGTTACTAACAAAGAATTCATGAGATCAAGACGAAGTAATTTCTGAATGGACAGTTTATTAAGGCTTGATTTTTTTTAATAGATAGAAAACCAAGATAGATCTTTTTGAACAATTTTTCTTCACTACAGCTGTGGCCTACAAGATAAGGTTTATTTAGTACTTTGTATTTCATTGATCCTTTTTGTAATAAATATAATTTCATCGCTAACCTGACATCCCTCTTGCAGCAAACATTTCCTGACAGTTTACATTAACACGCATTTAGGCCCTGTCCTACAATCACAACCAGTCGCTTCCTGAGAGAAAGACGGCTGTGGCTGCGACGGGTCGTCGGCGGCATCCTTAAGCTTTTCCCTGCCTTTACGCTGCTTGGTGAGAGTGGTGTTGGTGAAGGCAAACATGTGAAGGGCGTTCACCGTATTGCTTGGATCCACCTAGCTATTGATTAGTGCAGATTTAAAAAAAAAAATAAAAAAAATAAAAAATAAAATAAAAAAATGAGGAGACAAAGAACAAAGGCTACTGTTAGATGGCAGTTCTCTCGATGATTTGGGGGGGGGGGGGGGGTTACACTGGTCAGGTGCAAACACACACCTGGAAAATACTGCTGTGAAGCAGACAGTTCAAATGACTTGAAGTACCTCAGCACAATGCACTGCAGCACTTGTGCCATTTCAATGTTTTAACGGTGTTAACAGTCAAGACAGATCGCACAGCACGCACATAATCTAACATAATCTGAGAATACAAACAGCTTATTTCCAGGACATGTTTACCTGACATTACTGTTAAGGTGACACGACTTCAGAAAACTGTGAAGTGGAATCTGAAAATTGAATTAGCTTACTGTAAAATCACAACAGAATAAAAATAAGAATTACACAGACGAGAGAAACAAAAATAAAAATCCCTTAAAAGGCAAAGAGGCAGTCATGAATTCCTCTCTTCATCTTTGTGATCTTTCAGTCCAAGATTAAATGACAATCTCAAACTGCTCCAACTCCAACTGATCTCACAAATAATCTTGCTGTGAATGCTCCAAAACGGGCGTCTGAACACCCGTCATCACCCGAAAAAACAAGCTGCAGAGTAAATAATACTTCAACCATCCCCAACAGATTTCCATTATGCAGCTTGCCATGCATGGGCACACACATCTATTAATATTTTTTATTTTTTAATATCCAATCTTTTTTTTTTTTTTTTTAAGCATACCTCAATGTAGTTTACAGTATCATAATCAATGGCTTCAGTCTAGAACAAACTATAATCGCAACATCCAAAAAACACACAGAAACCACATCTCATTCTTCTTATTTTTTTTCTTACTTGATATTAAATCAGTTACATTAACTTTTAGGTTATACATTTTTAGGCTTTCTCCATGAATATATAGGCTCCTACGTTAAAGCTTAGCATTATGACCAACATGATAGACTTAGCGAAACCAAATTAAAGGAAAAAAGAAAGAAAGGATTAAGACAGAATGACGGTGACTGGACAAATATCGGAACCTTCCCCCTTTTTGTGGAACAAAAATATGATAGCAACAATTGATTCAATGCAGCACTTACATCATTACATAAATCTGATAAAGTAATTTAAGGTGGTGGATGCGACAATTCTCTCAGACTGGGTTGTGTACACAAGCAGAATCTCCTGATGAAACATACAAAGGACCCCTTCAAGACAAACATCAAAAGAAAGCAAAGCAGAGGGGTTTGAAAGATGTCAATAGTACAATTTTTGATTTAAATGGTGAGAGTTCTGGTTGTGGAGGACACATCCATTATTTCTTTCCCAGAGGCCTTTGCAATTCCTCCTCTGAAATGTCTCGAGTCCCGTGTGACTTCACACTATCCCTGATTTCTCCAGCAGTGTCACTGTTTGAGCAGTTCTTTTGAGAAGTCACCAATAATTAGAAAAAAAAATGTTAAGGCTCCAGAAAACAGGTTTCTGAAATGAAAATTGTCAGTAGTAAGCCAAAAAATAGAGATTTTGTCGATCTGAATGAAAAATAGATAAAACCTTGAAGAAGTTTTATTATCGCACAGTTCCAAGTCCAACATTGCCTTTGTGATCCTCCAACCCTGTTGGCACAGTTAAACCTCTGAAGCATGGCAATGTTGCCCCCAAATGGACAAATAGGGGCAGGACACATCCGTTCCTGATTGTACTGAAATATAAAGTGGCAGATTTTTTTTTCCTCCATGGTGCAGTCAAACCCTGATTCAATTGGAAAGAGGAGGGGGGAGTGGGTGGGCAAGAGAGAGAAAACCAGTCTGTTGAGAGAAGAGTACGTCATGGAATGGGAAGAAAAATGTTTATAAAAAACTGAAATAAAGAGAGTGGTGGTGGTGGTGGCTAGGTAATACATTAAATCAGCTTGTTATCCCTGCACAAAACGTGGTGGTACATGGGGCAAAAAAAAAAAAAGCACAAGTGTCAATGATGGCAGATTCACCAGGATTAAATTAAAAAAAAAAAAAAAGAAGGGCTTGGTTGCATTTTCATAATCTTCTGTCTTTTAAATCAAGTCCTAGTGTAACTGTTGATCAAGCCAAGGATAGATGTCTTCTATTGTTTATTCCTGTTCTGGCGCTCCTGTTCAGAAAAAAAGAACAAAAACAACAAACAAAAAAATTACTCAAACATTACTCATATGATCATTAGAAAGTAAAGTAAGTGCAGCATTTCTTGGTGAACAGATGTCTACATGTATTTAAAGTGCTGATCAAACGGCAAAAAAAAAAAAAAGTCAGCTTTTTACCTGATCCAACCGAGAGCGGTTCTGTATCTGAGCAGGTTCAAAAGTCTGTCAAAAAAGAGCAAAGAGGAAACAGACAAAAACAAGATCAGGAACAAATCAAGAGTCAAATTACCTAAAGAAACTTTCACCAGTTTTTCACTAAAAAGGTACAAAATCCTATTTGTAAGATGACAGAGAGATGACTGTACCCACCTTGCGCACCTCTTCCTCTTCTTCCTGTCTCTTCTCATAATGGGAGAAGTCATCAAAGATGGAGGTTGTGTGTTTGTAGGTGGCAATGATTTTGAGCACCTGCTTTGCCTTTTCCAGAGGTACCTCCTGGGTATCACGGGAGTTGGTCACTGGCTTGTTGTCGTTGTTCTCCAAGCGGATGTGGCGCAGCTGGCTATTAGGCACATCCTTAACAAACAACCAGTCCACATCAAACTTGCCTTTCCACTTGTCCTGTGCCCAAACACCAGCACTGGTCCCATAGTCCACTGGTGAACGCATCTCTGCCACACCACAGAAATGACCACTGCCATTGACACTGAACAGGAGGTATACAGGACCTTTACCATTCATGGCCCGGAAGGCTGAGTCCAGCCGCTTGTTGCCATGCTCAGTGCTGCACCAGATGGAGTACTTGATGGAGCGATGAATATCATCCTCAGAGTAGCTCTTAATGATGAAAACACGGCCATTCTTCAGGTTCCAATCAAAGTCCTTGGGGTTGTAGCTATGGGAGGCCCGCAGCTTCTCCAGCACTGGGTGCGACTCTCCACCAGGTCCTTGGCTGGAAGATGCTTGGGGACCATTGTTCCCACTACCAACCACACCCATCACACCACTACCATCATGGCCAGGTCCACCCTGGCCATAACCTTGGTTACGGTTGCGTGGAGCAATCCAGCGGGTCTGGGGTTGTGGGGGCTGGGTGTGGTTTTGGTAGGGCTGGGGTGGTGGCTGGTGGTGATGGGGGGGCTGGGGCTGTAAGGCCATAGGTGGCATCTGGGGTTGCACCAAAGACTGTGGAGGAGGGGGCTGCATGGGTCCTTGTTGCATGGGGGGTTGAGGTGGCATGGCATGAGGCAGGCCAAGAGGCTGCTGCTGTTGCTGCAGTGGAGCTGTGGCTACTTTAGTCACTGGGCCCTTTTCCCAGGTCCCAATGTTCATGTTGTGTTTGATGGGTGGTGGGGGAAGAGCTCCCCCTGGGTTGGGCATCCCTGGCTTCACCTTCGCTTTTAGCTGCTGTGGTTTGGCAGGCTTGCTGGCAATGGCCGCCCAGGAGGTGGGTTTAGGTGGGGGCATTCCAATCGGCGTTGCTCCGTTTCCTGTGGCTGCCACAGCAGGTCCACCAATCACAGATCCTACAGCCTTTACTGCTGACCCCTGACCAGTGACATCCCCACCGATCTTCAAGCCAACCATACCCTGCTCCAGGCTGTTCATACCAGGGGCTTTGTTCAGGGTATCACTGTGAAACCCTGTCTGACCATCAGGCACCAGAGTGCCCCCCAGGGAGCTGGGAGGATAGCTATAGCTGCCACCGTAGGCTGAACTTTGAGTCTGCTGGCCCTGGGAGCCACTCGTCCCCCAAGCAGAGAAGGCAGGGTTTTCAGGGAAAAAGTTAAACCTGTGGGGATAGATACTGCTTCCCAGGCCCCCTGGCTGGCCAAACACTGTGTCCGGCATGAAGTGATGGTCTCCATTACTCAAGGGTCCATATGGGGTGAGGTATGGAATAGGGGGGTCCCCACCTGTGGACCAGGGAGCCTCACTTAGGGGATATGGAAATCCAATGGAAGGAGCGTAGTAGCTTGGCAAGTAAGGGTCGGTGATGGACTGGTAACTGTTGTTCTGAATGAATAGAAGTCAGAATCACAACATTAGAAAAACTCTGAGTTTAAATTAAAAATACCCCCCAAAAATTAAATACAACTCTGCTAGTTGTAGATTTTTGATAGGTAAATAGCTAAATGCTTCATACAAATCACATTTCACTGCTTAGGTTACCAGGTTCACTTTTTTATAAACAGTGACTGTTCATAAATTTGCCATGCTGTGGCATTCGATAATGAATAACATTCTTACAACTCATGTGAGAGAAGCTGAAGAGCAGACTTTACCTGAGTTGATTGACTAGTGAGGTATGGCTCAAAGTCATTGTCATGGACAGTGTCCTTCTGATGCAGTGAACCATTTTGCACTGTAAAAAACAAAACAAAAACATTAATGGATCATTTAAACTTATTTTGTACTGAGGATGCAGTTATGTTTTGAGGGCTATATAGCAACAGCTTTTTTAGCTTTCAGGATGTAGTGTGTTCAGGGATAACCTTATGATTGTATGAAACTCTTAATATATTTTTAACAAAATCAAAAATCAAATCACACTGATATTACTTCTATAAATGTCGGTTTAATCAGTCTTTAATGTCTCTGCTTTTCCAAAAGACAAAAAACCCCAAACATTACACCAAAACTGGCAAACCATGCCAGACAACCATATACCAGATGTGGATGAGCTTGTGGCCTGTTGCCAGCCAGACCTGAGATGAGCACAATTTAAGACCTGTCTGTCACTTCACCTACTCCAAAAGCTGCGGCAGATCAAATATACCAATATCAGTGTTCATGAAGAACCGACAATAATAAATTGCAAGTAAATATTTCTGTGTAATAATTAGTTGGGACAAAAAAAAAAAAGTTAATTTACACAAATAACCTACAACATTTCAGTACAAAGGAGTTATTGTTTTGGACAGCTGCAGTAATAAGAATTTTGAGGCACGGGTGCAGTGAAAATGTAATAAAAATGTGATTTATCATCAAAAACTACATTTTGATATTTAAAGCTCTTAGTACCCAGGACTTTTGGGTCCCTCACCTGTGAGAGGAGAGCAATTTTGAAGCAACAGGAAGTTCTTCTTGTGCCTTCAAAACAACATTAAGCAGGTTCTTTTCAAAATAGCTTTTTCATGGCAATCGTTAACAATTTGGTGGTATGATACAATTCACTCTGATTACAAGGGTTTCTGATTATGATAGTATTCACTGGAAAAAGACTGTTAATGTGGATGGAAAGTAACAATGTGAAATTTTATCAACATGGGATTTAGGAAATGTAAACTAGAATCTAGTGCATCTCCAGTGATTGGAACCTTTATTCCCCCACCCTTTATTATATTGCAAACATTTGCAGGCAATTTTATAGGCTATAGGTGTGTGTGTGTGTGTGTGTGTGTGTGTGTGTCATACTACAAAGATGGATTTGTGACCTTACTATAAAATCATGAACTAAATAAATGCCAAACCATAACAGACATAAATCATTGCATCTCATTAATATCAATCCCGTCTGTAAACATAAAAATGAAACATGTTCGCCCAAATGCCACATTCTTGAAAATGTTACTGAATCCACAGGAAAGGGAGGATGTCAAATTTTACATCATCGGCCACATACACAAATCCAAGGCCACAAATGTAAGAGATCCGTCTGCACAAGTAAAAACATTCTGCTAGCCAACTGCCAATTAAATGTCCCTTTTCCCCCCTGTGAATCTACTCTAAAAAAAAATATATATAACATTTTTATATCAGGCAGTGAAAACCAGGAACTTTGCTGTGTTTTATTTGTTAATGTTTATCTAGTAATTCTATTTTGTCAGTGTCAATGGTTTTTATCAGTAGGAAATACTGTAAAATACAGTTAAAAGTCCATAATCTATGCCCTCCATCACATTTTCCAAAGCCCTCCACTGGGCCGGAGCGGGGTCTTTGCCAGACTAATTCTGACCACGGGCCTTGTGTTTGACACCACCGATCTAGAGGTTTCTGAAAAAAAAAATTTCAATAGCAAAGGTATTCTAATCTAGTATATCCCACTGAATGTGAAATAGTACAGTATTTTGCCATTTGGCTTTAATATTATTTGTATTACATGTTAACACTTGACTTATGAAGAATAAGAGCATTAAAATAAAAATATCACTAGCGGAAAAGATATCACCTTTTAATGTAGATATTCATCTACCAGTGTCAAACACAAAAGACAATGTAGTTTGACAATCCAATTAGATAATTTTATCAATAAATTTCCATTACACTGTATCAATCTCCAGCATAGTGTACTAATTACTCAGAAATATGGTACTGCACACCACAGAGAGGATAAGGATGCCAATTTCGCTGCTTTAGGTAAAACCAGACTAACTATGGTTCTTCGGTCTGTTGTAACAGTGTTTTAAGTAGTACCAACCTGGGAAACTATCTCCTTTGATTGCTACATGTGGAAAATGACAACTTCGGACACTGACCCAATCTTAATAAGCCAAATTCTAAAGAGTTCATCTATGAAAGTTGGCATTTATTCTAAAAAGTGTCTGTGTCTGGGGGGTGAGGGACTGTAAAAACATTGTACTAAAAGATATTTAGTGTTATGATAATGGTGGTGGTGCACTGTCCAAGACATTGGTTCAAAAATCAATCATATGCTACTTGTGACATGGCTCTGGTAGCATATAATTTATATTTCCATAGTCATTTAACAATGCAGTTAAATGACTATGAGGGATGAGGGTACTATCATCCAAAAAAAGGCCACTGACATCTAATTAAAATTATTCGTCATAGAACAAAGGTGATCTTCAAGAACAATATTGTAGTAATTCAGATACTCTTCCCTCTAAGGTGATAAGTGGACTCAAACCACAACAGCAAAACAGATCCACTGGATATCCCCAGGGCAAGCATTTAAAGTTTTCCTTTAATTTGTCCTGGTCTTTAGATGTAAAAAGTAATTATCTTGATACAGTCATCCACAACTCACCTTTAGATGCTTGTCCCTTTGATCTCTGTATCCAAGTAAATCATAGAAAAAGGGGGGGAAAAGAAGACCACAAAGTTATTTTGAGTCGGCCTGAGATATCACACGTAGGTTGTGAGTACAACCCATAATGTTACCTATCCATTGCCCAGAAACTGAACATGAGACTACTTCCTGAAGAGAGCCATCTGAAACATTCGCCTTACGCTACTCTATATTAAAAGGTGTATAGTAATTACACTTTTATTTGGCATACTGTACAATCTAATGGTCTATGATTAACTGGTTATTTAAATAACCAGTTCATGAGAGCTCTAATCCACATACAATTTTGCTAACTACCATAGCTCCCTTAAAATGGCTCTACAAAAGCCATCAGACTTAATGCAGCTCTCAGCTTAGTGTTTCTTAGCAGATTCAAACATTTCGGTCAGCCCAGACACGAGAAAACATTCCATTATAAAAGTTACTATTTAAAGAATAAGTTAGCATGAGCCTTTATGTAAATCTGTTGACGTTAACTAGCTTTGGTTTTCACGTATTCAGGCATTGGCTGCTACTTTTCCCCCCTCCCCAATCGGCACCAAAACATATCATTTCTGTTAAAGATACATCTGACAACAGCCTGAATATTTACGAAAATGTGTCATCTTTCTTACTCCTCTATTAAAACATTTAGCAATTTCACGGAAAGTGGCTAACTCGCTAGCTACAAGCACCGGCCAAATGCTAGTGGCTTGCTAGCACTTCCGAGCAATAGCCATAGCCCAATAAATCGTTAACGTTAGCAGGTGAGGTAGCCTAGAAGCTCTCTACAGACGAAGTAAGTCGTCCTTCCTACCTGAGGGTCAATGCTTGTGGCAGACATAATTCATTAAGCAAATCCCTGGATTCTCACAGAGCCTGAGCTTGTGACTGAATTGCAACCCCCGTGATTTGAAAAGCAAGTTCACAGCTCAGTTACAGTTAGCTTTGTGGCTAGCTGCGCCGCTTAGCGTGTGGCTAGCAGTTGTAGCGCAGGCTCAGCTGTATATTTTCCGCTGTGTGGACGTATCCCAACTTCCACAGTTCAAGTCAGTCGCTTCGGATACTGCGTCCGAAAGCAGTCAAGTCCCCGGTAAAGGTATTCAAGTTGATGGTACGTGTCGCCGAACGGGCCTTTCCGACCGTGAATATTTCAATCTTCGGTCGCCTCTTACTTTGTCTTTTTTTTTTATTCCACAGAGGGAGAGAGAGAGAGAGAGAGAGAGACCTCCTCAGTTACGTTAAAGCCCTGTACACTTCCCCAATGGCTGCTCCATCCGGGCTTTGAGCCGCCGCTGTAGTTCACATCGTTCCCCACGGGGTGGCAAAAGTTTGAGGCATTCTCACCATCGGCAAAGTGCATCCATGGCTGTGATTTAATGGTAGCAACGAATAAATCCAAGTCGTTAAACAAAAAACAAAATAAAACAAAAAACAAAAAAACATAATTCTAGTTCTATAAGTACTATTCCAGGGTCACGAGTGCTATTTTCTGCATCTCCTGTGGGTGTAAATAACGCCAGGAGGTGTCAGCAGACTGCTGGTGGTTTTCTGCAGGCCCCCTAGAACTGACAGTTCAGACAGGCACAGCGCGCATGTGAGACTGTGTGCACAGGGCCACTGGTTTCCTATTGCTATGAATATGGTATATAATCAGCCTGAAACACAATTAGGAAAACAGCTGAGTTGTCATGATTATTTTAGTATAGCTAACTTTACATAGATTAGAAATGCAATTGTGCAGTAAGTGTTACACCCTTTAACCACTAGGAGGAAGCAACGAGACATACGCAATCCCCTAAACTCAGTCAAAGGTCAAATTTATTTACTGTGTATAGTGTTAATAGATGGTAAAATGTTTGATTATCTATAATGAAAACAAAGTCGTTATAAGAGCTGTTTTGATTTCCCATCTTGTGTAGGTTATGTTTCGACTTGGCTTGCCTCGTGGCTCATCATCTAGATATTCAACATCCCAACTTTCCCATATATTATAGACTATTTAGATAGGTCTTTTAATTAGATTTAAATGTACACTTTTTTCCTTCCAAGAAAGAAGATGACATATTTTATTATTTTGTGTATTTAAGCAATTAGTTTTCACATTTAATCGTGTAAGCGCTCATTAGTGTGAATGCTTGAAAAGCATTCACAGTATTGTTATTCTAATCTTTATTATTATTATTTTTATTTACTTTTATTCTCGTGACCTATATATTAAGTTGTTTTCTGCTATTTTGTTTAAAGAAAAGCATCCTTTTAACATTTATTAGTTATTAGGGAAAAGCATGCTGCTGAAATGTTTTGCAGCGTTTTCCTAAGAGGCGGAGCAACATGGCATGTTCAGGCTGTCATTCATTCAAGGATCAAAGAGCAAACATTCTGGCATTTGGGGGATTTTCTGGAAAGCAGTCTCCTGTAGGTCACTGTGCAGGCCCCCTGCAGCTGATCACATTATTTTCAACTGGATGTGCTGCGCTGACCTTCAGTGTGCACTCCACTATGGACCGCAAAAGGGATGACTGGCTCAGAACAAAAAGGGAAAGGGAAACCTATATGCTACACAATGATGGATGATAGGCAAGCTATGCTTCACATCCTTGAGGAGCCTCAGATGCGAAGAGAAGGGGAGAGACTTCGAACTTTTCACGACTGGCCAGCAGATGCACCTGTCACATCTGGAGATCTGGCCAAGGCAGGATTTTTCTTTCTAGGCCCTGGGGATAAAGTACAGTGTTTCTGCTGTGGAGGGATTTTAAGATGCTGGGTACAAGGGGATAGCCCAGCCACTGAGCATAAGAGACATTTCCCTGCTTGCAGCTTCATTCTGGGTCGAGCTGTAGGAAATATCCCACTTCAAGCTGACTCCTCAGATTCTGTGGATGGACAGCTTTTGAGTCAGCTCCAGAGGATGACTATGGATGACCAGGGAACAGCTGGGCAAGCAGTCTACCCAGAGATGGAAGCAGAGGATTCGAGGCTCACCACTTACCACAACTGGCCCACCGAAGCCTCAATCCAACCCGATGTTCTTGCCAGAGCAGGCTTTTTCTACACAGGTACTCAAATGTCTCACTCTAAAGCCTAATAGCACTGATCACCTCTTGTTTTTAACAAATGATGAGCAAAACTATAGTATTTATTCGTATTTGTAAGTAAAATGTCCAGCACAGATCTTGTCACTGTTAGAGTGACCAACCCCACTGTGTGAGAGTTCATGGTACAATTGTCTTGCTGACTCATGATGTTGTGGACAGAACAACCTAGACAAAGCTGGAGCTGCTAAAGAGGTAGGATCTGTACAGCTTCAGGCAGTACACGGGGTTTGGACACAATATCATGAACACCATTCCAAGCAGTTTTGTCAAGACAGTATCAGGGAAGGCTTGATTAACCTTGATCACAGTTTGTTCAGGTTATACTCTTTGCATGTATTTTATTCCTTTGGTGTGTGAAGAGATTTTCTGAGTTCGTTCTAAAGCTGCGAAGATTTAGTGGGCGTGTGTCATTGCTCCCTTTTCACAGCCGTTTTATATTATCGCAGGTCACGGTGACAATGTCAAATGCTTCTACTGTGACGGAGGGCTGAGGAACTGGGAGCCAGGCGACGACCCCTGGCAGGAACATGCCAAATGGTTTCCACGGTAACAACAGGACATTTCGCAGGCAGATATTGAAACATCAGCTGAATGCTTTTTTTGTGTCATGCCATGGCAATATTTCTTTTTATATTGAGCACTGTGCAAAGGTTTTAGTCACTCTGGATGTCAAAATTCGCATCACATAATATCATCCGAGATGCATGTGATCAGTCCCAAATTCGTTCTGCAGCATGACCTAATTACCACAAACCAACAGCCAGAGTTATAAAGATCTTTCATGTTTGATTTGAGAAATTAACTGAAAAAATAATTAGGTGGTATTATATTTGAAAAGATGCTCTTGGTCAAATCTCTGGCACACACATATACACCATATGGATAAATGTGTGTCTGTACATTGTAGATTATAAAGCAGCTTTTGTTTTTAAACGTCTCAGATGTGAGTTCTTAATCCAATCGAGGGGGCAGGAATACATCAGCAACATACAGGACACTCATTTCCACCTGGATGACACTATGGTGAGATCTTTTGCTTCTTATCTATTTGGAACATTGGAGATATTATAGCTGCACATTAATGAGATGTAGTTTGTCACTGCTGCATTTAAATCAGTAAAATAAAAAAAATGTATATTACTTCTCCAGGGAGGATCACAGACCTCCTCGAGTAGAGATATCAGCTCCAGAGGCGGTAAGTTCTATAAAAAGCAGATTTATCTTTATGTACCAAAACCTTCAATAAACCTAACTTTTGCTGAGGAGATATGACTAACAACATAGCAGCCTTCTGCTTTCATGTCTCTAATTATATATGTGTACTCTATATATAGCAAAGATTTAAACCATCAACACTTAGTCTTGCTTGTTCACACAAGAGAGAAAAAAGGGGATCAAACATTTCTGTTTGCACTGCAAGTCACACAAAGAGAGAAAAGAGGTCTGCGGCCACTTGATTGATTTATTCCTAAGTCGACCACTTTGGTTGAAATATAGATCTGATGGATAAAAGCATACCTTTCACAAACTCGATTTAATACCTTAAATTAGCCACTGAGTAGCAGGTCCATTTCTTTCTATTCTCATTGCTTTGGGGGCAGCTGAAAATGAAATTAATGGGCGATCAATTACCTGAGCTAATGTTTGCTCTAAAATTGAAGTAATTAGGGAGAGCTATGGAAGCCATTTGACTATTGCTCATGGTTGCAGGGCAGGCATGAGAGGGCAATTATTCCATACAATGAAGGAAGCACAATTATAATCCATAGCAGCTGAAATGCAGAAGGGGTCTGTGCTTTGACATGTTTATATATTGGCAGACTGAGGTAAGCTTGCACAATTTGGCAATTATTTACACATTATCTTATAGAGGGTAGAGTGTGTGGGGTGCTTAGACTAGTATAAAATTCACACGGCATCCAGTGAAGGCTGCTGCTTCTCTCATCATCCTGGCATTTCCCTTCCTCTGATCCCCAGATCTGGTCGGAGGTCTGGGAGCTTCATCGGCCATGCTTTCTCCTGTGGTACAGACTGTGCTCCAGATGGGCTTTGAAGCCAGCCTGGTGGAGAGTCTGGTCCAAACCAAGTACCTTCTGACAGGCCAGCATTACACGTCTGTATCTGACCTGGTTACTGATGTACTGCAGGCGGAGGAGGAAGACAGACAGAGGAGGCCTCAAAGCAGAGGTAGCTGTCATTGTTAGAAAGCAACTAAGTTTATTTACATAACTTGCCTGCTACTTTATATACTTCCACTTCACAATAGAAGGGGGGGATTTTCTACTTTTCCTTTCACTGTATTTGTTCAACAGCCCTCGTATTTCAATGAGAATTCAAATGGGTTTGTTTTTTTTTATTAAGGAAAATTCACAATTTTAATGGATCCTTAAGTTCTGAATATATCTGACTGACTCTTAATGTTTGCGTACATCAGAGCCAGAGATGAGGCAAGGCTCCAGTGCTGGAAATGTACGAACACAGACACCTGTCAGAGGGAAAGGTCAGCAGTCAATATTCTCAAAGATTTTCAAAAAAGATCAACATTTTGTGCTTGTAGTAGTTTTATTTATTTGAAATCAACCAATTAAACAGTAAATGTATAATTGCTTTAGGCTTGACTTACAACACTGTGCTTAAACAAATAGTTTGTGTGTTTGTCTTCATCGGTTTCTCCCAGCAGTTAAGGAAAACAGTCCAGAGGAACTGCTGAGGCAGCTGCAGGAGGAGAGGACCTGTAAAGTGTGCATGGACAAGCTTGTGTCCATTGTCTTCATCCCCTGTGGTCATCTGGTGGTTTGTGGTGATTGTGCTGCCAGCCTACGTCACTGCCCCATCTGCAGAGCTGTCATCAGAGGCAGCGTCCGTGCTTTCATGTCCTAAGGCTGTAGTGAAAAGCTACCCCTATACAGGTGTTGCATGAGTGGCCTTGAGTTTTCCACAGGCCCCAGTTTCTGTTGTACTGGAAAGAATAAAGAGTGCTGATTGCTTATTTTGTCAGGGTTACCAGATCATTTTCTACAATAAACATTTCAAGCTGCCATCATATTTATAGCTTTGGGATTTTTTATTTTTTTTACAAAAACAGAATGACCTACTAAATGACACATGGGACCATCAAAAGAGCACATTCTTTTATTAACAAACACATATTTACATGAGCACAAAGCACAGTTCTGGATAAATAGGAATACACAATCAGGTCACATCGGGTTGGAGGAACACAGGACGCAAAATGGAAGAGAAAAAAAACCCATTTCCACTTTCTATAAAAACAAAAAGTATCTACACAGAGAGACTCTTTTCAGTGGAAATTTAACAAATATAACATGTTTCAACTAATACCAGTCACCAGGTTTAGGAAAAGGCTGTATTGCACTGAGAGGAAGACCTGTTTTACATTAGGATTTTAGAAGCATTTTCCTATTAATACTGATTATGTTACAATATGAGGTGCTTTGTGTTTTTACTCACACGCTAGCTGGCTTCCCAGGAGTGTGTAAACTTTAAATTATAAAGATAACAATGACACAAAAATTATTGCATCTCTCAGACAGCGAGGTGATCAATCGAATGGAAACAGTATTCAGATCATTTTAAGAATCATAACAGTTGAAAAACTGTTTGTCTGGCAGTAAAGCACATTTAAGATCACAGAGGACTCTGACACGCACTTGATAGCTGAAGGTGCTGAAAACAGAAATGAAAAAACTTCCACAGAAAAAAAGCCAAGTGGCCAACTATCCCAATCAATTAACACAATGCAATTACTTTCAAATGGACCAAATCTCAGTCTATATGATGTAGCATACAACTGAAGGAAAATACAACTATGAAAACACAAAAATAAGAAACAAATGCTGGCCAGGGAAAGTGTTAAAAAAAAGGGAGTTTTATGGAAGGTTAGCAGAAACTCAGTAGCCTTGAAATTTGCACATGAATACTTTGAACACCAGAGGGCAGTAGTGATTCACACAACCAGTAAGGCGTGAGCGAATCTGACTTCTTCTTAATGACACTAACAGGAACAAAAGAAGTGCTACCAATCAGTACGGGAGATATGAACTTTTTCATTTGCCTAGGAATAGTTGTCGTGTTTCTGGGTCAGAATACAAGAAATTTAAGTTGCCAGTTCATATAAAGCCATTTAAAGACACCAGTTTTGCTTTTTACTTATTACTTAATATGCATAAAATTACAAAACAAAACAAAACAAAACACTCCAACATGCTCTCAAACAATCACAACTGCGACTATTAACACTGACAATTTAAACTGCTGAAGTGACAGGAGAAAACGCTCTGATCTATTCAGGTATAGGCCACGCTACTTCTACACTGAAGACCATACCCAGACATCTCAGCACTGTTGTGCTCAAATATGAACAATGAAACAACTTCTATTGTTTTCTTCAAGTTAAAAATATGCTATGTAACCTTTGTTTGAGTGTGTGTAATGATCACCCTTGCCAGATCTGACAGTAGTTAGAGGGGGACTGACGTGAAAACAAAGCTTTCAGCGTATCATCTAGCACAAACACCTGACACTTCAGAAACACCGACTTTGTTGTTGGTGAAAATAGTCACAATAATAAGACTCCCGAAATAAAACTAAGACTCGCATGCCATCCTTTGTGTTTGAATGCCTCTTGCAGGCTCACGCTATTTTGCATTCTTGATAGCTCACATTTTCAAACTCTAAATAAAAAGCTAATTTTAACCCTCCCACTTTCATTATTTACATTTTCTATTTTTGACAGATGCCCCTGTAGGTTTGGTGCTTTTGTTCCCTCCCCACCCTCTACCTCTACCTCTACACTCCCCTGTCTCTTCCTGTTCTGCTTCTGTATTTATGCACACACATCCTGGCCTAAAGTAAACAGACAGCACACAATAGCTCATTCCACAGGCTCCACTGTAATTCAGCCCTCCGGCTAAGATTTGAGCCAAACCAGCAATAATATGCTAAATCAGTGAGTCCTCTAAGACACAGCACCACAGACTGGCAATGATGGGCAGCCCCTGATTACATCCACAATGTATTTAATAGCTGTACATGTTCTATACAGTCACAGTCTGGGAGAGGGGGGGGAGTATTTGCCCATTGTGGGCAGGTTGCAGCAGTGGGACCACAGCAGAGAAATCAACACGAACAAAATGATTGATACTTGCCTAAATACACAAATAACCCTAAATACATGCTTTGTTTTACTGCAATTCCCCAGCTCCCTAAACCCATCACGATGGACCCTTACAGAGAAATGTTGGCTTTTCTGGGCAGTACACCAGCAAATTACATGTTTAAAGGACTGAAATCAAAAGAGGGAGGAACGTCTCGCGCACCGAAGCGCACTGGGACGTTTGTGTCAAAGCAACCATTTTGTCTCTGTAGGAATTTGCTGCATCACCTCCCCGCTGGATGTTCTCCTATTTACGTAGACCTGAAAGGGACAAAAAGATAGACAGAAAGGGCAAAGCTTTAGGACTTGTTGAGCAACTAATGGAAAAAGACATTTCTATTCACACAAACACACACACACACTTAGAAGAATTTCTCCAGGATATACAGGTAACTCTCAGTAGGTTGAGAGGGGAGAGGAAAACTTCCTCCTATTAGAGACAGAGTTGATTAAACTGTCAAGAAGCTAATAAAATATTCATTTCATGTTGGCAGAGAATTATTACATTACTTCCCAGGCTTATTTTTATTAATTCCTCTGCACGACTTAAGTGATTAATCCAATTGTGGACATATTTTTATGTGTTTTTCTACCAGTAGCTGCCTGTGGACACACACACTTACATACACAGTGCTATGAAAGGTCTCGATATTCCCCAAAGCAACCTGACAGGATGTAGCATGTTTCAGACAGTAGTTTACTCTCCAGACATGAGTCATATCTCCAGATACTGAGTAAGCAACTCTGTGTAATCTCTGTCAGCAAATGCTGTATTGTAACCTAGAGATGCTGACACTAAACTCTGGCATGGACATGAAAGTGGAGATTATTTTCTTGCACTTTCCAATGCATGTAAAAGTTTCACGATCACAACTTGCACCAACAACAATGTGAAAGGTCACATAAATATGCTTCCAACGCACAGAGATAAATACACATGTAATGGGATGAGAGCGCACTCGTACTTACGGGTACATGGGCTTTAAGAGGAGATGAGATGATTTCTCATTGACATGGTAGAGTGGGAATGGGTCAAATCCTCCAATAAAATCAACTGAAAACAAAGTATTGAACACATAAATCCCGGAGTAAATCAAAAGACAGACAACTAAAAATACATGCACGATTAAAAAAAGGAACTGAATGAAGAATGAAATGGAAACAAAAAGACACAATGGGAACAAATGGAGTGCACAGATGTTGAAATGTAGGCAGCTCGTGAACAACAGTGCAAACTTTGAGACTCTTAGTTTGACAAAATCTACAAAAGTAGAAGGAGAAAAAGAAGGAAAGAAAAAACAGTTTTTCATCTGTGCATCTGCCTCAAGCCTAAGGGAAAGCTTGGGAACAGGTGAAAGCTTGCCAGCTGTCAAAATAGCCTAAGCCTTTTTATCGCTCAGAAACAGAGGTGACCTTCAGCCACCAAATTGATGCTCAAACCTTTCTGTTTATTTTCTCAGTTAAGAGTTCAGACTCTAGGCGAGGTGCAGATGAGCGAGCGAGTGTTATGTCATGCGAGAAACAGAAGGACATGCTGGTACCAAAGTGCACTGTGTTTTTCACAGATGCGGAGAGAGGGATTTTTGAGATGGATGGAAAAGGCTTGGGGCTTTTGAGGGGACATAAACGGCAGAGAGGGAGACAGACAGAGAGGGGAGGAAAAAGGAGGAGAGGACGGGGTGCGTCACGCTTGTCGGTCTGACTGACAGGGAGCCAAGGAGATTAGGGAGTCCGTGTGAAAAAGGCCAGCGTGTCCAGGAGCTGCGAGTCTCCTCTAAACACAGCGAGTGGAAGAAAAGTAAAAGCTGAACCCTATTCAGTGGGAAAAGACACCAAATATATATAGAGGACCCTAGTTGAGTGAATAACAAAATGAGCACATCTGTTTCTTTTTTGGAACCCAGCAGCTGTGGTGGAAAAACACACATACAAGCCAGCCATAGAGACTAGTGGAAGGCCCAATCAGTTCCATCCAGATAAGAGGAGGCAGGGGTGGTCTGCTAAATGCTGATAGGTAGACAGGATGCACACACCAGCCAGAGGGGTTGTGCTGTGTCACCCCTTCCTCTGACCCTGTCCCGGTTTCCAGGCATTCACTGTTTCATCTGCACACCACAAACACACACAGATGCCACCCACCCACCAAAAGATACAAAGATGCACACACTCACACACACACAAAGACCTCTCCCCTGCTCTTTTCTGTACGAGTGATTTTCTCATTATAAGCAGGTGGGGATCCATCTCCTGCCATGATAAACCGTGCTGAGGAATACAGCTGGATGATAATCACGGTTGCCATTTTTAGACACGCTACAGCTCGTGGGATAGCAAAGCAATATCGCTCGGTGGATCCCTCCACCAGTCCGTGAATCTAATACTCTGGCTCAGAGTGAAATATCAGGTTGACTACTGGATGGATTGCCACAAAATTTGACACAGATATTCGAGGACTCCAGAGCAGAAATCCCAATGACTTTGGCGATCCGTGTGCCTTTCATGTAATACTACAAATAGGTCAACTTCTCCACTTGGAAAGTATTTGAAAGTCAGATTTCTGTAAAGAATCTTGTGACATATTCACTGACCAACCTAAACCTAAACTTAAACTGGGCCCAGTGTGTATGTATTGTATTATTTCCTTATTTTCTGTCATGTATATACACTGTTAGAATGCTAGTTTCTCCTATTTAGCAGAGCCAGAGTTAAAAATAATAAGCTCGGGCATGTGCAAGCAATCCTCATAAGCTCTTTTCACAGTAGTCTTTTCGCATATAATTGCTAAGTAAACACAGGTATTACTAATTAATCAGTAACATTAATTATGGCTCTGTTTTTAAAAGACAGGAAACAGCTGTGAAACACTAAATAGAATGGGGCCACTTCTGTTTAATCAACCTGGGCTACGATGCTTAAAATTGCTGCTTAGAAAATGACCTATGAGCTAAAAACTAAGGCTTTTACAGTACAGAAGCCCCACCCACCTGCTGTTCAAACCTTTTGTTTACAACGGACAGCCAATCATAAGAAAGCTGGCTTAAAGGGAGGGGGAAGGGTTGTGAAAGAGATTGTTTCATGTAGATGATGAATTGAGGGGCTGCGTCTGCCAGGACCCAAATAAGGATTATTTTGTGTGAATCATTTAAATCTGCTTTATTAACATTTCAAGAAAGAAAGAAAGAAATCCTGGCTTGGGCATAATAGGTTGCCTCTAAAGCTGCCTCTTCTCACTCTAATGAAGACATTCAGTGTGTCAAAACATTACTTTGCTCTCTATTAAATGCTTAATTTATAACCCCGACCTCTATTCCTCCTACAGACTATATTGTTTTTCAGCCAGTTAATTGCTTGTTCCATGTTGAATCATTTCCCTATTAATTACAGCATGCATCAGTCTGACCCTGCTCTGAGGTCGGTCTTCTGTGCAGCTCACTGATCCTTGATGGTGGAGAAATTGCTGAAAAAAAAAAAATCCATACGACTGTGTTTTTTCAACATTAAAAACACAGCTCTCTGAAAACATGTCAGGTGTGATCGTCTATCTCACTGTAATGTGTTCCACTTTTCTGGGAATGTTTCAGACTGTAGCAATCTTTGTCGATGCAACAGTAAATAAAAGTGAAAAAACTGTTAAGAAGAAATAGTGAAATTTTCCAAGATCAAATGTGGCTTGTTTATTCAGAACAGATCTCTTAAGAATCTATTTTTCCTTTTGATTTTGCAGGATGGTAAGCTTAAAACACACACTGACAATCTAGTAACACCAGTGCAAAAGAAAACCTTTAACAGGAGAGATTATTAAAACAGATAGTGGTGGTTTTTTGACACCAACAATGACAGAAGCAAGATCACTCTCTTCCAAGCAGATTGAGCAAGCTGTGTTTTTTCCCCTTCTGCAGACACATGCAAGATATGAAAGGTATGTAGGTCAGTAGTTAAGGCATCTAAGTAGTGCCCCCAAACAAGCAGGGAGTAATGTAATGTAAGACGATTATGTTTCAGTTCAAGTGGAAATCAGAGGACCTGTACTGAGCCAGCAGAGATACAGACAGTCAGTGTGTGTGTGTGTGTGTGTGTGTGTGTGTGTGTGTGTGTGTGGGAGGGGACGGCAGGGCTTCGCTTGAAAAATTAGACTAAAACAGACAGAGTATAGTGTAAGGAAAATCATGAAAAACAAGGGTGAGAAATGGCAGAGACAAAGACAGAGAGAGTGATAAAAGACTGGACAGCTCATTCAAGACTTCTGTAGAGAGAATCTGTAATGATGGAAGAGGTCAATTAAAAGACACAGTTGTGGTCCCTCTCACACACACACTCCTAGCTGGCTCTGCATGTCTGCATCTCTCTCCTCACACACGCAGCCATCTTTGCTGTTTTATGCATTGTTATTCTGCACATAAAAATGTTGGGTCTGTTTGATTGAAAGTACATTTAAATTTTATGATCCATGCAAAGATGAGTGAGAGTAAGATGTTCAAGGGAGAGATGGAGTCTGTAGAAACTTTGTCTGCATTAATGATGTTTCTAAACTCCTCCATCCTGTTTTCTTAGGAATTTCAAACTCCGTCGTGACAGCCATCATCCACCCAAATGAACTCTGCACTATTTAAACACTTTTTGTTGATTGCTTGCTCTTATTATGAGCTGTTATTATAAAGTCTTTGAAGATAATATATCATAAACAATTACATTAATCGTCGACCTTATGTTATCATAGCATGACCAAAATTACTGCAACTTTGTTCAGTGAGCTTGCGACTTTGTTGCCATTTTCAAAGGCAGGGACCAGATCTGTGATGATAAACTGGAAATGAAAAGAACAATTCAGACTGATTTCAATGTGTTGGGAATTTGTCTGTACTTCTAGATTAGACACCAGTAATGTGCAAACCTGTCTGAGAACAACTGCAATCACTGGTCAACCCCTAACTTTTACTAGTCACAAAGAGGTTGCCACCCTAATTTTACTTTAATGTAACTGCTGATCCATTAAGTATGTATTGATTTTGAAATTTGTTGACCAACATCCTAATATTTTTTTTACTATTATTTTGCTTCAATTGCTTGTTGGGCAGCTTATAGACAGAAATTCATGCATCTTTGCAGCCTGGATCCTTGATTAGCATATTATGGGGCTGGCTAATCACCCCGAAACACTTGCTTGTTGGCTTTTTGTTTGTTTTGGCAGATCACCCCCATTTCTTTGTGTTTTTGCAAAAGACCCTGGAGAACACACTTGTCTACTGTAACATTTGCAATATTTAATGCATTCTCTGGTTCCAGCCTCTCCATTGTTTCTTTTCGTTTTCATATGTCTGGGTATTTGACATTTAGTTGGGTAAAAAAAAGACCTTTATATTAGATTTTATATTAGAAACTGATTTGTCACCTTGGTTGACTAATTTAAAATTTATTTGCATAAACATCAGCTATTAGGTCAATGCATCAATGGAGCGATGCTTGATCCTCCAGTTTCGGGTCACACTGATGAGATGTTCACAGGTACAACATAAATATCAGATTAATATCAGCCATTATTTAGTTTGAACTATAGCAAATGAAAACAGCTGCGGTGAAAAGGGACTGTAGTTTAATTAGCACAAAATCTCTGACAGTATTGATTTCCAACTCAGTGGAATGCCACAATATCATTAAAGCCTCTAACTCTATTGTCAGCTTTAAAAACAATGCAGTTTATAATTCAGTTCAGTTTTTATATATTTTATTGCTGTGATATTTTACTTGTAACCCACCAAGGGACTGCAGATGCAAATTAGCTCTAAGCTAACTCTGGTACAATGCACAGAATGGGAATATTTATGTTAAACATGTTCCCTTAAAAAAAAAAAAAAAAAAAAAAAAAAATTTTATGGCATAAAAAATAAGATGGACAATGAAGTACAGGTACCGCCCACCTCAGATTTGCAATATGATTAAGTTAAATTTCATTTGTAAAATTGTGATTGGGATACTGTTAAATGTCAATGGAAATGATCTTAACGTTACAGTGTGTAAAATATCATTGCTAGATGTCAGTAGATTGCAGACAGATTGCAACCTTCCTAATTCAAGGGTATAATCCTAGTTATGGTGGCCACTGTTCATCTGTACTGAGTGTAGGCTGCAAGTCTGCTGTTCACCTCAGCTGGTGTATACATGTATTTACTCTGAAGCAGGCTGTAAACTTTGTGAAGAAATTCTGATACAAGTCGATGAGTCAATTAAGTTCACTTGTGTCTATGTTAACAACACTGAAATTAGTTATTGAGGATATCCTAAACTTTTCTCTCGGTACGTGAAATTTTCTTTGAAGTCGATCTATCATTGTTGGACTCTGGCGCTTAGTCAATAAACTCTCATATGATGTGAGAATTTAATCAAACTGTTTATCAGAGGGAACGTGTGATTTTTAGGACACTCGAGCGTAACATTAACTGTCATAACGTTAACTTAAAACTAGCTGTTGTTGTTTAGTGGGCTCACTGCTGACAGTAACTTTGTTATTATCAGGAATAAATCAGCACGCTTATGCAAATTTTCACGTGTTAAAGTCCTGATTTCAGTTCAGAAGATGAGGCTTGTGGAAAATAGGTTTGAGATTAGTAAGAAGAAGAGGAAGATTTTTAATTCTTTAGTGGGGGGGGGGCCCTTTCTTAGATGATAAAACATAGATATGAAGGTTCATATCTGAAGTCTGAAGGCCTTTACTCACCAGGCGTGTAAAATCCATGTGAATATTTTGAAGCTTAAAAATATTTTTCAGACTAACCTATTCATTCACGCCGACCACATAGTTTTGCTGGACCAATTTGTGGCATTTTTCTTAAACCCAGCTTGATTTTCCAGACTTTTCGGATACGAATAAAGATATCGGTCCAATCCGATCACTGCATTTGGGAACAAGTGCACTCGTAGCTCAAACATGCAGTGGTACTGAATATACAAATAGTAAAATAATACTATTTTACCTCAGACACACAGCTAGACGCTGCTCGAGTCACTCTGCGCTCGGAAATCATTTTTCTGCGTCCTCAGGTGTGGTCCCAACTCTGCCAACAAGAGCTTAACCTGCTCCACTGACATCCTGAAACATGTACTCCTGGATTAAACCATGAAATTCTCCCTGCTGCTGCCTTCTCGTTAGAATTGGATGAACCAAGAATTTCAGTTTCTTCCTTTGCTTGTTTAGAAACATCACGACCTACTCATCATACCTTGATGTCGACTTCATTTTTTTCACAGTGTATTCTTTGTGGACAAGTTTTCCAGTGCCTGCTCCTGCGTCTTTTTAATGGATTAATTCAAAGTTCACGAGATCACATCAGTTTGTTGTACACTAATCAACGTATTTTTATATGTACAATATTCTCTTTTCTGTATAAAATGACCTCAAAAAATGACTGACTGCACTACTAAGGTTAAGTTAAAGTATAAAAAAGAAAACGAAAATTTTCACAAACGAGGCCCTGAACACGTGCATCCATGTTTTTGAAGATACTAGAACTTTGTTATTTTGACCTTCTCACACAACTTGATGATACCGCCCCCTGTGCATCCTGCCCTATAGCTCCTCTGTCTGTTTTTAGAGAATTTTCTGCAGATGTGACTCAGCACAGAGGGCGGCAGCATAATTAGCAGACAAGCTAAAGCAAGCTTATCCCAGTGCTAGGCGGCTAACTCCATGACCTACTTTACAAAGAGGATTTTCCCCACCACTCACTCTGCTGGTGTGTCTGCTCACCGCAGATAACTCTGTGTAACAAATTCATGCACACAAATATAGACAATCACCTACACTCAGTGAGTCAGTCACACACAGTCAGCTAAACGCGCACACGAACACATCCAGGTACGAACGAGTGCGCGACCACGTATAGATGCACTTGTGAGTGACAGAGGGAGAGAGACTCACATCAAAAGGGAGCTCACTCATGCACACACACGCACACGCATACACACTCTATCAGTAATAAAGCCTGAAAGCCATGTCAAACCCTGAGCTGATGGTATATGATGCTTGTTATTCTGCCCATTGTGTCTTCTTGGCTTTTTGAGAGTGTGTATGTGCCTGTATACACGTGTGTGTGTGTTCATTTTGCTAGTCTTTACGCAAGTCTGAGCACTCAAATCCAACTCAGTCCTGTCCCTGGAGAGTGAAAGAGTGCTTCGCGTGAAAGGAATTCCTCTCTTATCTCCTTATTCATGAAAAGCTCATCATGTCTCTTGTTGTTTGCATATTGGGTCCTTTTTCTCCTCCCAACTTGCTCCCGATAAACACCTCCCTCTGCTCCCGTAATGTATGCCCACTCTTTCTCTCTCTCGCGCGCAAGCTTTCTTTTCTCTCCATCCCTCCAGAGGATTGTCTCTACCTTTCTTCTCTCAGTAAGGCGCAATCAGCCGTGGAAGTTATTGACCAGCAAGGCGCTTAATGAGGCTGATACAACGAGTGACCAGAGACCTTTAACTTTTTACAAGCACACCTCATTAAAGTTCAAAAGCCAGATATGGTAAAAGAGCAGGGGAAAGAGGATTTCTTAAACACAATAAACCTGGGCTATGATATATTATCATTCCCTAAACCTGTGAAGAAACTGGGAATTGAAATGAAGCAAATGAGAGAGAGGAATATGGAAGATATACTTCTGAGTAGGAGGAGAAATGCTGAGACAGCCAGGGAGCTCGGTGGAGAAACTGGCTTTAATCTACACATCAAATAGGAGGAGAAAATGAGCACAGAAAGTGGCTTAGCTGGTGTGTGTGTGTGCACCTGTGTCTGCTCGAACAAACATGTGCATATTGGTGGGTGCGTACAGGCAAAGGGCTGATTACAATAACAAAGAGCTAGCACTTGGAAGCGATGTAGCAGCGTTTCACTTTAACACAGCCTGGGCCAGATAATTAAAACCAATAAAAATCACACCACAATCTTTTTTTCACCCCAAGCTTTTTTCTTTTTTAGCCATCCTTTCACTGTTTGTTTGGGGTTTTTTATCTCTTATTTTTGAGAGAGGATGACTATCCACTTCAGTTTTAATGGATGTTCTCACTGGGAATGAACAGAATTCAAAAAAGAAGGAGTTGCTGAAGGAAAAAACCCCTACTTTAAAAAAAAAAAAAAACTTGACTTGAACTGGTTTTGCCTTCAAAGCAGTACTTATGGTTGACTCTGATTAAGTTGTACCGGCTAGAGCTAAGACTGCAAGACACTTGGGTGGTGATGCAAACCACTCACAGCCTTTGGTATGTGACCACCTAAGAACTGCTTAGACCTTTGTAACACTGGTGTGTAGGAACACACAAACACACACGCGGACACACACACACACACACACACACACACACACACACACACAGGAACCACATCTCAATTCCACCAAATTACAAGAGCCTGCAGTTTTAATTCAATTAGTGCATGTAGTGCTTTGTTCATTACTCTGTTTTCAAATCACATTAAAAGCTACAAAAGAGACATGAATACAGCCAGGCTCTAGAAATTAGTATTCTAAAAAACGTGTACATAACTATGCCAGTGGTCCATTTAACCACTGAATGATATATTTGTGAAGACAGATTCTCAAGCTTGTGTAGCTATGAGAGCTACTGCAGAACAAATCAGAAATTTATGACTACCATTGACCCTTAGATCAAATTTTTCCTGGCCTGTGATTGGCTAACCTCTTGCAGGACCTCCGACCTGCTGCCTATGAGGTCACAGCAGCTGCGTCATTTATCAAAAGTGTCCGTCTCTGCTTCCCCCCCATCTTCTCTTATGACTCATTTCATGCTTCCCTGCTGTCTTTTCCCACACTCTTCACCAGCTCTGTGATGTTTATGCTTGACAGGAAAAGAATGAGCCTCTCACCCTCAACTAACTTTAACTTAAGGAACTAACACAGATCAGCATACACCAGAAGAAAAAGAGCAAGGGCCCTGAGATGGCGCACCGCGAGGAGCCGCTTCAGAGAAGAAATCTAGATGTTTCAGTTGCTCCAAAAGAAACAGGCCTGAGGGGGGGAGGCAGAAAGGTTTGTGTTTGTTAACAAGAGCCCCATCTCACCTCTACCAGGTATGAGACGGCAGGAGTGTTAAAACGTGGGGCACACAGAAAGAAGAAAGTGAGGAAACAAAAGGCCACAGTACATTAAAGGAGGGAAATAACAGGTTTCCAACAACAGCAAGGATGACAGACTGCGAGAGACAAGGCGCCCAGCGTACATGTGAAAGCGAAAGGAAAGAATGGGCTGAAGGAGGTGTGGAGAGTAACACATGGCTCCTTTGGTTCTGGAGGGAAAGAAAAACAAGAGGGCCCAGCTGGTGTGGGGGAGGAAGGAGGTACAGATAGGAGAGGTATAGGGTGGGACAGGAAAAGAGGGAGAAGAAGAAAGATGCAGCTTTATTCCCCTCAACTCAGGCGTTTTCGTCTCCCTTGTGCGAGTGGTTCTGGGTGTGATTCACTCATTGTTGTGAGGCTCCTTTGCAAGAATGAGTGTGTGTATGTGTGTGTGTGTGTGTGTGTGTGTGTGTTAAGTCACTCACAGCTGTCCTCCTCCTCAGTGATAGCGCTGACAACATAGCAGGCGTACACGAAGCCAAGGAGCTGCGAACACACAAGCAAACATATGAGGTTAGACTCCACAGACCTGCCAGGGTGAAGTTAAGCTGCTGAGCGCTTTCCTCGATAGACAAAGAGACAATAAAGGAGGAAAATGTGTTTGTTCTCTGCATCCTTAAGTAACTGGATGATGCAACACTGCTCAAAGAGCAGGGTGAAAGCCAGAATAATTTGTTCATTAATTAAATCTTTCTGTGAATAAGAAAATCGAGTAATCATTAAAGACATTTATTGAGCGAAAACATTTTAAAAAAAGACACCTTACAAATTTGTGCTTTACTTCTTCTTCTTTTTGCGATTTTGTACAATTCTAATGAGCTTGGAAGTCAATATTTGGTACCTTTCTTCTTCTACACAGCCTGAACTCTTTTAGGTAAACCTTCTTGTAATTTCTTTAAGTAGTCTTCAGGAACACTTGTCCAGCCTCCTCTGGATGTTGGCTTCCTTTTGTCTCGTTCTTTGTCAAGATGATCCCACACTGCTTTAATAATGTTGAGGTCTGCGCTCTGATAGTGTTCCATTATGTATCCAGGTATGGCTCTACTGCACTGCCAGTGTGGCATGCTGAAAAATGAAGCCCTTGCCAATCAGACCCTTTCCAGATGGCGTTCCAGTGTGGCTCAAAATCTGAAAGAACTTTTCTGAGTTCATAATTGAGATAAATGTAGCCCCAAACCGTGACACAGTGCACATAATGCAGAGATATGAAAAGGTGTTATGGTAACAGCTCTAAGGGAATCACAAATATTTGCAAAATAATCTTTTATGCCTGGCAATTTGTGCTATCATTAGCTTAATTGTAGGTTCAACTAAAGAAATTAGAACAAATTATGTGTTTTTGCAACAGGCTGCTTGTAACAAAGTGCCTAAAACTGGTTCTTTGCTAAGCTGTCTGTTTATGTGCAGACACAACACTGATTCATAACTTGAGTTAGATGCCTTTTTTAAATGTTTGAATGATTCATAGGTCAGTATTAAGTGGCTTAACAAAAAAAAAACCCAAAACAACATTCCTCTGAAAATGATCAGGTACAATGCCTAGACTGAAAATGACTAAAGAAACAGCCGGTGTCCAAAGAAAAAGCATATTGCTTTATATAACTATTCCTCGAGAGCACTTTAATAAAGACAAACAAGTCCTGCTCCTTGGAAGTAAAGTATAAAGACATGAGGGGTGTCTCAAGCACTGCCAAAGCACTTAGAAATTCTCTTTTGATAATGTGATAGCCTTGTGGTGAGGAATCCTGAGAGAACTGCCATCTGACTCTACAGTTTCCCTCTGCTCCTAGAGCTTCATAGCGCCTCTCAGCAGTGTGGCTGGAGCTCTACTGTTTTGGACCATTCTTACTGCTGATACTAAATGTTTTTCTTGGGAAGCAGGCAGCAACAATAACAACCTCTAAAAACTCTTTGCCACCATACCTGCCCGGCATAGAAAGGCAAAGTTAGTGTCTGGCTGGAATACACAAAGGAACATTTAGTCAGTAAAAGATACTGCAGTCGAGGGTTTCTGCCAGAAAAGTTGTTAAGCCCAGTGGCTGGATTTGGCCCCAGAGTGGTGGATTTAATGTTGCACTCTATTAGCACAGTTCTATTCACCAGCTGCTTCTGGTGAAGAGAAAGAGACAAACGCAGGGGAGTTTATTTCCCCTTTCTACCAAGAAACGTAGGATACAGCAGGAGAAAAACACCAAGTCATGGTTTCCCTGACTACACGTTAAACAATAACTGAAGGAAAAAGGGTGTTTAGTCATAACATTTCCCCATTTCTTTGTTTTCCATTTTATTTCTACTAACACTGCAACTCTTTGAGCTTTTAGATACTTATAAAATACATTAAATAACCCAACAGCTGCAACTTTTGTCACCAGAAAAATATCCCTATGCTCAACCCTGTCCAGGATTCAACCTTGGCTGACAGAAAGAAAAGTCCCCTCCCTGAAAATAAAAATGCAAAGCCATTATTATGATAGCATTTCTCTATACTGGCTGTATATGAATAAGTGTGTGTGTTCACTCTAACTGTAATTTGCTTTACTTTAGCCGTAGGTTATGGAGTGTGCATAGAGTGGTTGCCTGTGTCCACAAACACAGCAGAAAGCAGCAGAGCCAGCACACAGCTGACTATAGGAGGAACACACGTGTGGGGAAACACAGCACTGAGAATGGCCCATGGCACTGGCAGATGGCTGTCATCAACTCAGAAACATACACAGCGAGTCTCTGCACCCAGCCACCCATCCATCATTTGGCACTCTGCCATGCCAATTAAAACAGCGTCGGGCACGCTGCCCTGCTCGCACACTGGGTTCACAAACACAAAACCCGAGGGGGTAATGACTGTGCGCGATGATATCTATTTATGTAAGATTCATTCAACATATAACTTAGCTTGGCTGATGTAATTATAGATGAAACAAAGATAATGCGCTGTTCGTCTCTGTCGTTTGCGCTTTTGCTCCTTTTTACGCATGTACAAAATATGTTGGGCCCTCACTGAAGTTCCAGATGTAGATTAAATGTTTTATTTATGAGTGAAAAGCAGGTGTCACATTTAGTATAAAAGGGAAGGGCTCTGTCTCTGTGTGGGCTAGATAAGATACTCTTCTTTCTGCTTCGCTGTCACTATATTTTTTCTTTCTAATATCTAATTGCTGGTCTCACCCCATCCATTACAGTGGCAGTGAAATGGAGGTGAATTAGCATATGTATAAAGCCAGTGTCAAACACAAGATGGTGTTAACAGCAGGGGGCACACCCCGTTTTTCAATTTTATTGTGTCTCGGTGTGTGTGCCCATGTGCGTTTTGCCTGTAAAAGTGTGTGCTCTTATGAGTTAATATATGCATGAGTGCATGTTGATTTAAACTTCATAAAAAAGGCCCTGATTTCTGCAGTCTGGGGTTGACTCAAACATAGAATAGTCAAAGCATCAGCGTAGAAGGCCAGAGCAGCAAGCAGATGCCTGTGTAGCATACACAAGTGAGTCGAATTAAAGTGTGCATCGACATAAAGTGTCTATGTAAGGTTTGTTGGATAACTGAGCTGCCAGAAAAGCTTTCATGTGCTGCTTCATTGATTTTGTCGGTGTCTGGACATTCTTTCACAAAGAAAAATTTTGCCATTTTGATTGAATACCTTTGCTGTTATGATTATGGCAGTGAAGAACAATGTAATAGTTCATGGTCAATTTAGCGATAGCAGAGAAAATATAGGCAGTAATTTTAAAGCAAAGCTATGTGCACTGCAGTGCAATTGCCCAACACTGCTTTGGCCTAATACATGTAGAAGCAGGTTGCTGGTGGTACAGATGTCTGGCAGATTACACTGTAATGTGAACAGAGTAATTTTAGTGTGTACCTTTTGCCAGATGAAAAATATTTCCTGTATCTTAACAATCGAGAGATGCAAAATTGTGATTCATAGTATCATAAAATGCTGAGATGTTTTGGTGTCTGATATAACAATTTTACTGACTATCACTCAAAGTGTGCCCATCGAACGGTCAGACATGGGAAATAAATGCTGACAGCAAAACAGATCAAACACTGCATGTTACAGCTGATTTTTATCTTCCATTCGTCTTTTATATGGTTTCCACTAAATTTGGACAATTTAGTAAGAATCAGGTCAGGATATTTTTCCCGGTTGTGCTTTCTCTGATTTAGCACACAGCAGGAAATTGTTTGCGCTTCTGGAACTACCTCGGTGCGGTTAAAGCGAGACTGCTGCCTGCAGGCGGGAACACACATGATTCAAATTCACAAACAGTAAATGCACGGTTTTATTAGCTGCGCTATTCACACACTGGTTCAATCCCAACACCACACAGACTTTGCACAAAGGAGCTGGCAGGTAGAAGACTTAATGTCATAAGCCTGAACCAACTCTGTCAGGTGATGTCTAGAAAAGTCAGGACTGCAGCTTTGATTTTATGTGTAAAATCAAAGCTTTTGGTGTCTGATAGAGCTTTGAAACTCCCACTGACAGCAGACCATTTTCACAAAAGCAGTTTGCAAGTACTGACGCGTAGCTCACAAATGGGAAAACTTCATGTGTCAAGAGGCCAAAAAATTCCAGCAGTTCTCCTGTTAACAATTAACAGCTAACAAATTACATCTCTCTCTTACTCATTCGCTCATAACAATTGACTGCAAGAAAGTCAGACACTGCATCTTAGAGCTAATCTTAAACCGATCTGTCTTCAAGTCCTTTTTTATATTACTTCCATGCATATAGTGCGACAGGAAATGCGATAAAAAAAAAAAATCAGAGACGCGAACACTGGGCGGCTTTTTGCTGGAGGCAGCAGCCAATATAGGTCGGTGTCCTCAATAACAAGTGACAGTTCCACTTATGTATCATTGCATATTAAGCGTCCTTAAATGAAGCTAATAAAATGCCTGTCTCTCTCGGTCTCACACTCAAACTTACACACACACACACACACACCAACACACTCAGCTTTCGTCACCTATGTGCAGAAATGAATGTCATATTAATTAAGCACATAAAGCCCCCGCATGTCCTCTGTGACTTGACCTCAGTCTTTCTGTGAAGACGTGTCACACTAAAGCCAACTAATTTGGCTGCCAATCATTTTTCCTTCTCCTTTGCGCTGTGTACTTTCTGTGTCTTTATGGTAGTCACTTTTCTAAACACAGGTCTATATGTTCCTGTCACTCTGCGATCTGCAAACCTCCTCTGCTCTCTTTCTCTCCAGCCCTCGGTGATTCCCGATTTTCGGCTCTTCTAACATTAAATACCACTCTCTTCTTTATTTTCTCTCCTTTGTCTCTGGGGCTGCTGAGCAGTGAACAGTGATCTCCAGAATTAATAACACAGAGAAAGAAGCAAGCAGGCGGACAATTGGATACTATAACTTCAGTTCAGGAAAACAAGTAAAGATGTCCTCCAGTGGGTCTTCATGCTGCCGAGTGAACTAAGTAGGTATTAGTGGTATTTCAGTGCCATTTGCATTTCTTCTCTCAGATAATGAGGCCGAAGAGAAGTTAAAGGCTCTGACATTAATGTGTGTGTGAGTGAGAAGATCAGGCACAGAGCTAGAGAAAGGTTACTTGTATTTGCATAGGCTAATGAAGGTCAAGTTTACATTGAATGTGTCTGTCCAGAAAGACACAAAGCCACCTTTGACTCATAAACATCAATCCACTGGGCATGCAGCTACTTTGGTCAACCACTGTAAAATAAATGCAAAGTGCAGCTCATGATGCTCTGGTGTCAGTTTTTTAGGAAACGAATGTCAGGAAATCACTAATGTTATTTAAATTCATTTTGATCGAAATCATAAAACATCGCGTTCATCACTTGGAGATTATGAATGTGGATGTTATAAAATCTGAGCTGCCTGTGGTTTTCCAGTAAAAAAAGTACATTTGTCGTTGAGATATTTTAGTCATGTCTGATAGGAGCTGGTAGGATAAAAACCACTTCATGTCTAATCTGAGTCAGACAGTTGCGTTCTCGCATTCAGCTCAGCCAGGTAAAGTTAAAGGCTGCAGTTCATGTGTGATAATGACTTAGGAAGGCATTCGCTAGTTACAGCTTTTCTAACTGGAAGAAATGCTGCTTTTCTATTTCAAATAAGTACTTTGATATTCATATCAATGACAAATATCAACAATGGATTTTGTGAAAGATAATTAGACTCCACAAAAAAAATATTTGACAGTTTATGAAAATACTGATCATTAGATTTATTCAGTCACATTAGAGTAGAAATAGAAGGTAACCTCTGCGACTAATGCTGAAATTGTGGTTCACTAGTGGTAGCATGTTGGGAGTCCATGGACTGCCCCTATAAAAGGAGAAAACATCTGTGGATGGAGAGAGTGCATAAAATATGTGGTAAAACTGGTCTGTGTGCTACTACTCATCTTGTTGTTGGTTTTTCCAGGCGTTTGGGTAAAGAGTAAAGTTATAACATACAAAGAACTGAAGTGAAACCGAGTGTTAAAAACAATGCAAAGTGTCCACAGCAGCCCCTGTTGATACTTTTTTGGTCTTTGATTTTTTTTAAGCTTCTCCCTTCCTGGTGATTTCTGCTGTTGGTTTCTTCCCTGTTCTGGCCCATTTGTCAACCAATCAGTATTCGACAGCATATACAGCATCATCTGCGTCCAGTAACGTGCAATTGGGATTTTGAAGGACTTTATGGAAGCACGCTTGTAATGTTTGAAAACCTCTCTCTGTATGACGTCCATCGCAAAATACATAAGCAAATTTGCACTATTGCGATACCACAAAAAAAAAAAAAAGTTGTGGTTGTGGTTGTCACCAAACAGTTGCAGTCTGCCTTGGAGTGACTGCAGTCACTGCCTGACACAGTTTGCAGTTTATCAAAATTATGTATGTAGACATGCTGCCAGCATGTTGCAAGCAACTGGATTTGTGCTGAGGACATCAGCCCTGCAATTCATTTTTCCAACTCAATTAGTTGCCAGCAGGTCATATTCTACTTATATTCCTAGGGTTGCCTGGTATTTTGCAGTTAAATAGCCGTTTTGCAGCAATTGCATCACTTTTTGTGGAGGAATTTCAGTTTCAAATCTGAGGCTCTGGCTGGACTCTGCATTTCCGATGAACGTAGACTGCAAACGAGTAGCAATTTTTCCCAATTTATCAAAGTTAATCACCATATTATCACAAACAGATTGCATTTAATTGCCAACTTGTTCCCATTCATCCACAAACTGATAGAAGACTGACTGTCTTATTGCTGTTTTATCACCATCCATCACTTTGAAGACAGCAACTGACTGCAAATGGTCACTGGCCTGACCCCCTCCCCTTCAAAGCAACCATTTCAAAGGCAACAAGCTCTCAAGTTGTCTCCAGCCCCTGTTTTGCTTTGCACAAGTTCAGCTTTAGTTAACAGTTTTAGCCCCATATACTTCTCTTTTCACCATGCCACACTTAAATTCAGTTTATCTCAAGACGTCATCAGTTCTTTGCTGCCTGGTTAATGCATGTGCTCGTAGCGATGGATATCTGGGTCGATCTGGCAGCTAATTAACACAGTATTGACTGCGGCTCAGTGTCAGGAGAAAACTCACTGAGTGCACTACAATTAAAGGAATTTGCAGGTAAAGCATACCACGTGGGAGAAAGGCGGAGGGGATGCAGAGAGGCGCAAAACAGATAGAGAGGTGGTACAGATGTCCTGTAGGTTAATTACACAGGACTCTCTGCCTGACAATAAGGTGCCAACTCATCTGCAGAAAATTCGATGTGTGTGTTCGTGTGTAGGCAGCTGCACGTTTAATGACAAACCATTATAAGGTAGAGAGTGCACAGTCCACATTTATCAATGTTTTCTCCCACATACGCAAACACACGGGCCTGTACAGCTGACATACAACCACAAGGCATTGGGAAGTGTCTGCGGTGCTTATTTGCATCTTCCACATCAAGTAACTGCACTTAACAGCGTGCTAATGTCACACAAACACAACAGGCTTACCCAAGCAGAAATAAAAGCTGCATAAAGAAAGCAAACACAGGCTGTTCTTCACACGCTGCCTCACACAATAGATTTTAGATGAAGTCTGAGTGAAGGAAGGAAAAACGGGGCTCTGTGGGATAAGAAACGAATGGACTGAAGCCGAAACAAGAAGGTAAATAACAAAACAAGTTGACGCTCAATGAGCAAACAGGTAAGCGAGCATCGCACTGGAGATGAAGTCAACTCATTTAAACTTGATTGTGTTTCACTTCCACATTCTCCTCTGTTGACTCTTCTTTTTGCGCTCTCTCTTAAGTTTAAAAAGACCAAATACTATAATAAGATAATCTTTATCCTTCACCCTGCAAAACAGATTAACAATTAAAGCTCTTGGCCGAGACAGCCTTTGAAGTATAACAGCGGCCAGTCGCTTTTTTCTCTCCTTCTTCTCCTCTGGTCTTGAGGTCTTTCTCTTCTCCTCTTTGCTTTTGGCTGCAACCAAGAGCCCTAATAACTGCTCACTACTGCATTATAAATCTTTTAATCCCAGAATCTTTATAATCCTTTGAAGCAGAAGCTGTACAATTTACAGTGCAGCTAAAACGCAGTGTCAATGCTGACATATCAGAGAGGTGCTTTGTGCCATTGTTATACTGGACAATGCAAAGCTATTTAATGTTTTTGGAGAAATCCTCCAGATGGCTCCCAGTGCAGCTTACACAAAAACAGAAAAAAATGCATTTCCAGTAGTGCTGCTCAGCATGAGAGCTGGAATAAAGAGCATGGACTAAAGGACTCTCCAAAAAAGAGCACTCTGACCTCTCCGATGTATCAGGGGGCAGCCTGGGTGCCCGTGATGTTTTAACGCTGGTGAGCTGAGAGAATCTCAACAGCCAAAAAACACACACAGACCCTGTAGGCAAACAGACCCCAGAGTAGTGATCACAGCGGTCTACTCATGGCAGCCCTGCTGAAAATACCCATCTAATCAACTGCGGGTGCTTCATCCACCATATTACCCTGCCCCCTGGTGCTAAAGCAAGCTGCGCCTTTAAAACAGAGAGTAGACCGACATCACAGAGCTGTCAAAGCGCAAGAGAAAATTAGAGAAGGAGCACAAGTGACACTGAGTGAGCAAGAAATGCATTGTCATCGTTTGTTGTTTAGGTTCTTGTGAATTTGAATGACGTGAAGGTCAAACAGTGCGAGATGTGTTCAGGAAAAAGACAGGAAGACGGGCTGAGCTGTGAGAATGTGATGTGGGAAAAACATGAAAACAGAGGAAATGAGCAATGGAACGAGAGAATGACGCACACTGCCGATTCTCCCGTTATCATCTTCCACCCATTGCGGGTTTCTAGGGAATAGAGATGCAACAGAAGAAAGCATTGCCTGTGGCAGCAATAACCTACGCTAAATGATATGATATCTGTGTGTGTATGTGTGTACACGAAAGCACTTTCTCCGGCTGTTTTATGAGTAGCTCAGCATCTCAGACAGCTTTCACTGTTCCCTTTAAGCTTGTAAGAGTTATGTCTACAGATGTAAACTCAATTTCACATCCCGCACCATTTTTCTTTTCCTTTTTTGGCTGTCTTCCTACCCACACTCTACCTACCTCACTGGAAATGTTTTCTCAGACACAACTGTTTTATTTACCAGTAAAGCAAGTTCACAGGAGTGAAAGAAGAAAGACGGAAGATGGGACGATACCGAGAGACGACAAAAACAACTGTGGGTTTTCTGCTGACTGCATTGATCTTTTAATGACTCATTCTTATAGCGCTAGTATGATAACCAAACCCAGTAAACAGTGATATGTACTATAATATCGATTTAGTGAAGGCAACAAAGAATAGAAGGACAGCGATGGAGGAAAATATCCCTCGCAGTGATAAATGAATAATACATTAACCCAGTTCGAAAAGGTTGCCTCCACTTCAAGCTCATCCTTCAAATCTTGAAGTTCCTTTTTTGGCTGAATGTTGCCTGCAGCAGCAGTAAGCAACAAAACAAGGCAGCCTTCCCCAAACCCAAAGCTTTACTTCTGAAGCACTTCCATCCAGCTTATGACAAATCTGAGCTGATAGATGACAGCGATGCCTCCATTATTGGCCGATGGATCCACATTTTTCAACTTAATGAAACATGCTCCTTGGAGCCCAAACTAAATATTTAATGGCCTCTCACTGCGACCTTGAAACCCCTCTAACAAAGACAAAGGGACACCCCACTTTCTTCCTTTTCTTTTCAACCATCCCTTCAGCTCTCTCTTTTTCCCTGTCTGGCCCCGTTTTCCAGCCAGAGAAGAAAAGGGGACTAACCAAAACAACAGCGGACATCTCAAAAGGATTCAATTTTCCTAAGCAGCGCCCTGGTTTTACCCGGAGAGGAAGTGGGGATACAGGGAAAGCGTTGTCACTCGCGACGCTAAGTTTTCAGTACCAATTTCCCTGCTTCTCTAGGGAGCGACTCCCGTGGAGTTGCAGTTGAATGCTTGGTTGAACAATTTCATGTAAATTGCAGGCAAAAGGGTGTTGCCGTCTCATGTGGAGTAGAAATCCAACCAAGGCGAAGGATAAACCAATTCACTGTGCATAATGCAAGTAGTAATGAGGTTCAGCGAGAGTGCCGGGGCTGTAAAGTGAGGCCAGCCATTTTATTATCCTTCTCCGTGGGGGCCAAGGGATGAAATCCAGTGCTTCTCATGGACGGGTCCCTTTGCTTGTTTCCAATCTATCAAACTGCATTCACGACACTTCCCCAGTTGTAAATAATTCCAGCATTAGATAAAATCAACAGGACTCTGAAACACACTGGTGCATCATAGTTCAAGGCTGACAACATCACTGCGTGTTCACTCTCTCTTTCTGTCTGTCACCTACTGCCAACATTAACTACTCCACATGTATTAAAGTGACAATAACTGTGAAAAATAGGTGTGGATGTGTCACGGTGGAGTCAAAGGGTAAGTGACTGTTAGTGTGAGTAAATCTGTGCCATTGTGCGTGTCTTGAACCCAACTTCCTGCAGAGCTGGTCACCAAGAGTGCCCTGGCACCCATCCAGGATTGGGGCAGTCGGTCATATATGTGTGTGTGTGTGTGTGTGTGTGTGTGTGTGAATGTCCATGCTGGCAGGATGTGAGTTTTGATACAGAGCTTATAAAGAGAACAATAACAGTCCTTCCAGTGTTTGAGTAACCCGTTAGCATCTGGCCGTTCTGAGCCTCAGCAGACAAAACAACTGAGCAATTTTTCATTTGGAGACCAGGGCAGAGGAAGGTAGGCAGACAAAATAACAGGCTACTGTGGAACTGTACCAAAAAAGAAAGCTTAAAGTAAGACAAAAACATCACCTTCCTTTCTATTCTGTTCACATTTAACTCACAAATATCCAACTTACTGTGATACAAAGAAGTCCTGGCCATCTAGACTCAGCGTATGAATGGTATTTTAATGTGCATAATGTCAGCGGGTATTGTTAACTTGTACTCACAGCAACAAGAATCTGTGCCCCACTGTGCATGACCTCGATGTACTGATAGTCCATGAAGCAGCCCATGACAGTGATGTAGGAGTGGCTCTCCGTGGTATGGACCCCAGGAGCCTGTGGCATCTCTCTCCGCACACAGCCGGGGCCATGTTCACTCCACCAGGAATGATGAGCTGAGATGTTAAATGTTAGCAGGTCACTGTCCTGGAAGGAGAAGGAAAAACATTAAATTCTTTGCTAGGACTGTATTCTTTAGTTATTAAGCACATTCATGTATTTTTTTATAAGGAAACCAAGGCTGGCTTTCAAAGCAACCAAAGCACCGATGCTCAAAAGGCAGGGAGCTTAACTTTGGAAACTTACAGAAGCTGTTGGAAGACTTTTTATGGTTGTACTCCTTTGCTCAAAGGGTTGGTTCATAAAATTACAAACAAGCATCTTTAGACTGCTAATGACTCTCCAAAGCCTTACTTATGTTAGCTCTGCATTGAGCTGGTTTTCAAAACACAATATAACAACATGTTCACCGTCTTTCCTTCGTGTGCTAGCATGTCAACGTTATGCCAGTGCAGCACTGACTGATAGATAGATAATCACAACCAGAAAAATGTGGTTTAAAAAAACCCTTCAGGCAAACATAGTGGTGACAATTATTACACTTCATCCAGCTGCAGAGTGTCTGATTTATTTGAAGGCAATCCCTCAAACAATTCAACACTAACGTTTTAGTGCAAAAATCCTTAAATGTTGACGTCACTGTAGCATTACAGGGAACATGAAGGGATTGCCAAGGTACACTCATCAACCACTTTATTAGGTACACCTTGCTAGTTAGTACCAGTTTAGACCAACTTATGCTTTCAGAACCGCTTTAAGTCTTTGTAGCATAGATTCAACAAGGTGCTGGAAACATTCCTCAAAGATTTTGGTCTCTATTGATGCATTACACAGTTGCTGCAGATCTGATGTAAATCTCCCATTCCACCACATCCCAAAGGCACGCTATTGGATTGAGATCTTGTAACTGTGGAGGCCATTTGAGTACAGTGGACTCACTGTCCTGTTGAAGAAACCAGTGTGTGTGATTTGAGTTTGTGACATGGCGTGTTATCCTGCTGGAAGTAGCCATAAGAAGATGGGAATGTTGTTGTCTTAAAAGGAATGGACATGGCCAGCAACAAGACTCAGATAGGCTGTTGCATTTAAATGATGTTCAGTTGGTACTAAGGGGTGTGCCAAAAAATATCACCCACACCATTACATCACCACTAGTCTTAAACTTTGATACAATCCAGAATGGATTTCATTTTATTTATGTCAAATTCTGAAAACAAGTAGTCTGGTCATTCTCCTCTGATCTCTGTCCTTAACTAAGAACAACCTCCCAAAGAACTACCATTCACTAGATAATTTCTTTTCCCAGTACATCAGCAGTTTCTGAAATACTCACACCAGCTCGTCTGGCACCAACAACCATGCCATGTTCGAAGTCACTGAAATCACCTTTGTTCCATACTTAGATTTGAACTTCGGCAGGTTGTCGTAACCATGTCCGCACACAGAAGAACACATTCATCTAATACAGTAAGTGACCGTACATCACATGTATGTCAGGTATTTAGTATGAGCACTTGTCATATCTCATGTGTGACAAAAAACACATTCTACCACTTAGAAAAAGTGCGATCTCTCCATGTAAACAGCTATTGTTTGCATATTTTTTCAAATTTCTGCTTCCATCACTATATTTGAGGTAAATAAAAGAGCTTTTATAGTTTAAAAACATTAAAAATGTCATGAATTAGAATCATCTATAGGCTTTTCCAGAAGCCGCTTATTTTTCAGGATAACTGAGAAACATCTCAGTCACTTTTTTTGGAACTACTTTCTGAAAAAAAAAAAAAAAGCCTAACATAAATGATAATATTAACGCCATCTTTCTGTTGACATCTTAAAAATGCACTCCTCTCTCTGGACCTCAGTTGTCTTGGGTTGAACAGAGAAATCTTAAGAGGCTTATATTCTACATTTAATCGAGTAAAATCAAAAACAACTGCCGGGCTAGACAAATAATATTTCAGAATTTGGCTGAACTAAATATTATTAATATGTGCATAAGTCTCAGCCAGGAGATCTGCTGCTTATGTGAGGTTTATAAATTCTTAAGCCATACTACAGCAATACTGCAACTTTTGGAGACAACTTTTTATGCATACAAGTCTGCACGGTGTTGCTCAATTTTTACACAACCATATGAGCTCATGGACACACACACACACACAAATCAATACCCCGATACAGCAATCTAACCTTGCATCTGCCCCTCAGTGACAAGACATGCATTATTAACGTTGCCAAGTGCTGTCAGGAAACATCTGATTCCTATCAACCCCCACTGGCACATACATGGACACATCAACAACACATACATCATAATATAACCAGATTTTAAGAGCAGTGGCAGAACACCGCTCAGGAACACCGATCTTCCGGCTCAGGATCCGGATGTTTGGGGGTCCAGTCCCCAGAATCTTTAGTCCACATGCCAAGATATCAAATCTAAATATGCACCTAAGACAGGCATTTTTGTGTGCGTGCATAGAAGAAAGCACAAAAAAAATGTGTGTGAATGCGGCTCGCAGTGTTAGAGCACATTGAGTGGTCAATAACACCAGAAAAGTGCCACATAAACACCAGTCCATCTGTGCAGTCAGCAGCAAAGTCTTCAAGGAGTCAGAAAAAATATTCATCACGATGCTGATATTATCCCTCTTTCTTCTTGTAGATTACCTATCATCCCTCACAGTTTCTTATTTTATTTTCCCATCATTCTGTCATTTTCTCAAACAGTCACAAAGACAAGGACAGCTGAAGGTCAATAGGTAGGATTGTGAAGACTAATGACTTGACATATGCCACTGATGGATCCTGCAAGCTAAGGAAACCATCTCTACCCCAGCTGTAGCCAAGCTCACAACTGCATTACGTCAGCAGTCGATACTGAAGAGGCTTTGGGCAACTTACTGTCAGGAGTGTTATTGTTATGCTTCCAGCACCCCAAAGCACAAATCAATCCCCCCCGTATCATAGATTTAAGATTAGTCTACTGATGTTACTCAAACTATTTTCTCTAACAAAAGTCAATAGAGATTTAGAGACAGCTCTGTTAGAGGAATACTAGAAACACGAGGCAGTCTATGAGGCTAAGCGTCGAAATTATTAGGCTCTTATTTAATTTGTCGTTTGTGAAATAAAAAGATTAGAAACTATGCTTGAGTGATCGCACTGGGGAAATAAACCTGAGTACTGAACTAAATGCTTTAGATTCTTCTAGTTCTGATTAGTCTCGAATTTACTTAAATTTCACAACCGTGAGCACACACAGTGAGCCGCATATTGATTCATGAGCTGGAAAGAAAGTGCTCGCGGTGGTCTTCTATCATCTCTAAAACACAGTCAGCAGACACAGTGTGTGCTGGGGATGAGTGAGAGAGAGAGGCAGAGGGTAAAGTTTCACACTCCGTTCACACTTAGATGGATCGATATGAAAATTTGTCCACATTATTGTTTTAAGATAAGAAACCAGGAAAACAGAGGGGAAAAAACACTTAATATGTTTGCCCTTGTTGGCTTTAAATACACATTCAGCGTATAACTAGTTTATCTTAACTTATGTTTTAATTTATGTGTAAAGACTGTTTATCAAGTCTGAAAAGTTTGAGCTAATCATGGCTCAGAAGTACATCCACTTAATCTAAAAACAGGCAAACGTCTGAGCTGTGACACTTACATGCAATTCCTTTTTTATATCCACCAAGTAACCTGACACACTAAACATAAACAAAGGTCAATTAAAACCAAAACGTCAAGCCCATCCAGCTAACAATTCATCACAATATACAGGTTATTGTGATGTGTGAAGTGCAAACTAATGAGAATTTATTTAAAAAAAACCCAAAACTAATGGGAAGTCGAGGGAGCTCACAAACAGTCACATAAAGGAGAAATTAATCCTGTTTAACTAACATCTGACCGATGATGTAGGAGGAGCAGGGATTTTTGTGAATTGTGGAAGGATGGACAACAGACTGACCATCACAAAAGCTCAAAAACTGTAATTTGTGATCAGCTGCTTTCGTCAAAATAAATTAAGCGATCACAGAGGTAGGCATATTTATGTTAAACACAAAAGTAGAGTTTTCAGATTTCTCTACTGTGCAGCACTTTTATAGTCTTATAGGAAGAATAAATAATTGTCCTTTCACTTTCAGACCAGATAAAACTAAGATTAGGAAAGTATTTACTGGAAGTATTAGCCAATATTAGTCACATGTCAACTTCGGACAGTGTCAGCAGAATCAGGTTTGGACACTATCTGAGCTGCGTTAAATCTACAGGTTTGATTTAGGCGAGAAGCTGCCAGGAACGAGTCAGAACAAAATGTTTTCTTTTATGAGTTAAATTGAACATTACACAGATTTTGTACTAGACATCTGGCTGGCTGAAGTCTTTTTAATGTGTGGTCCAAGAATTTGGACATTTTTATGTACAACCCCTCTGAAAAAAAATTCAGGAAAAAATGGGTAAAATGTCAACTTTCTGTGAACCAGAGTATCTCATGTGCAAAGCATGAAAGAGAATTAAGACTGTGAATGACCAGGGACTCTTTAAAACAGAGGTGCGTGCAGAGTAGCAGGGGTCTGTCTGTCAGTCTGTGCTGTACCATGGGGGAGGGGATAAGGGATCAATAGGAGGTGACAGAGCATGTGGCATATGACTCTGACAACCTGCCCCCTCACTTTGAGGGCCTGGCTAGCACACACCACTCACACAAACACGTGCACACCCTCCAGTAAAGTTCTGTCAACATCACTCAGAGCAAGCCAGACAAAATTAGCTGACGCTGTTTTATGATAAAATGTGTTAGGGTCCTGTGTGTCAAGTTTGGCCATGCATGTGTGCATGGGACGTGGTTGTGTGCGTGTGTGTGCGCCATTAGCCAGCCTTCCTCCTGGCCACCATATGCAGAGCTTGGAGCCCAGGCCGGCTCCATCTGTCGGGTTAATGCCCAGCCTCAGCCCCGAGCAGCTGTCCCCTACAAGCCTCATTATTCTAGCAGGAACCATGCAAAACCTCGAAACCGCCACACGCACACACAGTGGACGCACAAAGACATTCGCAGTGAGAGACAGACACAATTGATGGAGCCAAGGACTATCACACAATGACAAAGTCGCCAGAGCCTGCCTGGGAAGGTGTTTCTGAAACTCATTTTGGCTGTCTGAGCAGGTGTCAGATGAACACTGCCGACAAGAATTCATTATTCTCAACGGTCAAGCCTGCAACTGGACAAGCTACCCATTAGTGGAAAGGAGAGGAGAGGAGAGGAGAGGAGAGGAGAGGAGAGGAGAGGAGAGGAGAGGAGAGGAGAGAAAAGGGAAGGAGAGCAGAGGAGCTGCATTTTCTAGGCTTTATAAATTTGGAATAAATAAAATATATATTTATATATCAAAGGCACAATGAACAAAGTGAAAACACTTGGAGAAAGAGGAGGGGGGGTAGAGTGAAGGTGACAACCCAAACACTTGCCTTTGTCTGGTTGAATACCAATTTGATCTGTGCTGAGGAACCACAGGGGATCCAGCCACAGAGAACTCAAAAGTGTGCATGTGTGTGGGTTTCACACTGCTTTGGGAGGGGATTGTTCCTGATCATTTACCTATTACATTTAAGCTTCCACTTGAAACACAGCAGGGTAACCCACAGGTCGACAGAAACGCACCAGCCAAATATAAGAAAGCACACACATACATGCACACACACATGCTGGGGGGGTTGCTGTTGTGGGTGAATATTGTACAGAATCCTCAAGGGAGTGATTTATTGTTCAGAGAGTGGATTCATAGATGGCTGTGTCACACATTCATTATACACTGCAAGTAATTGTGTTTACTCTGGCTTCACTGTTATTCTCACCAAGGCCTTCGGGCTTGTTCAGGCAGAAAAGACCTGGCGGCAATGCATCATATCTAATTAAAGCTGAAATATATGTTCAGTGCCGATAAAGCTCAAGAAGCCTTAATTATGCTTTTATATTACATGGCAACAATTCTTATAGGCGCAGCCTGGTGCAATAAAGCAACAGCACTGGCACAAGGTCAAAATGAAGCTGAATCATTTTCAGGAAAACTATTACTTGAGGCTTTTTTTGTGGCTTTTTTTTTCCAGAGAACCATCTTTGCCTTCACCTGTCCTGGCTTTCAGGACAACTGCACCCTTTCTCTTTTGGAATTTGTAATCAAACCTCAAATTTGAAAACACTAACAATTTAATTAGCTAGCCTTTCACAGAGATTACACCCTCTGTCCTCGAGTGGAATGAAAAGAATAAGATTTTATACCTTATCTAAGTGTGGTTTTTGAAAACAAATGCCTTCCAACACGGTTAGAGAACACACCTACCAGAACCTGACAGTTATCCTTACAGGATTTAACCCATTATCTGCTCATCATATCAACACAGTCTGCACCAGACTGAGACAACTCAAACTGATCACCTGCAGAACAAAAGCGTCAACAAAAAAGAAATCCAAAACAATTTTAATGGCCTTAAACAAAAGCAAAGGAAAGAAAGCAAGGATTCAAAACGTAACTAAAGTGATTCATATGTACACATTATAGCTCATTGTGCAGAAACTCTTGTACATAGTCCGGTCTAAAAAAAAAAAACCCATCAATGTATTTTCACTTAAACAAGCAGCTGTTTTTTATGTGCATTAAAGCTATATAAAAATTTAACAGTGCTGACAGTTTAACCAAAAGGCATTTCCAGTGGAAATGGCCGCATTATCCTGAGCATAACCATGTATAATATCCACAAAACTTAAAAAGAGGTTATACACACACAATACGGTAAAATCATGTTGAAGCACAGTACGTATTACTCCATGAGGCTCCTGACTATGGTAGCCGTAATGCTCCGACAATCCATCAAGAGTTGCGGCTTCGTAGCTTGCCAAAGTCGTATTAAAACTAGTTCTGTCAGCGTTAATCTCATTAAAATGACGTTAACGCCATAACCGTGTTAACGCGGCAAATCTCCGTTAGCTAGTTAACGCGGATCGCCCCGTGCGTGGGGCTGGACGGCGCTAATGCGTTGACGCTGTGCATGCGCGTTTTACACATATTCTATCGCAATATTTCATTTTCTTATCATTGCCTAACATTATACCGGTATTACCGTGAACAGTATGATATGGCCCAGCCCTACGTAACAGTTTATCTTCTGCATATAATTAGGACAGTGATTACCCGTTTAAACAGAGATATATTTGAGGTGGTCTCTTACTGATCTTTTGGATCAAGGGTTGGATGTTTAGTAGGTATAGCACGGATCCATATCTGTAACGGAGGGGTTTTCAGGTGCATTAAAAATCATGCCATTATAGATGTAGACTGGGCTGCAGCTCTCAAACACAGGCCTACTCCCTCACCAGCCTGAAACCTCGACAAGCCTTTGCCACACATAGACTTTACTCGGGCTGAACAGTCAGTTATATAAATATATTTGGCAAGTTAACTTATGATTTTTATTTTTGTTTTATCATTAGTGCTACAATGGATTTCAAACAACACCATCACTCATATTTTGAATGTATATTCCCGGCCCTTTCTCTCTCATATTTTCGTTGCTAGCTGGCTCGCTGACCAGGTTTGGCTACTATGTTACTCTCTTATTTAGTACTCAAAGTATTTGAGGTACATCTTACAAGTCACATTTTTTAATAATTCATTTAAAAAAGTGGGACTGTTTCCTTCCACCTGCATGTGCACATACATGACTTTACAAAGATTTATCTCAGGTACAAACAGTAATGCTTCAATGGGACGAAGACACATGAAGGAAAATCCTGAGAAAACAGCAGGCTGGAATTTTGACAGTCTCACCTTGGACAGGCCTCCTACTTCCAGGTAAAAACAGATGACGAAGACGTTCCAGGCTACCCAGATCGCGGCCCATACCGTGTACTGGAGGGGAATAAAAAACTGTTTAGCTGGAGGGAAAATAGAAGACAAATATGACAGCTTCAAAATAAATGGCAGGCGGGATGAATAAGGTAGTAAACAAAGAAAAGGTTGCAGCCACTGGGCTTTCAAACCTACATAGCTCTATACACATGCAGACACTATACACACACACAAATTTATATGGAAGACCTCTTTTTTTTTTTCCAAGATGCCAGTAAGTTCAGCAAGTCTATCTGAGCCCTAAGGGGGCTGCAGGTTTTTAAGAGCTGAGTGAAGCTCAAAACTAAACCATTTCTAAAATTGTACGCTTAGACAGCCAACTGTTGACAGCTACAGAGTGCTACTGAGCGGTATTCACTGACAGACTCATCACAGTGAAGATTGTCAAATCCTCTGACTCATGATCAACTGTGTGTTTAAAATGTCAGCGAAAGAGTAAAGGGCAAATCAGCACCCCTGTAAAAATGTACGTGTTAGATCTCAAAACCCCTTAGCTTGCACTCTTCCATTTTCCATCTGACAATAGACAATGGCTGAAACTTTTCCTCCTTCCTCCCCTCCCTTCAATTCCTGCTTCCTCTGTGTCTTCATTTTATCCTGCGTGGCTTCTGTCTATCCTCCCCTGCCTCTTTTTATTTATTCTGTTCTCTGTATCTGCTGCACACTCCTCCAGTCTTTTCCTGTCATTAACATCACCATCTGTGCTTCCACTAATGCTGCTCAGAATAGGCTTTTAATGCCTTAGATGAATGTTACGTTGTCAAATAAAAACCGAAGTGCGTAAAAGTGCATTTATAAAGCCTTGTAGTGGTGCTTTCTGCCAGAGTAATGAACAAGCTGCATATGCATTCCACTGCACTTTAAAGAACGACCTTCTCTGTCCCCAAACTTGAAGCCGTGTATAAATCTGATGAGCTCCTTAGTGGCCCACCACCCCCTCAAGATCCCACCCCCTTTAATTAGGCCTAATTACCAAGGGATTAGAGTGATTTAAGGGTGTCGCACAATGCACAAAAGAGTGCAGCACAATTGAAAAGCAACAACATGTCCGAGCTATGGTACATGCACAGACTGAGAGCAAATGCAAAGTGATGCAAAACCCCCACAAAAAATAGGATTATTTGAGAGACTGTACAGAGTTTCAGCTGAACTGCAAGACAAATGTGATTTATTTATGTGCACTCACCACTACAATGTAGCGTGGCCGGTACTGGATAGTGCCAAAGAGGCCGAGGATAACGATGATGATGTGGAAGAAGTTGGCAAGGATGGGGGCCCACTGGTAACCAAGGAAGTCAAAGACCTGTCTTTCTAAAGCCAACACCTAAAGGGTGAGAAGAAGAAGAAGAAGGTCAGGTTAACATGTAGTGGAAGAAAACCGTCTTTCTCGAGGCTGCAGGGAACTGCAAGAAATGAAACCTGATTACATAAATCCGGAAAAGGGAAACGTACAAAAACACCAACGGGCAATAATTAATAATAAGAAAGAATCAAGATAAACACTACAAGCCTGTCCTGCTCTTGGTTTATTGAAGACAACACGTGTCTCCCTCAAAGGAACTGGCCAACAATCCATACTGAGCCACTTGACATGAACAGCTTGAGAGTTTAGCCTCAAACGATGGAAGCACCCAGGGTGGGGTGGTAGTGGGGGGGCAGAAGTTTTATAAAATAAACAATGACAGATTTATTGATTCAACCCCTGCTGAGCCACGGACTAGATCACTATTTCCAACCTTTCTGCCAACGCCTGCCAGGAATGAGAATGCTCTGGGAACTTTATGGGAGGTGAGAGCCTTCCTTAATAATACCACTGCAGTGAGCTTACAAACAACATGCACCAATATGTTCACATGCACAAGAAAAGTAAAACCATCTACAATTTTAAAAAAAGAGGAATTCCACAGTTTTCCCAGTAGAGACTAATCATTCTTACTCCTGCATCAATAATGTTTTAAGGCTAGTTACGTTTAAATAAAGATTTGTTCTTGTATGATGTCTTTCTTTGGTCTTTGCTTTATTTCTTCTTTTTTTTTGAAGAGGACATCAGTCTCTTTCACCTTTCTTTGTAGCTCCAATCTTTCTGTGCAGTATTTTGTGGCATGAAAAAACACAAAACAAAGCAAGCTGAACTTTCAAGACTAGCAAGCCCTATTTGCATCAACGCAATTAGCATGCCATTTGCTGGAAAATACAGGGAGAGGGTGCAAACCGCTTAATTAAAATTCCATTGCCAATCCAATTCCACTCCATTCCCAGTGTGTGTGTGTGTGTCTGTGTGCGTGTGTGTGTGTCTCAACCAATGATGTGTTTCGTTGTGTGCTGACATGTCATTTACAGCCAAGCGCTTGAAGATGGATGAGAGAGGGAGAAATCTTGTTGCTGCCTCAAAGATAGGAAGAAACCATCAAGCACACACACACACACACACACAGGCGCGCGCGCACACCACACTCCATACACCACGGTGGCTGCGCTCCTTGATGTAATGGAAATGTTACTAGAAACTCAATGAGACATTGTGACAGGCAGGGGAGGGAGAAGATCAAACACTGAGTGATAATTAAAAATGAACGAGGGGAATAAGTCCACAGGCAGGGTGTGAAGTGACAAAAGGGAGAGGTGAGTGAACTGCATCAAGCCTTACCATGCCAAAGCCAACGAACATCTCCACAAACAACAGATAAAGCTTTTCACGCACATGGAAACAGGACAACAGACAAGAAAAGATGGCTAGAAAACTGAGAGAGATCGGGCGAATGCTGGGGAAATACATGGTATAAACTCAGAGAGATGGGAAAGGATAAAGGGAAAAAAATCACAAACAGCATATGCTAATGCAAGACGACTGAGCCCCCCCAACTCTCCTGATAACTTCTGTCTATCCCAGAATTGAGAAAGCCTGGAGGGAATGAATAAAATCCGGAGTCATAGATCTTCTGGCCAGCTCTGGGTCACGGTTAGAGAGCTAAATAAAACTGATGCACGAGGACTTCAGCAAAAATTAGACGCAGCTATAGGCTGCAGTTAATTTGTTTGAAGTGTTTGCCGGCTTGACCCAGACCCCATTATTGGAGTTATAATTCAGCTATGACTTTTAGATGCACGTCTGGATAAATATCTGAATTAATCCCTCCCTATTTTGTGAAGACATAAGAGAAGGTTAATAAGAATCAAGTGCTACTCCTGCATCACACTGGCTACAGTCAAACATGAAAGAGACCCAGTTTTAAGCCTGATCAATGATCTTAATGAGATACCTCAGGCCGATCAATAATAAATTTTAAATTTTAATAATAAACTTAATGGAAGACAAGCAAACATGTACTGTTTGTGGTTTTAAAGGAGCTTTTTAAAACAGGCTCTTGAAGTTGATACAGATGACTTTCTAAAAAGCAGCTTTTTTAAATCCATAATTGATTGTGTAATGGTTAAATGAATTAATGCACTGTACTTCTCATGTGGCAGGATGGATATCAGCTCTGGTTATCCAGGCTTGTGCTCCAGGCCAATGAACACAAAGTCCTGCAGCCAATCACATGAAGGACACACAATCACATGAAAGAGCTGCACTTTGAGGTATCTTGCACTGGTCTGCAGCCTAATGATAGCCTGTATATTAGTCCATTGTATGGTGGTCTGAGGTATAACCCATCTCCCTGTCAGCCTTCATCAGCTCCACAGGGAAAGCCTGACATTTTGTTATACGTTTTTTTCCTTTTTCTCCCATTTCTCTTGTCCTTTCAGTTGAGAGGAAGTTAAGATTGCAAAACTTTTTGCTTTGGTCTGTTTATCCAGTATTCACTTTACATTTATTCTGCTCTCGGTTACTTGTGCTATATTTTTTTTGCCAGGATTCTCCCTGAGGTTACAACTGAGCTTTATTACTGTTGCAAGAAAATGTGAAATAAGAACAAATTGACTTCTCATATTTTTCATCTAGTTATATGTTACTCCGAACTCCCCAAGCACCCTTGATCTCAAAATAATTATCTAAGTGGGGGAGTGAAATGTGGGTGGGGTGGGGGGGTGGAGAAGAAAAGAAATAACGGGAAGAACAGATGATACAGCTCCCCCAAAATGTTGTCCGCTAATCCTGGTGGAAGAAAAAAAAGAGATCAAATTCTATTAACCAGCTTTTATTCTCTTTGGCTAGATAAGTGAAAATAGCCCCAGGGTCTTATCTGCGTGTACTTGGTACAATTTCTGAAAAGGCTAAAAGAATGAGGAAAAGTCACGAGGTAATTTTAGATATTTTCTTCATTAAAACTTAGCATGTCTATCGGTTTCGAGAACACAGACTGCAGTCAAGTCTACCGTCTTTCAGTTCTAAGGCTTTATGCATAACAACGTAAAATAAAAGCACAATAAAACCAGGTTTAAATTAGACATCAGATGAACAACAACACATGATAAATGGCTGTGTGTCAGTTTTTAAGTTACGCAAAATGCAGAAGCAGTGAGGAAAAAGTACACCCTATGATTCAGCAGCTTGTAGAACCACCTTTAGTAGCAATAAGTTGCTGTTCCTGTATGACTTTATCAGTCTCTCACGTCACTGTGGATGAATATTGGCCCACAATTCTTTACAATATTGCTTCAGTTCAGTTCAGGTTTGCAGGCATTTATTTCTGCACAGCTCTCTTACGCTCCTACAGCACTTCAGTCAAGTTGAGGTCTGGACTTTGAATGTGGCCATTGCAACACCTTAAATCTTTTCTTTTACAGCCAGTCTGTTGTAGATTTTCTGTTGTGGTTTGCATAATTGTCCTGTTGCTTTAGCTGTCGAACAAATGGTAAACAGAAGAGTTCATGATCAACTCAATGACTGTGGCTGTAAAACAAGCCTGAATCCTGATGTGCTATGTGTGCTTTTCCAGATGTGGTAATGCGTATTGTGGCAAACATCTCCACTTTGGTTTTGACTATCCAAAGGACATTGTTTCAAACGTTATGTTGTTTGTTCACATGAAACTTTGTGAACAAAGTTGTCTTTTTAGAGACAAGAGGCTTTCTCCTTCTAAACAAAGCATATTTGGTCAGTCTTTTTCTAATTATACTGTCATAACCTTCAACATTTCACATGCTAACTGATGTCTGTAGAGTCAGGGTTGTTGCTGCTGGGTCGCACAGCGTGCAGTGTTGCACACTCTGATCTTTGGGTGAATTTGCTGAGATACACACTCCTTTCTCTCTGTAAAATGATGGACTGAAATTGTCTGGAAATGGCCTGTTAACGCTTCCTAGATTGATGGGCAGCAGCAATTGCATCTCTAAGATCATTACTGATGTCTTTTCTCCTTGGTATCATGTTAACAGACAGTCGAATGCTCCAAACAAGCAAAATCCCAAAACTTGTGCTTCTATAGAGACGCTCAGGCTTGCTGATGATCACTGAATCAAGTGCATTTAATTAGCAGCATCTGGCTGCTACTTATCCTCTTAATTCCTAAGGAATCAGTGAGAAGTTTTTCACTCACTGCGTCTGCATTGTGGTTTAGGTTTTGTTAAATTGTTTGACGTTGTATTTACCTGATTTTAAGACTGGCAGATTTTTTTTATTGTGTCCTAATACTAAAACCTTAGAACTGAACTGGTGTACTTATCTTTTACGTATAAAAGATGGGTGTTGCATTTGGGTTTCAGAAGCAGCACTAAACAGAAATTGCCTTAACGCTGCATTTTTTTCTAATGACTAACAGAGGTCAACTCCTTTGGCTTCAGAAGGAAGTCTGATTATATAGAAGTCCATGGAAAAAAATACCTCACTGCTGATGTAATTTATGACCTCAGTAAACACGCATTAAAGCTTTCAGTCTCTTGCCTTATTTAGCGCAATATGATGTTCATGATGTAAAATACAGTTTCATTTAGAGTGAAAAAGACAAGGAAGCAGAGTGTGCTTTACCGCATGGCCATCTGTTGTCTGTGACATCCATTTTGCAATGTGGCGCCAGCCAAAATGCTAAACTGTTTCCTAATAATTCTTATCCTGACACTGATTTCTTTTTTTAAATATTGCTTAATAATATAAAAAAAATACACCCACACACACACACACACACACACACTGTCCTCAGCACATATGTTATCTGACATGGACTGCTGTCCCGGCATGGGACAGCAGTCTAGTTAATAAGTATAAACCCCATCCATCCAACAAACATAATTCAGATCCCATGATGTATTTATTACACACAGCCATAGACCTTTCCCCTGAATTATTTCCACCAGTCACTGAATTAAAGATCATATAGGCATGAGGCACGTGTGAGTGTGTGAGTGTGTGTGCGTTGGTGTGTGTCCTCTCCTCTGAGAAGCTGCAGTTACCCTATCACGCAAGCTGCTAACTCAATAATACACCAAGATGACAACAATCAATCAAGGATAGAAAGGCCTTTGCCCACCCCCAGACACACACACACACACACACACACACACACACACACACACACACACACACACACACTTACACAAAAGCTATATAGCATAATTAGCCCACAATTCAAAGGGAGCGGGTTACTGGAGAGTGGGGTGGAATTTGATCAAAAGATACCAATGCTCTTCCAGGAATATTGAGCCGGCTACATAACGGCCCGTAAAAGCCTCCCACTGACCTCTCGCAAGCACAAATGACTCCCTCTTGGGTGACGGAAACTCTTAGTGTGCATTTTGGTTTTGGGTGTGTATATGTGGAGAAGCATGTTGGCCACACATACCACTCCTCCCACTATAAATAACTGCCAATTATGGGATGGGTACAGCAGCAGGATGCAACAAGCACTCCACGCACTTCCACTACTGTCCATTCTGAGTTCTCTCTCTTCTCTGCTTTTTAATATCTATTTAAAGCTGTCAATTACTTGGCCATGAAATACCAAATTAGGAACACAGACCTCAGTGCTGCTGCTTCTCTCACTTAGCTGGTAAATATACTCAGTCTCTAGAGGTATGCATATATGAGCAAACACAAACAGAGCAATAAAGAACACAGCCCGACAATATAAACCCCATTTTCTCCAATATGAAACAAGAGAATATCAAATCCGAAAGACATTTCAATCACCGCCACCTTTTAAATGTGCCATGAAAGAAGGAAAGAAGGAAGCAAGCCACACATAAGAGTGATGTGGGGGATCAGAGTGAACTTGTCTGAGGGAGAAAAAAACGTTTGATCTGCATCGTTTGAGAGCTAATTAAGACGCGCATGTGTGCTCAAGATAAGTGGCTGAAATGAATGAAAGGCAGCGTGCTTTGACTGCGCATCCAACCCGGGGTTTCAGACAGAGACCGAAACATGTGTCGCGCCGTCTTGACAGTTGTTTATGATCATTAACTCAAACCGTGTTGCCGTGAGTTCGAGATATCCAGAAAGTAGGGCAGATTTCTGGTGAGGTGTTAGGTGTGATTTCCACCCCGAGCTAGTAGATAGAGGTGACTGCTGACCCTCTCATTTCCACAGCTTCCCACCTTAGCCTGCAGATACCAGAGATCACACATCAGTGTTTCTCTTTCTGTGTTTGTCCTCTGTGAAATGTCCTCTAATAACATGTTACTAGATGTGTCATCAGGATATGTGTGTGTGTACGTGTGTCCATTCTTTATGACTTTAGGCTGCATGAGTCAGACTCCTCTGTGTTCAAGCGTATAACTCTGACTCACACTGTCAGGCTGAAGGACAACACTGAGGCGAGCCAGGAGATATGAGGGGCAAATTAAAGACAACTCCTACTTATTCGGCCATCTCCCGTTTTCTTATCTCATTGGCTTTAATGGCTGATTTTACTTACATAAAAATACACTACTCAGTGAGAGCAAGCCAGATAAAATGAGACTCACAGGGCCAATTTGTATGTAATATTCAAACAGGCACTAATATTTCATGTGTGTCTTGCTCTCTAACTGGCGCTTTCCTGCCTGCTGGAAGTTACTGGGAATAGAGACAAAGTCAGTGCAAATTATGGCAAAGTATAAAAAAAATCCAGTCCGGATTCATGCTTGTCTCTTCTAATTTTTTGAATTTTCCACACCTAATATAAAAATAACTGAAATATGAGTTCCTGCATGGCCCCGTTAAACGGGTTGCCAATTTGGGTGTTGAAATACCCCCGAGGGGATACTAGTTTAAGGGGTCTGGACGAGACAGCAAATTAGAAAACTTTTCTGCTGCACATTTTATCCGAAATGTCATTTTCATGCATTATTATTTTTTTCTCGTGAATTTCTGGAAGAACTGAGAGACAGGTGGATCAGAGAAACAGGAAATCACCCTTTCCATTTGGATTAGGACAATCCTTAAACCTGTTTTTCACAGGTTCACTCAGTCCTGAATAACAAACGACACAGACCAGGTTCAGAGTCAAACGAACATCATCTTGGGTCTGTGTGTCAATATGCGAATGAACCTCAGTGGATCCAAGAAGACACTGTGCTTAAATGAAGTGGGACCAAGCTGCTGTTACTAGAGGTAACTACTAAAATGCTTTACTCTGAGACTAAATAAAGAGCAGGACAGTAACGGGGACAAACCGTGAATCAGAGGCTGGCTGTCATTTTTTTTTCTTTTTTTGCTCTGACTTGTCTTTTATTCTGTGACTCCCAGCAGGCGGTAAAGTACTTCTCAAAAACTTTCTACAATCCAATTTTTCACCTCTTGCCTGGGTAAAGTTATTATACTCTGGTGGCTGCCTGGTCCTTGTGTAGCAGTGTAACTAATGGTGCCAATCTCAGTATGTGTGTGGTGGTGTGTGTGTGCGTGTGGCTTTGATTGGGCACATGGAGAGTTGGACAGATAGATAGCCCTTGGTCGTGCCTAGTCTAGCAGAGCTGAGACAGGGATTAAGAGGTAGGGTGCCTTCATAAGCCACTTTCTTCTTCACTGTTTGAAATATGGCCTGCACAATGAAACACACAGCAGCTAGTGCCTTTAAATATCAATTGCTTTAAATTGCAGTGCTAAACAGAGGGGAAGAGAGGTGCTGGGGGCATCTCTTTTTTTTTGAAGAAGAAGAAGCTATTTCAAGTATATAAAAAATAACCAACCTTATTTAAGATGAAATATGTAAAACCGTAAGTGTTCTTACTACTAATAACATGCTAATCTGTCAGTGCTACTGGGAGCACGTAAATCTGCCCCTCCTGAAAGAAATGTGACAAAAGCCAGTGCTTTGAACTAACTCTCCCTCTGAACTGTGACAAACCACTTTAAACTTTTTGGATTCTGCCCTGTGTTGTTGTGCTCTCTCTCTCTCTCTCTCTCTCTCTCATGTGTTTGCTCTAGGATCAGGTTTTAAACATCTTCTGGACTGGAGGCAACAATCGGCTCAGGTAATTGAGCTTAATCAGTTCAAGTGAATCAAGCTCATCTTCATAGCATACGTTCACGCTGAGACCCACTCAGAGTCCTTAGCCTGTCTGTCCACTGACCTCGTTACGGGTAAAAGTTGTCCCACTTCTAATTCTCCATCTGCTGTGAAGTTTCTTCTTTTATTTTGAGTTTGCTGCGCTTTGCTTTAAAATAATTACATCCACTCTCAGAAATCTTTTAGTTAAACATGATTTTGATGAGACAGCAGTCAATCTATAATGTATTTAAATCAGTGTTTGCGCAGCAGACATACAAGAACACCTACTGTCTCAATGAAAAAGCAACAACTGTGGGAGACTATCATCAATAGGCATGGAAGGTCAGTTTTCTGCATACCTTTATTTCTCTTGGCTTCTCTGGTTTTGAAGTGGGCAGGAATGTGAAGCTGCAATGTTAAAACCACCTAATCTTTGAAAATTTCCTGGTGATTACTACTGAAGCCCCAGAGCCTAAAAAAACAGTATTCAGGACATTCCTAAAAATAATTTCCTCAGAACTTAACTAAGACCTTGGTCCCCGTGGTGGAAATGTACTGAGCCCATCCAAAGGTTCTTGGCAAATCTTTAGTTACAAGTAAGGTAATATTTTTATAGTTAACTTTTAATGCATCCAGTCTTAGAGAATGGAATAATACACCTGGAAAAAACTGGCCAGCACTGAGAGGAATTAGCACATGTTCGTCATGAAGCTGACTCGGTGATTAACATGTTCCTCTAAGAAATGACCCAAATGTGTACACTGTGACACCAGAAAGCCTTCTCGTTTCTGGTAAACAGCTGTCTTGCTCAATATCGCTTCCTCTTTCTCCTCCTTCAGATAACATTTTTAAGCTAATCAGGGGCAGTAATGCTCACATTATTAGAGGTTAAATGAGACTTTACTGCATCATCTTTCAGGTGAATGTAGCAGCACTTATGAGTTTAGCCTCAGACCAGAGGTTTAATGTAAGTTCAGTGGGTATGTGTGCTTTTCTTGAAAAAATGAAAAATGACAGCAGACTGAATCTTAATAAATTAGATCAGGTCACATTTTTTTTTTAAAAACGGTTAATGTGCAAAAATATAAAGTAACAACATCTTCTAGGGAGATGACAGAAGAAAAGCACTACAAGAATAAAGTGGTGACTAAAACCCAAACACATCAACCATAGATGGGATGGAAGAAAAAGTTAAGAATGGGAGCAGCTTAAACCAACCAATCGTCTCCGCTCTTCTGCTTCATCATGTCCCAGATTTAACAAAGAGCTGTTTAGGTTTCGCCCCAGTTAACAAGTAGGCAATTTAGCAGCGACAGAGGAAATTCTCATCAAAAATATGCAGTCAAGAACAGCAAACAGCTGTCAGCAGTTTGCACCCTCCAGCTCTGCTTTCCATAATTGAGTCAGTAATGTTGCTCTTTTCATCATAATACCATCACTCGTAATCTTTCATCCACCGTAGAGGAAGTTACGCTGCGTGCATCCGTGCTGTCCGACCATTTGATCACAAAACACAATTAGAGCAAAAACATCCGTGAAGTCATCAGCTGCTTGTAAAACAAGGACAGGCTGCCAAAAACTGTGGGGGGGGGGGATTTGAGTGGGATGAATATGCATTGCAGCCATTCAATTGAGTATGATCTGTCAAGATAGTCATCCCAGCTGTGGTGCTCCCCAAGCAATTTATTCGATGCCACACTATAACAAATGACACCACTGGAACCACTGGAATGGAAAGAGAGAAATGGGCTTGCAAATAGTTCTAGTTCTATCTCCATTATAGCTTAATATTGCAATATCATTGATGTGGAACACACACACACAGGCACACCGGCACAAGCCTCTGCATGGATGGGCATATGTGCACGGTCACATCTTCCCAGTCCACGGCTTTCTCTCTAAGAACATAATTAATGGTCTAGTAAATTGAAGACATTAAATCGTGAATAGTTGTAAAAAGGGCAACAAGGGACAAAGGAGATGGGTTTTTTGACAAACACTCATATTATTATAAACTCACATCCATGAGCAATATTGTGACGGTCACAAAAGAAAAAGGTCACCACCTAGCTGCTTTAATCTGTTAAACATGTCATCACAGACAGAAGTATATTAAAAACACATTCCAGTCAGGACTGTTCATTTTCTTTAGCTTGTCTGAATCAGGGTTGCGGGTGGAGGACTAAGCCAGCCTTCACAGGGTGAGAGAGGAGTACACCCTGGAGTTGTCACCAATGTGTCACAGGGCTAACACACAGAGACTCACAACTACAGTCAATTCAGAATCATGCATGGGTGTTTTTGAACTATGAGGAAGCCGGAGTACCCGGAGAGAACCACTGCAGACACAGAAAAGCCTCAGTCTGGATTCAAACCCAGGACCTTCTTATGAGGCAACAGTGCTAACCAATGCACAACCATGCCCCGCTCCAGTCAGGGCTACTATATTCAAAAGAAGGCTGTCATTGCCATCTGCACTGGTGGCATGATTATGTACTGGCACCTCCCGATCTTCTCAAGTGGGGACATGCAACACTGACCCATAAAAAACAAACAAACAAACAAACAAACTAAGAAAGCATCAGTAACTGCTGACACAACAGCATGAAGAGGAGATGGAGGTGGACTGCAAAGCGGCTTGCAGAAGCAGCTGTAGGCAATTTAAAGTAATATTCCCTGTAATATGTGAGCTTTGTCAGTTGAAGCCTATCAGACAGGCCATCGGCTGACGGTTGGCTTGAGATCAGCTGATTCTTGCTCTCAAATAAAGTTTGTGAACAAACCAGGTGGGTCATACTGATTCGAATGTTGGATTTCAGACATTTTTGTGGCACAGTTAGAGGATACATACTGCATGTAAGTAAGGCTATCTTTAGAGTGACAGCTGCCCTGACAAAAGGATGTGAGCCATCATCGTTGCAGTCTAACGCCCAGAGGTTGTCTACTAACACTCATCTCCCTTCCCAGCATGCTAACTCAGATTTGCATCATACATTACCAAGCTTCCTTTTGACAAGCTGGCTTTCATTACCTGCAGGCTCCTCAGCATCTTATTGTATAAGTAAAGGTTTCCCTGGTAACAGCGCACCAGAAAGAGGGCCGGAGAATGAAAGAAAATGAAAGAGAGGGGAAGGGGAAAGTGAAATGTAGAGATCTCAGGTCTCGAGGGTCATGCTCATAATTGGTCTAGGGTGAGAGGTTGAACTACCACAACCGCCCCTCTTTTGGCTCCCTGCTTCTCTCCCTCTTTCTATCTGTATGTCTTCCAAATCTCCAGTGACTGTTGCCCCACTGATAAATTAGATGGTAATCAATAATTCAAACATATTCCAACCTGCCCACAATCCCAGCAGGCGGAGAAAAGAAAACAGGGTGGGTAGAGGGGTGGAAGATACAAAAAGGGGGAAAGGAGATCGCGCAGAGCCTTATTGTCTTTCCACAAAGGATACATGTTAAAGACATTCATTACAGATTCAAGCAGTGCTTCCCATCCCCGAGTACCCAGGTTACATTAAGCTCTTAGGTGAGATGATGACACATTGGAGCTCCAGAAGTCAGCGATGTGACTGTGAATTTATTACAGAGTCACCTTGTCTTGGTGTCTCATTGTAAGCTGTTGTTTAATCAACTTTGCAGCTCAGGTCGGGCATGACCTGTCAGAAACTGCTCTTCTGTGGATGAGGGTTGTTCAGGAATAGCAATCAACAGAGCACCTGGGTCAAGACCACAATCAGCATTGAACACTGGGGGTCTATTTGACAGCACAAGCACAGCACTTACACACATACACCTACGGTACCTAATTAGGGCGAACCGCATGACCTTCAAAAAGAAAAGAATATGGGCCCATAGACAATATAAGATGAGGTTAAGACCTTCATTTCTGAGATTATCTGAACTAATGGAGCTCTGTGAGCTATAGTCATTTACTGTCAGACCTTTGAGCTCCCCGTTTCACACACAGCAATTTTTGAAAGGAAATAGGCTTCTGCATGTGAACTTTCTTTTAAAAATGCTTATTTTATTTAGTTAACGCAGTCTGAAGAGCAATTTTTAATGCAAAATGATTTATTCAGTTATAATAGGTTGGGCAGGTTGTTACATTATTATTTTTTAAATGTATTATTAAGGCCTCATAGTGTTGATCAGTGTTCAACTGACTCCAGATTAGTTTGATTTATTAGTTTATAAAACAGGAAGAACACTTAACAACAGTATATAACAATTTTACATCTGTTGTCCCTGGTCAGTTAGCTGATAGATGCTGCTCTCGGATTTAACAGGAAACTGCAACCCTCCCCCCAGTCCACTTCTTGCAAATCTGTTAATCAGCTTGTATAAACTGTATGATACAAGTAGCAATTCTTCTAAGGCCAAAGCACATATCGGGACAGATCCAAATCTACAGTACTGGACAAATGTCTTTAGCAATCCCTTATTTCTTTATCTTTTGCTGGGAAATAATTGCAGCAATTTGTTGACACATGCAAACATATATGGAAATACAGTATGACAAGATATAGAACTTATGTAAGTAGACTTCAGGAATAGTTCAAATCTTGTAGAAGGACATTCATAGCTGTTCTTTGGATGTTGGATGTTCTCTTCCTATCAAGGTCATCGCACACTGCTTCAATAATGTTGAGCTCCAGGCTCTGGGGAGGCTAATCCATGACAGATAGAGTTCAACTGTGTGTTTTTCTGCATTAGGAGCATGTTTGGTATCATTGCCATGCTGAAAAATGGAAGTAGTTGCCAAACAGATGCCTTCCAGATGGTATTGCATGGTGGAACAAAAACAAAGTAGCATTTGGCATACCTTAGCATCTTCTGCCCAATTCCCTTCCATAAGAATAATCACTTGATCTACTGAAAAGCCAGCTACATCTTTCAGATTCTGTGTCAGCTCTTTGCTGGATTACCTACAGCATAACCTGATGTGCACCTCCCTAGAAATGTAACTACATGTAGGGCTGACAAAGCCTGCAACTATTGAAACTGGACTATACAGTACTGTCAATTAGGCCTGCACGATTAATCGTTAAAAAAATCGCGATCTCGATTCATACTTATGCGCGATCTCATTTCCAAATGACAACGATTTAAAAAAAAAAAAAAAAAAAAAAAAAAGACGACGACGATTTTGATCCGGGACGTAATCTGCATGAAAACAAGCGCTCCCTCTTCCTGCTCAACAAATGACAAGGGCGGAGCCTTATACCACCCCCGGTCAACCACCCAAACATCAGTAACGGGAACCTTATACAGCGCTTCCCTATACACGTCGAACTCCTGCAGGCACAAAGAAATTACGGAGGCTATTACTTATCACCTGACCAAAGATATATCAACACTGTGCAAAACGAGGGATTTAGGAAAATGATCAACGCCCTAGACAAACGCTACACAGTGCCGTCCCGCAACTATTTTTCTATTGTTGCACTACCTGCTCTATACACGCAGTGTCGAGCAACGGTGGAGACGGAATTACAAGCAGTACAACATTTTGCGGCAACCACAAAATGTGAGGCATTTGTTGTTTTTATGTTTATTTATTGTTTTTATGTTCAGTTTCAATTGTTACGAAGTTGATGTGCAGTTAATAAGTGCAATAAATATTTATATTGGAAAAGAAAATCGTGAGAGAATCGTGATCTCAATTCTAAGCAAAAAAATCGTGATTCTCATTTTATGCAAAATCGTGCAGCCCTACTGTCAATTACTCTTATGCATTTCCAGACAATTTCTTTGTTGAATTTTGTAAATTTATCAGTGAGAGAGTAACAATTATCATCACAATGTAAGAAAAAATAATCACCGCATCAACAAAAGGACTCACAAATGTTAGCAAATTGCTGAAACTATTGGAATGGATGTGAGGGAATGTACAAAGAAGTGGAAAAACTGGAGGGGCAAAAAGATTTACTCCCTAAAGATTTATACAGTTTATACAAGCTCATTACCAGATTTGCAAGAAGTGGACTGGGGGCAGGGTTGCATTTCCCTGTTAAGCTTAAGGCAGAGCATGATCGCTTATATTGTTTTCAACATCTAACTGCCAGGGGACAGCATATGTAAATTTGCTATATACTGTAGTAAAGTACTTGAAAAAAATGACAGTGACTTCAGTTCTGAAGAAGCTTCTCGGATGAGAAGTGCAACGTCTTTGAGTAACTTAAAAAAGTCCAGTCACTTCTCTGTCCAAGCTCCTTAGACTACTATGACTAACCTAGAACGTACACAGACCGACCCAAGAAGTCATTTTGCTATTGGTATTCAGTGAATACACAGAGTTTGCGAGGAGTCTAACATACACTGACAACACATTTTGTTTTTGCATGGATAATTCAAGTACGGGTGCTGTCTTAGTCCTCCACCATCTGTGCAAGCCAAAACAAATAGTAAAAAATGTGCTTGTGCCCACAGTGATATAAATCACAGTCCAGAGAAGCTTTATAAAACATAATAGGAGCACCAGAGAGGTGAAGACAATGAGAACGAAGTGAAGCGATAAAGAGCTACGACCATTCATTTTATTCCTGCCGGCCTCCATCAACCTGGCAATGTCAAAGAAATGCAGTTTATTATCACTGATCAGACAGCTACGACTCCAGGTTCACTCAGGCACTCTGTAAAGAAGTTACACACAAATGCACTCAGCAAAACCCACTGAGCAGATGTCCGAGGCATCTGTAACTGGGAAAATTAAAATATTCTAGCACTTGCGCTCATATTTCTGTAGTAAACAGCTTTCAAAACATCACGTCACCAGTAAATTTGCAAGGCACGGGAGGATTACACAGTAGCAGTAACCCTCACACCCTGGTTTGCTGGTCTGACAGCATATAGTGTTTTATTGCCACACAATTTGCTCCAGCTGCAGTAATTATTCTTAATTATAGCTGTGCGACGCATCAATATCAAAGCTACAGGCCAAGACCTTCCATGTGTTGTGTGCCCGCTAGCACATACAGATTAGTGAGGAGAGAGAAACAGTATGTTAAAGGCATCCAGCATGTCTGAGATCATGAATATTCAGCAGGAAATTTGAATGTTCGTGCCTCCATAAAGCAAATGAGTTAGCAGAGGAAACTGGGGAAAAACACAACCTAAATCCTTTGTAATATGTAGAAGATGACGTGAAGCTTGCCAAGGGATAATGTTGCGCCTTTAGAGATAACACTCTTCAGGACGAGGGGCTCAGCTTTTCTGCTAAAAAACTTTCTTGGAAGTACTTTGGCTGAACTCGCTTTTCTTCTCTGAAGCTTTCTCTACCGAGTATATTCTCTAGCTTTGTCATCAAAAGGCTAGAGGAAAAGTGGGCAGTGTGATGCAAGATGTAACACACAAACACTCACACGGTGCTTGTGGGTAGTCTCCTTTAAAGGGTGAACATGAGGTAAAACTTGCAGTTCTCCTGTGCCGCTGTACCGTGGGTGACTTTTTCCTTCCTAGACACAAATTATGCAGCTACTGTGACAACAAGGACATTGTTTATTCTCCTTGCATGTGATAAAATTTTTAAAAAATAAATGCATTTTTTAAAAAAGCTTCAATTTTCTTCCTTTGCTTGCCTCGTCTCGTCAGAGGTCAAACACAGCTGCACTCGTACGAGGGCTCTAATCTTTACCCACCACTAGACCTAATAACCTATAACTCAAAGTTAAGAATGTGCAGCTGTGACTGTGTGGGTGTGTCTGCGAGAGTGCATCCGTCAGTGTAGCCAGAATAGTTATGGCCAGGGACTGTCAGGGTCAATGTTGACTTCTAAGTTCATTACCTTTGTCCACTGTGATTGTGTGTGTGTGCGTTTGTGTGCTGGCCTGTCTGCACTCTCCTGAAAAACCGCCATGACCACTGAAAAGGCCTCCTTCATCTATCATCAAGCTCCGCTGAGCCACAATAACCATCAGCTCTATTAAGGACAACCTCCTCGTCATTGCAAGTCGCTGACATTCACATGTCTAGACTGGCTCTTGTATCTGACCAATGGAAGTGCTTTACTGCCAGGTCAAGTTAAGGTCAACACCTCAAAAACCCAACCGGTTGATAACAAAATGAGCTCGCTGGTGTCTCTGAGTACAAACAAATCGTTACACAGACGGGGCTTCCTGCCAACGCTCGCTATTCTCTGGAGCTGATCGGGGTTCTGACAACCATCCAGCACTACTGTCTGGAACAGTTAGGCTGCAAAGAGAAGAGGGAACAGAGGCGTTTTCGATCAATACGGGCTCATTATCTGTTGCCTTCTGTCCCAGAGAGATGAGTCCCAGCACTCGGCCTGTTGATGAGGAAAGCGCACCACAATTCAATTAGGGGATGGCCGAGATGCCAAAAGAGGTTTGATCAAAGCACTCTGCCAGGCTAATTAGCACACACAGCGGTTCACAAGGGCTTTTTTTTTTTTTTTTTTTTTACATCTGAGGAGCAGAGTATGTTGTTTTGTTAATGGTAGTTTTACCCTGTAATGGACTGGGAATAACCTGGCTCATTTTAAATGCATAGGTTTCAGCCAGGGGAGATTGGGGGTCCCTCTTGCTGCTCTACATACACATGTATATTCATGTGAACACATACGTAGACACACACACACTGCCTGACGACCTTTTCAAAGGTCAGGCAGGGTTTAATACAACCCCTCGCTGCAGTTTAAACTTGTCAATGTGCAGGTGTGTGTGTGTATGTGTGTGTTCCTCCAGACAGGAAGTGTCAGGTCATCCAGAAATACTGCCAGGGGAAAATAAAGCTGTTTCCAGAAGTCTTCGGGGACTTTTTAGGCAGCTAGTTGACAGCTTTATAAACCTCATAACAAATGGTCAGCCTCCTTCTCTCTAATGAGGCAAAAAGGTCCGAGAACTGCGAAGGAAAAACAGGTGTGTGGTTCAAAGTGGGCTGATAGCCTACTGTATTCATGCGAGTGTGAGACGATTGTTTGTGTCACCAGTGAAGCGAGTCACATTTTAATCAAGAGGTAACACAAAGACCCCTGTGGCCTAATGAGCAAACTATCAAGAAAGTTCCCCGTTCTTCACACCGTGATGAAGGAGGAACAGGTCCGAGACACAAAAGAACAGCAAGACACTGAGCAGCAGGAAGATAGCAGGAACTTAAACAAATATTTAAGAGCTGAGAGAGCGATTGAGCTCTTAGCAGCCTTGTATTGTTTGAAAGGTATGACCGCGAGACAACCCAGCAGCCAGAAACCTAAAAACTGGAGTAAAATGTTGGTTTTAGGGCCAAAAAAACCCTTTACAAATTAGAAGTTGTGGGCTTTGTTATTAAATCCAGATTCTTAAAGTTTGACACCAACTGATACTTGCTTCCTTTTTGTTTTTAACGCTCCATTTTGAATTCCCTCCCATGTGATGCAATATATCACAACTTTCCCATTACACTCTTTGTCTGGAGACGATTTTATAGCTGTGTTCGTTTCTGAAAGTGGCATTTACGTGGGAGCTTATGGTGTGAGCAAGCTGAGTTTTAATGCCATCATAAATAACACTGTCACAGCCTGTCAGGTAAACTTCACTCGGGATAATGGCAAAGGGAAGCTAGCCTCTGAGTCAATAGGAAGCATCATCCGAGACGTATCATCAGTAAAATGTCACAGCCCACACACCACTGATCAGAAACTAAAATGTCTCAACGACCTTTTTCCTCCTCTTGTTATTAAAAATTCGCAAATTACAGCTGGTTTGAATTTCTAAGAAACACATTTCGTAGAAATTAATTTCAAAATTCACAAATATTAGCCAATGTTTTACATGAGAACTATACTACACAAATGTGAAATACATTAAGTGGCTATATGAACACTTAAGTGACACCCCATACAAAGATAGGTGAATGATGGTTAGTGCAGGTGGAAGATGGGACTCAATTATAATATTGTGATTAGTATAAATTTACTGTCATATCTCTGCTGCTTAAGGCTTCTGATGCTCAGAGAGGTTGAGTTCTTTAGACCAACAACACCACATGTTGTCTGTCACAACTCATGTCAACACAACACTTCTTCACTAAAACACAAAACTTAGAAATCCACGATTATTCCCAGAACTACTATGTTTAAACAAACTGGATTCAGTAGACATGACGAATGAAGATTTGTTTTAAGTAGGACCCTTATTGCCTAGTTAAAGTTTAAAAAAAAATTTATTTAACATGTCCTCATCAGTTTTCAGCATCCTCCAACAGAAGCCGTGCGTCTGCCCATTTAAAAACAGACACTGAATTGGAAAGTAATTCCTTTGTCAAACACGCAGTGGCTTCCTCGTAGAATACAACTTCTAACAGCTAAAAAGTGCAACAACTCACCAGCTGTAAAGTGCAAATAAAGATGAGAGTGCATCGTCCGCTGCAGCAGCCCATTGTGTCAGCGGTGAAAACACGGTGACTCTGGGAGGGGGAAAAAGAAAAAGAAAAAGTCAGAGGAGCTCTCGGTGTGCCGGCAGGACTCAGTGTTGATCCAGGCACCGGCGTCCCATTCTCCTCTTCCACCCCGGTCTCTTTTACTTGAGCCCAAAACACGATAGACGAGAGTCGCTCCGGATGCTCTGGATCTGTTTGTTTGCCTCTGCTCCAGCCGCTCGGCCGCACTTGAGGTGACTGACTGGGAGGGTGGTTGCGAGCCGGTGTGTAAAAAAAAAAAAAGAAGAAGAAAAAGGAGGAGGGGGTGGGAGGTGGTCGCGGTGGTGGGGTAGTAAAACCGGGGCTGAGACAGGGCTGACTGAGGGCGTCAACTGATTTCTGACCGTGGCAGTCGATAAATTTCGGGCTTTATAAGTCGAAATATTTTAACACAGGTTAGTTTATTATCGTGGCGAATAAAACTCTGTCTCTGTTGGACTAATTAAAAAGAAATGAGCCAATTAGATTTGCAGAAATGGAGATTAATCTCATTTGGGCAGTGGAAATTGTCAAGAAGTGCACTTGTGTTTGTTAGAATTTCGTATTAATTGTGAATTAATGACGCTAGAGAAACTCGGACGTATTATTAGAGCGTGAGGACGGATACCGGGTTACACTGCTGCTATCTGTGAGGCTGCAGTTAGTGGAGAACTGGCGCCATCTCATGGCTGTATGTCGACACACACCCTGGCAAGTTTCAACAAAGACCTACATCACACAAAACATAATTTTCTACAATTTGCGTCATGGCGTCTCTTTTCATATTTAATAAACCGTCGTATTGGTGCTCTTGACAACTTCTTCACTAATAATTAAACCTATTTAAGCTCCTGTGTGTTCCCTAAATCTTAGGGGTTCAGTTTAAAGATGTTTTTAATTCCGTGATGTAATTAGCTTAGTTTATTTACGCACAACTTCGAGTCTGTTTTCACTTTACGTGCATCTTTTGCCCCCCCTCGTTCTCCAAAACCCTCTTGCCCTGCTTCCCCAGACCTTTTGTGTGAATCTCCACTTGCCTTTTAGGCAACCAGTGGTCGGTATAATTTATAAGACAGTGGATCTTAGCATCAAGTCTCTCAGTCTACCTCTCCCTCTGCAGGAGCGCACGAAGGCAGGTCCCACCTCTCCCCTCACTAGCTTCTTAAATCTTTTACGCGTCTGCAGGCTCTGAGTGAGGGAACACTTCACATCTCATTTCATCACACACTCCCGCGCTCTTTCCCTACTGCTAGTACTGCTCCTCTCCTCTCTCCTCCTCCGTGCGCCGCCCTGCCCTCTTGCGTCCAGCCGGCCCAGGAGGAGCTCCTCCCCCCCATCGCCAAAAATAACCTCAGGGTATTTGAGGAAGCCGACGAGCAGGCACGAATCAGGCATGGAAAAAAGAAAAGAAAGAAAAGAAAAGAAAAACTGAAAAGCTGAAGCCCGAGTAAACATTCTGGCAATCCACCCGCCCCTGTTTCCCAATAGAGTGATGACTTACAGTTTGCGTACGCTCCGGTACTTTTATTTCAGAGAGATAAGCAATGGCGCATCGTGTTACATAATCTCAGCAGGTGAGCATTTACTACATGTTGTACAGCTGGACTATGAATGACTTTTTATTGAACATTTGTGACGATGGCAATAAATAATTAAAATCAAATTACTAAAATATGAAAATATTTTTGTGCCAATGTATTCTTCCAGGCGTAAGACTGTCAGCCTTATATTTTTTTCCCCAAATCACACCACCTTCATCAGCAGTCATGGTGTGCTCGCTTATGTACTCAAGATCCACCTGGTTCCTGTAAACTAACAGCTAGAAGTTATTCAGATAAATTATAATAGAAGAATGACAGTCATGGCAGTTAATGCTCAAAAGGTTAAGGGGACCTGAGTTAGAGCCAGGAAATACTGTTCAAGCTTAAAATTCAAGTGATGCTGTTTTTTTTGGTTTGTTTGGCTTTTGGGGTTTTTTTGGGGGGGGGGGTTACTATCACATTTTTATGCCAAATTCTAAATATTATTTATCTTTTCATATTTCATTGAATAAAGGTGTTTTCTTGGTTGCATGTGAGTGATTGCTCTGTTTGCCTGTAACAGATGGCATGTTTCACTGTTACACATCAAGCCTGTAAGTGCAAGACATACGTGAATCTTATTTATTCCTAGGCCGCATTTCTCATGAGAACACGGCTTCTGAATGTGTGCCATAAATCTGTGCTTGTGTGTATTTGGGTTGCTGGTTGGGTGGGAGAGAGTGAGACAGAGAGGCAAGCACGAGGCTGAAATAAGGTCACTGTTAAAGTTCTGTTAGAAGCCTTGATGGAGGTTCTCCTTGTGTTCTCATTTTGCCTGACACCTCCTATATTCACAGTCTGCATAGTGTGTGTGTGTGTGTGTGAGTGGGTGTGTATCTAGAGTACTTCTTTCATGAAAAGTGTGGCCCTCCGGGGCTGCTGTTCTCCATGAAGACACTAATGTGAAGAGACAGGAGAGCCAGTGGTGCACTGCTGTGAGGGGACCTGCATTGTGGAGGAGACCCAAGAGTCTGGCCCACAGTGGACAACAATAGGAAAAGATCTCAAAAGGACAAGGCCTGTCTGTCTTTGAAAAAGCGTCTTAGCCTGTCGCTTTTACTTCTCTTTCTTCTCTTTCTCTCCCTCTTTTCTCCTCACTGATTCTCTTCTCACACGTTTTTGGCGCTCAAACACACCAGTGAGGATTTTGTCCTGCAGCACTCAACAGAAGTCTCTTTCACTTTTATCAAAGGGCCAATTCATCATTTCTGAGACATGAGAGCAAAAGAAATTGAATCCATATACTTACAGCAGCCTGAAAGACTTGATTTCCCCCAAATTATTGTTCTTGCAACAGTAGTTTGCTCACACCAAAGGTTTGCAAATGATGTCATTATTCAGGCAGAAATGAATATGTCAGCTAGGGGGGGTTAACAAAACAACACCGGATATTTTTGCAGTGGTGCAACTGAAATGCATTACAACCTACCTTTAAATCAAAAGCAAAATGAGCTGCTCCCTTCAGCTCTGTGGGACATTTGTCAACTAGCTTACACAGCTTCAAATTACAGCCACCGCCGGCTTTCCAACACGCATATGAATGTTTTCTTTATTTAGGCCTATGCTCATAAAAGTTTAACGTTATACAGTGCATGTGACGATGGGGGCGCAGTCCCATCTGATCTTTTTCCTTTTCTTTGTTTGCCATTAAAAAAAAGTTCAGAACTCGATAAACAAGGAATACAGAGGCTACTATAAGGAACATGTCAATAATACTTCGGAAAGGAAATATTTCTCCTCAGGATAATTTTTGAGAAGTCGGTGTTACTCTAACTGCGGTCGCTTGGAGGCACTCTCTGTGAGGTCAGTCTTAATTGAATGGGTGCCTTCACAGGTGCGTCAATAGAGATTGAAGCCGGAAAAGAGGGGAAGAGGAACCCCTTCAAAATAAGAGTAATATATTTCATGCTGGTTAGACTTCAGGGGAAAGCACAAAGTTTTCCTAACCAGAGAAGAAATAAACTGGAGTTTATACTAAATCAACAGCAGATACTGCTAGAGAGATATATCAGGCCCACAATCAACTCAGACCACTTTAAGACAAGAAAAGATGAAGAAGGAACTAACAAGACATTATAAGAAGAAAAACATGCGAAATCCCCAGATCACCATGTCAAATCTTGTCCTTAATTTGTAACTACTAATGACTTTTGGCCAAGGTTGAGCCTATACAGGCCTCTCTGTTGTGTGGTATTAAAAACAACTGTTCCTTAGTACAGGCATTAATTCTACATTAATATTTATTAATGATCTGATACAAGAAACACAGTGTTTGTGGCATTTTAAAAGGACAACAGCACTACAGGCATACTTTCCTTCACTATTTTCTTCCTAAATTTTTTTCTTTTTACTATATTTTATTGCCACTTCAAACGTGGGATTCATGTTTTTGGTATTCGCTGTTGCAAACCTAACACGTAGCTGGGAATGGTTTTAAATAATATTTTATGTACAAATAAAAGCATCGTTTACTTTGCTTTTTACTTGAATTAATATGTCGGATATTAGCTTTGATCAGTGTTCATAAATGTCAACTTTATTCTTTTAAATATTCGAAATAAACCTGTCTAATTTTATTTATTTATTTATTTTGCGAGATGAAATCAAATTTAATCTACTATCTTTTTGGTGATCTCTAATTCACTATTAATGGGATTCTTCTTGTTTCCTTTTCCCAAAACTATCGATATAGTGTTTTATTTTGAAGTGCGGTAAAGGGAAGTAAGCGTGCCATCACGTGTGTTTGACGCTATTTTCAGTCACATGGTGCTGCCCAACCGAGGGCTGCTGATGGAGCCAGATGAAAAAGACAGGAGGCGAGCCCCTCCGGTTGCGCGTCAGCATCCCCTCAAATAGGAATCCGCTTCTGTCACTTCTGCCCTGCACACCGAGAGACGGACGACAGCAACCCCGAAACAACACCTGAAGGAGAATTTTATTTGGCATGCAACGGGTTTGATTTTCTTCGTTGTATTTTTTTTTTCTTTTGTAATGCCAAAGAAGAAGAGTAAAGGGAGGCTGTGAGGAGGCTGGAGCCTTGCAAAGAATGATAGTGAGGATCAAGGCGCGCTGTCCCAGGAGAACTCATCTGAAAAGCTGGCCGTGAGAGACCGGGATGCTCCTCTAAGGCACCGGGGGCGAGTGAGTACGACGCATCTGGTCTCCGTCGTTTTCATTTTTGCTTCCACTTTGGCGACATCTGGGCAGTTTTGGATAGTGTCCCTCCTTACCTCTGAATTATGCCGTAGCCACTACTCGATCCCACCTGTCTGATCAATGATTCACGGGCGTCTTTGTAAAGCGCGCATAACCGCGTCTTCACCGACGTGTGAAAGTTGCCCTGCTCATTTGGAAATGGTGCACTTTCAGCGGCAACTTAATGCACGCAGGCGTCAGGGGTTTGATCTCGTGCGGGTGATTGGGAGGTCGATCGTGCCCCTTTAAAGTTTTGATTAGCGGGGACGTGTTGCACACTGCGGCCACAGCGTCGGTGTTAGGCTAATTAATAAAGCCTTTGTGAGGGGCTCTCCTATCAAAGGCACTTATCATTAATCCACTGATGGCCCGGAGGGCGTGGGTTGCTGTACGTGATGTTAAGAGAAAGGCACCAGTCCTGCTCACACGCTCGGGTTGATTAATTATGGACTCAGAACTGATGAACTCGCTGACTATTAAGTGCCGAGGAGATGCAGGCTTGTCAAAAAGAACCAGTGGCTTTTCAGATCAGCTTAAAGTTGGATTATCACAATTCAGTCGTGGCATTTGGGCTCTTTGTTTCTTCTTCTTTTTACTCAAAATACAGGTTCGGGCACCAAGACACGTGGTGTGTTAAATATAGGCTCGCCAGTTAGAAATGACATCATTTCATAACATCTGATTCACTCAGTAACCTGTAATAAGAGTGAAATCCTTGCTGTGCTGCTAAATGTGTGGGTGTGAGCAGAACTTCTGCAGCAGGCTCAGTGCATGTAGATGAATGAATCGCACTTAACTATGCAATAAGGGTTCCCATCTCCTCTGTGTGTGTGTGTGTGTGTGTGTGTGTGTGTGTGTGTGTATTTCACCTCATTACACCCATTGTGTTGACTTAAGCAGGAGGGTCACCCCTGAGGCCCGTTCTCCTGCCTTATTGAGGAGTGATGCCCTGAATTTCACCATGCTCGCCCTGATTACAGACGAGGGAGAGGCTTTTCAGCTTACGTGTTAAATTCACGGCCTGTTATTTCGACTGAAGCATCATGCATGAGTGTGACGTATATTTCCTGCCGCAGATATGTCAGTGCATTACACAATCACCACAATGAAGAAGTACCCCCCTCACTACAAGTGCTTTGTTTTTGAGAGGTGCTTAACTCTTGCACGTAATAGATTTCCAATTTGGTATGGAGCTCCGGCTTTGGTCCGAGTCTTCAGCAATTATATTTTGCAGCCTGCCCACGCATGCTTTGTACAGGAGCCCCACTATTCTTGGTTGTTCTACAAACTGACCAAAAAAAACCCCTCTCTCCCTTACAGCCCGTGTGCTGCATTTCTCCTGAGGCATTTTCAATATTCTCCCTGTGTATGTATTAAACATCAAGCTTGTCGAACTGCGAGCGCGGGGCCGAGCACTTTAAGGCAGAGTCAGCCTTCTGTTGAGGGTGACAGAACAGTCAGATGGCCCCCACAGGGCAGAGAACAATTCCTGCTGCTGATGCACCCAAGGCGACAGGACTGGAGCGCTCTTTCCTCCTCCCTTTTCTTTCATCCAACCTACATCCCATCATCCCTTCCCACCTTCATCTCAGAGAAATGGTAAAAAAAATGAAAAAGGGGGAAAAAAAGAGTCTCACTGGTTCTCTTGCACACCTGCACCACGGCGTCTCTTCTCTTTCCGTTTTCCTTGCGCTTCGACATATGAAACATTTACACCCTCCTTTATAAACACACATGCAGACGTGTGCCTCAGGACTAATATTTATGAGTGGCTGCTTAGGTCGTAAATCAGACCTGTTCTCACACACAGCACAGCTATACTTCACATATAATACCCACAATCATGTTTTTTAGCATTTTGTCATAATTACATATGCTGCTGTTCACCACAACACACATATTTATTTATTTATTTGCAGTCAAATGCATCTGTTCTGTTATAAAGTCTCATTTTTATGAGTGTTAAACTGTGTTTGAGTAGAATTTATGTCATAAAGATGATTATGTAAAGGATTCAGAGGTGTTTAAAAAAGTACAAACACTTCTCACTATCATCCACCGCATCTTTATCAGCTGCTGTCAACAGCCTCTCAATACTACAAACTTAAAATGTTATAGAAGAATTGAACTGCAATGCTTTATGTCATACACATGCAGTCAGTGTGTCATAAAAAGGTAGTATTAGTCACTCGTACACGTATATATTTGCTCATAAAGTCAGGCTGTTGGTCACACTGTGAGATCAGTCTGATTTGTTGCACAAGCATGACCTTAAACTCACTAAACACTCACGTAACTGCTAGCCAGCTGGGTAAATTAGCATGCTTAGAAAAGAGATACTGTAAGGCTGTACTGGAAGAAAAAAATCATCTTTGTATAAATGTTGCTATTCTTGGTGAACAACTTGAACTTTGTGAATTTTTAAGTTCTTCTGTGGTTGGATTTAAATCCTCTCTGAAACGTAAAGATAGCCGGAAGACACGATTTCTTTCCAAAAAGGCTGCGAGCCAATCAGAAACTGAGAATCTCAACAGCTTCTCTGTTCAGAGAAACTACCCCCTGTTTCAAATAAATGCTCTGCACACTGACACAGATGTAAAGTGCCTATTCACTGTCATTTTTCTTCTTCTCGCACAATCGTACTGACTCATAATATTCATGCAAACAATTATACAACAGTTATAGTCTTTCATTTATAGTCTTCCCCACACACTGATGTGTGCCTACATGCTAGCTTTTAGCAGATATCCTTCTGATCCCACTCGCAGTATCATGCTCTCTTTTAAAAATGCATTTTTAAAAATCATGCAAACTACCATTCAGTTATGTATACATTATAAAAAGAGGGATATGTTGGCATGACTTTAAGTAAGAATGATAATGTTTAGAAGAAAAGCCACACAAATCTTCCTTTTTTAAAATATATTTGAACCAAGTGCAATTTTCATGTCCAATTTCAACTTCTCTCTTTTGTGGTTTGTTTGTGTTTTTTCTGTAAGTGTGATTTGCCAATGCTAACTTTTGTCAGTTCTGATTTTCTTTAAAAGAACTACAACTGACAGCATACAGAATCAAAAATCAACTTTTCATTTTTGTGCAATTTTTTTCATAAGAAACAAAGGTGAAGGTGATTTAAGTGTCTCATTAGGTTAGTTGTTAGGAACATGGTGGTGGTGTTCCTCTGCAATTTACTTTAGTGAAATTTGTGTCCTCCTCACTCACAGTGAAGAACTTGCTAACAGCCACACACTGGCGACATGTTGGTGTATGGCTGTGAGTGTGCCGGTGACCGTTGTGTGCATGTTGCACATCCATGAAATGGGTTGACTCATAATCTGACAAATGTGAGACTGACGCTAAGAACGCTGATTACACTGATCCCAAATCCAACAACTGCTAACTTGATTAGCTAACTAATGTTAGCTCTGTGTCAACTCTGTTCTTCAAACTGCAGCACTACTGACTCATCCAGATTCAAAATACATTGCACTCTCTGAAGTGATTCGTGAAACCAACATTTTGCAGTTGCAAACTGTGCTTGTAGCAATGGAACAACACAACTGACTTTACAAAGCAGATTACTTTTTGGGTTACGGGTTGCCGTTACAGAGTTTTCCCATCAGGATTCTTTATTATTATTATTTTTTCTTTTTTTGTCTTTCCGTTATAATCTCTCTGACAGAGACCCTCGGCAGCACGTAGTTGTTGAGAGCTTTGAAAATGTAAGTCATTGTCAGTGGCTTTTGGTTTGCTTGTTAAACGTGATGGTAACTTTACAGATCACAGCGTTAATGGTCCATGAATCCTCAAAGTGTGCATGTGCATACACATGCAAGCATGTCAGCTGTGTGCCTAATAGCTCAGGGATCGAGGGGCTGTAGATTGGCCAGTCAGCCAGACAGATGTGCCCTAGCCTTGACTTGTAGTGCAGGGCTTCAAACTGGCCTGCCACCCAGCATTAGTGCCACGGATCTGTTACCAAAGGCCACCAAAAGTTACTCTCAGCATAAAATGCTCTAAATTATTAATTCTGTTGTATAAGGCAATAAATGGCATTGCAGTGGCCAAGGAATACATGTTCTTTATTTCTCTGTCATTCAAGGATAACATATTCAATAAATACATATAATGTGCATTCTAACAAATTTATATCAGATAAAATTACCATACCACAGATCAATACAGTGACTGCACGGCACTTCTCTTACAATTCCCTTAGCCTAATTAAAAAACAAAACAAAAACAGTTTTGTTAGGCTTTCATCATTTTCACCATATTTTCCATTAAAAAAACCTCGGAAATGGTTACCACGGCTCATCCCCTGAGTCATCACTTGACGCAATTAACTAACAATTATGCAGGATCCTCCCGACTAATTGTCGAGTGCATGGAAAGTTTAGTGTCCATTGTCTCGCTGTGCACTAAATATATTTCAGGCTTAGCGTGGCAAAAGCTTGCCATTAGAGTCTGAGCACGGTAATTCATACAGTAAGTATTGATTCATGTCTCAGCGGCACTACAGCATAATGTCCCTGAAAACAAGCGCGAACAATAAATAAAGTAAAGAAAAGGCAGTGATTTACATAGTTATGCTTTTAACTCCCCATTATGTCTATTTGTAATGCACTTATAATCCAAACGACATAAAATAATGTACTTAGAACATTTTAGCTTTACTATTACATGTAAGTAATGTACTGCAGCCTCTTCTGCTGAACCTGAGAGAACTTACTCTCCTCTTTTGAACCCTGAGCCAGCTTTTATTTTATTCAGTATTACTTCTTGAAGTAAGCAAACTCATCCAGTAATTTGATGAAAAGCTGAGGAAAATGACACTACTGTAGTAAAATGCTGCAGTTTTTACATGTCAGTTTATTTAGGCAGAGAAAACTGTAGCAGACACAGGAATCTTCTTGCATTAAACTTCCTATTAGCCAGTTTTAGAAAGTCTGAAACCCTTTAAGTCTCAACAGCAGACATAGTTGTCTAATTATGCTTTGAGGAAATATTCCTTCCACCTTTAGCTCATACTCAGCATTGCCACTGCATGTGATCCATTATTTGGTAGGGTTGCATGAAGGCAAACAAAAAGCACGTGTGTGTTGGTTTTTTCCCGTAGTTGCTTTTCATCACCGTTGTGGGAACCACAAGTTAACTCATAACCTAGCTCATGTTTCAATACAAACATGATAAATCACCCACAATAATCATAATGCAACCGTACAATTCTTTGATACGTGTCACGTAGCAGGACAGTTATTTATAGTAGATCGAATCTATCTGTGGAAATGAGGGAGAATCAAATAACCATAAAGGTAAGAACTGGTAATTTTGTTTGACTTATTGTATTGTGGTGTGAATGGTTTTTTTTTTAAAGTCCCATAAATATTGAATTGCAATATTGTTTAATTAATTAGCTCTCTGAGTCACTTTGTCCTGCTGTCTGTGAAATGTCCCCTGTGAGTTTCTTCGTCATCTTTCATTCGGTAAGCTCCACCACAAGAACTCATGAAGTAGTAATTCCAGAAAATTAAATTTGGGAATCCACTCAGGGCCTCTTAATGGTTTAAAAAAATTATTATTAAAATATTTGGCACTGGTGTAGACCAGACCACTGTATCACATGGAAAGAAGTGCTATATCAGGTTACGTAGTTTGTCCCAATCCTAATCATCACCAAAGTCCTTTCTCTTCAGAGTGCCAGACGTGTGTAGGAGCCACTTTTGCCCTACTTTGTACTTGAGTCATGGGTGACTGAGGCTTTTTTTCTTGAGAAAAAGGGGGAAAAAATGAATGCATCATAAACCAGTTGCTCAGTTTGCACAATGTGAATCAACAGAATTCATAACTCTGTGATGCATTACAGGTGCAACTTGAGAAGGTGGATTTTTTTCTAGAAGATTAGCCAGATCGCTAAATCTTTGAGACTTCGAAAATTACCTAAGTAGAGGTGATTTCTGATAAGCTCTGTCTGTATTTTCAGACTTTTTTTCTTTTCTTTCTCATAATTTAGAAAATGTGGTGTGTCTAAGCATGTCCAGGGGTTGCAGAAAAATCTCGTCAGTTGTTGTGGCCAAAATTATGAGTAACCATCCAATGTCAGTAAAAAAATAAAAATAAAATAAATAGCTGCATGTGATGTCTTGCACAAATGTCCCCTTTTTGTGCGTGAACCGATTTACCATTTGTGTAGTCACAAAGTGCAAAGTGTGCAAAGTTCCTATTTTTAAATAAAAAGTGAATCTTTTTAGTTTCATTTGCCTAAGGAAATTTGACTTGGCTCGACCTTTTCCAGCACTTCCAACAGCATTCTGCTGTCTGCAGTGTTGCTCCTCTGAATGTTCAGGACCACACTGAAAAAGCCTTACAGCTACAGTACAACAAGTACCCTGTTTCCATGCTGATAAAAGAGGGAGGAGAGTTTTTCATTCTTAAAGTTAGAGTTTCTGACTTCTTGTGGGTGGAGAAGTGTTTATACTGTAAGTTTAATCTGCACAAACAGAGCATATCTTCTTGATCTCATTAGTGAGGATGGGATGCTCTCCTTTAGCATGCCTCTTGTTTTGTACTGCTGTAAATAACAAAAAATACTCCCTACTCTTGGTTCAAGAAAAGCATTTTCCATGATCAGATTTAGGCTGAGCTAAAGCCATCGTCTATATAGTTACAGATGTGTTTCATCAGATGTTTTACTTACGCTTAATACTGGCATCTGTGCGAGAGACCTCTAGATTGGCTTTGGCTGCAAATAAACCACATTTGCTACCACCATCTAGCAAACATACAGGGAGTTAGTTATTGGAGACATTTTTAAGTGTTTATTGATTGCAATGAATGTCTGTTTGTGAGTGGACGTCAGCAAAAAAATGTACAAGAGGAAACGAGCTAAAAGTTTTTTATTGTCTTTTGAGTGTAGCTATATCTTCCCATTTAATGCATTAGATTTGGTGCTATTATACCAGCCATCTGTCTCTGTACTTCCACTTATGTCGTATGCATATATGTTATATAGTTTGTTCTTACTGGCGACTCACACTCATGCATTAATTTGAATGTGAGGTGTTCCACCGCCGTAAGTCTCGTTCTGTTAGAGACGCAGACAGTGGGAGCACAGTGTGCACTGGTGGGCGAGTTCACCTTTGCAACAGTAGCTGTTTATTGATTCCTCTGACAGTCACACAGGTGTTAGCGATGGAAGATCAGCCTCTGCACTCAGAGAACACAGTGACAGTGGGGCATTCATGCTGACTTCCCTGTTTATTTATTCATTAACAGGCGGTTTGCTCCTCAGCTCCGCCTCAGAGGACTATTTTCACCCGTTTCACCTCCTGAGGTTTTAGATAGCGGCACATCGGGTACCAGGTCTGTCACACATGCACACGCATGCACAGTAGCGTCAGCTTCACCCTGTGCTTACCATGAATGAGTGAGCCTGTGGGGGACAGTGAAAGCCGGAGGAAGAATGAAGGGTGGAGTCGAGGGCTCCGGGGACCATGGCAAGACAGATCCTTTATTGATTGGTTTAGTAAGAGAATCCTCAGGCTTTTAGTGGGGCTGCTTAATAAGAGTGGCTTGTGGAAAGAGAGATCACATCATCTGAACTCCACTCCAGAGGCTGTCTTCGGCTTTAAAGAATAGTTCACAGCAAAATCAAAACATAAACAAGAGGGGGGCTAATCCGTTTAAATAATGGTTTTCGGCACTCCACAACTTTCAGGATTCAGAGGTATCTCTTTACACAAGAGCTCACGTCAGAGTCGTTTACTTGCACTTTCTCCCTGAGGTCAGTTCAGGTTTTCAAACATGCAGTAACGGCCAAAAAAAACTTTTGACACATGGCCAGATGAGCACCCTGTCACAAGTGTGTCCATACATCTGATTCAAAACCTAAAAGCTAGAATTTATGTATCTACCTATCACATAGTACATAGCAGGATCACACAAAACGAAACTTGAGATCTTGCGTTGGGTTTGTGCGCCTGTCACAGCGGGGATGGTGTGGTTTTTTGTGCACTGACGTCTCTTTTTCTTTTTTTCCTTTTTTGCTGCACGCTCCCCTATCTGTCTATCTTGGTGTTAAGTCAAGTGCCTGGCTTCAGAGAAACTCTGAGCTATTTAAGGAGGCAGCACATTGTGCTAAGCGAGGAAGTAAAGTGACACAACTGGGGTTGAGATTTCTTGGTGTCTGAAAACCTTGAAAATATCTTTATTTAGTACTCTGCTCTCCCGACACCTTGCAGATTGCACCTAGCTACCATCAGATAATGAGTAGCTATGGAAGCAAGCAGCACATCAAAGCCCGAAGATAAACAAGGCATTACTGACAATAGTTCTTTTACATTTTATTGCAAAATGACATTTCTAATCAGAAAGCCTCTTATCGCTATCCTTAGGTCATTTTAATTTTTGAGCAAGTGCTAACAAAAAAAATAATAATAATTTTGACAATTCAATTTATAGATAATTTAATTTCAGTACTGATACAGACTAATGTAACTCCAGTGAATGTAGAACATGTAATACAGTGCGTATATTATTGAAAGAAGGGCTGGGACTATTTTGGGCTGTTTTTGATGATTTAATTTTATTATTTATGTATTCACCTCCACATGAAAGAGCGCTTAGGTCCCATGCGGTTTGTCTTTTTCTTGCTCATGCACACTTTTTCATGCAAACACATGCACAAATCCATATTTATTTAGTTATTTGCTACCATTTTTGCAACACCATCACCATTTATGTATATATATATGTGTGTGTGTGTGTGTGTGTGTGTGTGTGTGTGTGTGTATGTATGTATATATATATATATATATATATATATATATATATATATATATATATATATATATATAATATATATATATATATATATATATATATATATATATATATATATATATATATATATATATATATATATGATGTGATCCACATACATCTGCCCTCCCTTTTGCAACTAAGCTGGTGCAGTTCGTTCCAGTGTAAAGAAACATATTTGTGTGCGGATACAGTCTGGTGGGGTTTTTTTTCATGTGCTTGGACTTGTTTAATTAAAGCACCTGCTGTTTGTCCCCTTCATTCACCCATTTGATCAATAGCAAGCTGGCTCTAACGGTGTGGTAGCTGTAATGGAATCTTTGCTAACCCAATTAGCAGTGCCCCTGCACTATATTAACCCTATTTACATCGGTACACACATACATCTCCCTGACATGAAGCATGCACGGCCATGCAGCTGGTCAGACATTCAGCGAAATGAAGTCAAGTGCATAGAACATTTCATATAACAGGCTTAGACCTAATGTCCTTATCACTACTCACACCCTTTGGTTCTTCCATAGCGAGCATTAATGGTTGTAAAATATTAATGGGCTGTAATGTCTCTTCCTTTGTTGTTGTTTTTGTTTTTTATTCAAATAAATTAAGCATTGGATAATTCAGGAAATAGGACTTGAATAGGATGTTTGGTATTTTTCCAAAGTCATTTCTGTTCATGAATGTTATCAATGCCTATACTGTTTTTTTCTATATACTTATTGATACAGAAGCATTGTGACGTCTCCAGTTATGTGTTTTTTGTTGTTGTTTTGTTTTGTTTTTCTGCTGGCAACCATTAGTAAGTCGATGATTCCACAGCAAAAACGTCTGGCTCATTATGATGATGTTTGTTTATCCTGCGCTTATGTTAAAAATGCGTGTTTTTATTGAACTTTTCTCAGCTAATGCTTTTCATCATGCCCAAAAATTCAGTGCAAGTGGAGCTATACGTATGATGTCAGCCATCACTGTCTCCTACTATTAGACGCTTATATAAGCATATTCTGTTTATTTCACTTTTCATTATTTATTTATCTGCTATTATTTGTGCCAGTGAAACAAAGAGTTATTACAACATATATAAAAAACAACTGTTTTGTTTGAACATTATAAAACATTGCCATTAGCAGGTTTAATACATTATACTGTATATTTATGCTACAGAAGTTGATCTGTTTGGCTCTCATTTCGCTTGTTTTTTGTACTATGTTTAGTTTAATTAATAATTAAAATGATTAAAATACTCTTGCTGGCCACTTCATTAGGTACACCTGTTCATCCACTTGTTAACCCTGATATCTAATCAGCAAAACACATGGCAGCAACTCAGTGCACCTGGGGTATGTAGACATGGTCAAGATGACTTGCTGAAGTTTCAGAACAGAGAAGAAATATTTAGGTGAATTTATGTGATGGCTGTGGGTGCCAGTCTGGCTGGTCTGAGTATTTGAGAAACTGCTGATCTACTGGGATTTTCACGCACAACCATCTCTAGGATTTACAGAGTATGCTCTGAATAGGGGAAAATATCCAGTGAGTGGCAGTTCTCTGGGAGAAAATGCCTTGTTGATGCCAGAGGTCAGAGGACAACAGGCAGACTGTTTCGAGCTGGTAGGAAGACAACAGAAACTATTGGCTTCTCTTCACTGGCTCCCAGACTCTAACTCAAAATCCTTCTGATCACATACAAGGTCTTGAATAGTCAGGCCCCATCTTATCTTAAACAACTCGTAGTACCACATCACCCCAATAGAGCACTTTGCTCTCAGACTACTGGCTTACCTGTGGTTTCTAGGCTATTTAAAATTAGAATGGGAGGCAGATGTTTCAGGCCCCTCTTCTGTGGTGCAAGCTTCCGGAGACAGACACCCTCTCTACTTAGGCTTAAAACTTTTCTTTTTGATGATGGTTGGTACACCACTCTGCATTTAATCATTAGTTATTATTAATCTCTGGCCTGTCATCCTCCCCTCACCCTAACTGGTGGCAGCAGATGGCCGCCCCTCCCTGAGCCTGGTTCTACCAGAGGTTTCTTCCTGTTAAAAGGGAGTTTTTCCTTCCCACATGTCACTAAAGCGCTTGCTCATAGGGGGCATCTAACTGTTGGGGTTTTCCCTGTTTTCTCTGTATTATTGTAGGCAACAGCACCTTGAGGAAACAGTTTTTGTGATTTGGCGCTATATAAATTAAATGGAATTGAACTGAATAACCGTTCATTACAGCCAAGGAACGTAGAATGTTAGTGTGTCTCTGAATACACATTGTGTTAAACATTGTTAATAACCATTTCAATTCCTTTATGACTATAGTGTGCCCATCTTCTGATGGCTGCTTGGCAACATGTCACAAAGTTCAAATCATCTCAACTAGTTACTGGAACTGGAATGGATGGTTGGTTGGAAACATGGCAAGAAGTTCACTGTACTCAAATGGGATAATTAATGTATGGAAAATTAACCAAACTTAAATGACAAATAAACCCCATCTTCTCCTTGGTTGGCAGCTCTGTTTGTAAGCCAAAGTGAACAGATATTAGACTCAATAGAAAGGAACTCCAAGCACAGTCAAAATGCTGTTCTTAACATTATTCACACAGGCGAAAGTCAGAAGATAATGATAATCTAGCTAACTGGTATGGGTCTCTGCTTCAAACCCCTCATATCATTTTAGATGTAGCAGCACGATTTGTGCTGATAAAATTAGTCATCTGTGACTTTTCTTCAGTGTCAGAGGCTGTGAGTAGTATAATGGATGAGCAGGCGTAGTAACTTGGCAGCAGCTGTGCTACAGTGGAGGTGTAAGGTAGGTGGCCTTGGACAAGGAGTGTAAAGAAAGGCAGGATGACTCACCTAGCGAGGAGCATGCAATACTCCATTGACGAGCAACCCACAGAGCTCCCTCTCCTGTCTCTTCTCCATCTGTGGTGTTGTGTAGGACAGTCAGGGAAAGCAGGAGAGTGATGGGAAACATGCATGTAGGTTAACATTTCAGAATTCACCTGGGGTAATGGTTTTTCCATAAGCTGCCATTGTTGAGGCTGACCTGGCTTTTAAGACTGAATCAAATCGATGGCTTCTCCGTCTGAGGCTGGGAGGAGCGAGGGAGCCTGTCTCTGTCTGCACAGCAACGATAACACTGCTCAATAGGCACTAACCACCTTTCAAATGGAAATGTAGTATCCAGTGAAATTAGACACAGTTATCTGGATGGTACTGAGTAGCTACGGGGCTGTGAATGGGAGATGGTAGCGCGACTGTTGAGGGTGTGTCACGCTTTGACTTTGTTGTCCCAGAGCTTAGCTTGTGCAGAACATTCGAGGTTCACGTTTCACATCTTTGAGGTTCGATAAACACACCCAAAAACACGCAAAAAGAAATTGTGTTTCATATCAAGACATGTACGATTAGATGCAAGCTTGCAAGTGCAGAGAGTGACTCACCACCCAAAACCATGGGGGTGTGTGCTACAGACAGTATGCTAAGTTACAGTACACACTCATCACAGTGCCAGTTCGTTCTTCCTGTGTCTCCCCCTCTCTCTCTCTCTCCCTCACTCGCCATGTCTTTGCTTCCCACCTCTCTCTATCACTCATTAGCTTGCTTGCAAACACACATGCGCACCCAGACAAATTCAGACTAAGGGGGTGGATTCACAAATTGCTGACATAGAAAGTGAGTGCTGTGATCAGGTTCAGCACTGGCTCAATCCTGTAAAACCCCCAGGGAAAGGTTTAAAATAAATCACTCATAGATTCTGCCTGCCCTGAAGATTAAAGTGGGGGACGAGTGTGTTTGTGTCTCTGTGTGATCATTCGAAATAAGACAGTTTGTCTGCATTTGTCTCTCTTTTGTTTCTGTGAATTTACGCCATGTGCATGTAGTCTGCGTCTTCGTGAGAGTTACTGACTGTAAAGGTGATGAAAAGAGCCACTGGGTGGGTGTGCTAAATGGCTGCATGAGAGTGTTGGCATGTGTAACTGCTCCAATTGGCTTGCCGGAGTTGTCCTCGGGGAAATAAGGGCACCGGCACAAGCGAGATAGGCTGCCACTGATACAGAGTTATGTGTCTTTCCCATATTTGCAGGTTTTTCTTGTGCATTAAGACTGATGCCTGGAGATGCAACAAATGTGCAGAATGTGCAGATACAGGATGCAGTTCCTCATTTACATTTTGTATGCGTGCATGTTCATGCATCTCATATCTAGCTAGACCTATAGAAGTTTTATCTGTGAGCCTAGAAATGTCTTTGTTTACATGAACAATATGTCTGAGCATATGTAGACATACTGTCTGTGTCCAAAGGCTAAGTGTGTGCAGTGGGTTTAGTCAGGTCTTCCAAGAAGTCCATATGGCGTTAGGGGCAATAAATGGACTCTAGGGGGAACAATTGGCAGCTGTTTGCAGAGTCACACTGAACCATGACCTTTACCCTCCAGTGTGTAAGGGCATGTGGTTAAGTGGCTCTCTGCTCATGATAAAGCATAAAGTGCTCTGGATTTGAGCCCACCCAAACCACCTCATTTGCATATTACACCCTTTCTAATGACATAGCTGAAGATGCTGCCCTGTCATCCGCTTTTTTTGTCATCCGGGGTTTTGTACCCATTTTGCCGGGCCCATAATTAATCATATACAGTGTGCATCATCAGACCAAATCCCATTTATAGTTTTACTGTTAGTCAGTGCTGTTAATAGATTATCGATACTGGTCAGTGTGTTAAGTGTTGATCAGCCTAAAGGAAATTAACTGGAAATTGTGTGATGAAATTTAAGGAGTCAACTCTGTCAAATATACTGTCAATATAAGGTCAGATACTTTCAGATAGGAAATGTTTTCTCACTTAATGTGGTTCATTGGTGGAAAAAGAACTAAAGTGCCATGAATCAGTCATCAAATAACTCAGTGACGTAAAAACAATCAGTCGTGACAAAATCATTCGTTCCTATTTAAAGATTGGTTGACTTGTGCAGTGTGTGTGCACATAACTTTCAGGTTGTGACCTTTAAGAAAGGTCACTTAAAACGTGACGTGAACATATTGTATGAGATCAATAATTGTATAGGGTCTGCCGAGGTTTCCAGGTTAACTCTATCAGCATAGACGATAACTGGTGCACTGCCAAACATTTCTGGGATTTGCAGTCAGGAATTTCTACTCTGCTGTTGCAGGATTGTGTACATAATTATAGTATTCTGACAATAACTGTTTAGATAAGATGGCATACCAAACAGAAGTCTCAGACGTCGGTAACGAACAATTCAGACCGGACGCATGTAATGTTACACCCATGCTTGTAATGATTAATTGCATGTTAATATGGAAACATGAGCAGCAGTGCAAACGTAACAGAACACAGTGCATATCACAATTATACCAATACCAAACAGTGCAACAACGCAATTAATCGCCCCTTGGCACAGTCATAAGTCATCAGAGAAGTCGTCCTTCAGTTTTCTGCATGATACTGAGGTTTCACTGTGTTGGGCGGAACAGACACTCCCTTTTTAGCTCCAGTTTAGCTTTGGTTCATCTGAACCTGTGCTTGTTTTGACAGAGCAATCAGGTCTAGTTTGGCATGCAGCTGCGCTTTAAACCCCTCTGGGTTCGAGATTAGCTGGAGCCACTCTAGACCACGGCTAAGCACGTCAGATGCTAAGCGACAGAGTAATTGTCCCATTAAGTTTAAACTGGAAAAGATTAGGTGCACTGTTAATAAAAGGCTGAAATGTTATGCTTTATTTCATGAGTACAGCTGCTGAGCAAGAGTACGTGAGGTGGATTAAAAAAAAAAAAAAAAAAAAAAAGCCCTCTTGTGCTGAAAAGGTTGAGCGCCACGGTAGCTGAGTTTCAGTTTTGCTGGTAATTCAAAAAATCTTTTTTTCTTTGTAACTGTTGATTGAGCTGTAGAGGATTGGAAGGTGCACGGCTGGCTTAGAGAGAAGATAAGGGAACTAATTCCTTGCCTCTTCTCTTTCTGCTCTTTGATCCTCACCTCCCGCTTCATATCTCTTTGATTGCCATGTTTATGACAGCTCCTTTTCCTTTTCTCCTCTTGCCTCTTTCCTCTCCTGCTGTGTGGTGTGGCATGTCAGCAGTTCATCTTCTGTTGGAGGTCTTCGCACACACGCGCGCACGCTCCGACTCGAGCATAGACAAGCGCGAGTGGAACGCACACTCAAAGGAAGACACACCCGCCTCCATCCTAACTGAGGTAAAGTGAGTGCACCAGCATCCGTGATGAATAATTGAGTTATCTGGCTCCGCGCAGAAATAGCAATCTCCCCACATAAGTGTGAAAACATCACTTGCCACCGGAGACCTGGGAACCGGTGCTGCCATGTGGGTCTACACGTGTATGCGTGTGTGCTTCTGACTGTATTAGGTTATGTGGGACCTTTGTCATTTTTTTGTTTTAACCTGTGAATATTTTAGAGGGGGAGTATCCACGGTCTCAACATGCCTTTCATTACATGCGGAGGTGGTGACGTTTGCGTATCTGAGCTACAAAATGAAAACGTATCAAATATTGTGACGTAGAAATGAGAGGATGCCTCCTTCAGCGTGATACTCCGATCACTCAGGCCTGTGTGATTTGAAGAAGAACTTAAATGTGGAATCTTTTTGAGTCCATCTCCAGTTGTAAGAGCAGCATTTTGATCATCACACCCTGCGCATGTAGCTCAAACCTTAAAAATTTAATATTTTGCTAGAAAAATATAAAGAGATGCACAAGCATAAATTGAAATGGAATATATAAGCCAAAAACAGGCTTTGTACACTTCTAAAAAGCTTTAAGGTCAAGTAACCACTTTTATTCTTCAACATAGCCTAACTCTCTTTCAAGCTTTCTTGCAATTTCTTTAAGTAGATTTCAGGAATAGTTCTACAGGTTTCTTGAATCACATCCGAAACTCTTCTTTGTATTGTCAAAATGATCCCACACTGCTTCAGTAATGTTGATGTCCGGGTTCTGGGGAGACCAGCACATGAGTGATCCACTGGCATGGCTATTGTTCAGGTGGTGGTGGTTCAGGTGGTTTGATCCTTTGCTGCTCCAGTCTGCATACCGGATATCCTTGGGCAGCATACTAACCCCAGGTTGCTCTCTGATGCATCCATCAGAGTGTGAATTTGTGTGAACGGTAGATAGAAATACCTTAAACATAGAAAAAAGCACTTGTGTGAATAATGGGTGAGAATGGGTGAATGAGGCCTGTTGTATAAAGTATTTTGAGTGAGAAAAGCGCTATATAGGAACCAGTTTATTTAACTTTAAAAAAAAAAAAAAAAAAAATCCAGTTATGGTATGGGATCATAATCATGCATTAAAATTAAGCCGTTACCAATAAGATGCTCAGATCAAAATCCATACTACTAATGATCCTTTGTATTCAGTTATAAAATATATATATATGTATTTTTACAGTTTTCCAATAGTACTGCAACATGACATATTTTTCCATAAACTGTCATTGCTAAATATAGGACAAGACCTATTTCTGTAGTTTGATTGTGGTAACAGCAGCTCTGGAGATTATCGTAGTTGTTTAAATAATCATAACTAGTGTTTTGTGCGGCGCTTAAGCATTCCATCTGTCTCAGAGAGGACTGACCTGATGTAAATCAGCTACAATGCCTGGCATATATTCTCCCAGCGAGCACCTCCCAGGAGCCCTCTGAAGCAGTCGAAACGGTGACATGACAAAGCTGAGGGAGCAGAATCACAGCAAAGTGACAAATAAGGCCAAATCTGACAGGCGAATCCTCTGAGCAGCTCCACATTTTGACAGATCCTTCAGCGGAGAAGCACAAGCCAACGCCCTCCACAGGAGCGCGATTCGTTAATGCTGTTTCATAACACTACAGTGGAAATGATCACGATGGCAGATCACCCATCAGATACGGTATGTATACTGTACTGTTTGTTGTACAGTATGAAAGTGAGGTTATATAATAAGGAGGAAACCTTTGAGGAGTAAGTGTTAGTGCTGCAGTAACACAGGCTTGGGGGTGGACTCAACCAGCTGTTGGGTCTAAACACTCGGTGTTCCGTTATGGGGAGACAGCAGCAGATTAAACAGCAATCCCGCTGATCCAGCCCCACACAGTTAGCCTGCCACTCCCCCTCCCCCTCATACACGCCCACATTCATCACGGTGAGGAGGTGCTACTGTGAGTGACCATTTTATCTTCTGCTGGGCTGTAATCTGGTCTGTTCATGTGGCAGTGTTTTGCCATAATAGGTAACAAACCTGAAATAGGGTGAGGGTGAGATAGGGTTAAATCTGGGGCAGGCTGTCCCAGGATGGATAGCTTCAACAGCTGTCAGCGTGGATGGGGTTTACTGGGAGGGAATGCAGGGATGACATTATCAAGACACTCAAGGTAGTAAGAGATGATGATGGAGCATGCTATGAAAGAAAATGGTGAGTTTCTGGTGTCATCATGCAGTTAAGCAAGTGTTTGCATATGTTTGACAGCACGCTTGCACTGACATTTACACTGCTGCGTGTGTGAAACTGGGATTTAGCGATAGTGTGCAGTTTGGTTTCAGGGAAAAAGAAGTGAGCCTCATGCCCCTGCTCTTTGCTTCCTATGTGTTTTCTAAGGGGTTAAGAGTCTTTAGTGTGGAAATCGTCATTAATCTGCTCTGTGCAGACGAGTCAAACAGAGCTGGGAATATTAAAACATGTAGGGAGAAGTCTCCCTGGATCATTCGAAATCCTATTTGGATGTTTCACTACATTGCAGCTGAGAGATTGAGCCATTCCCACTCCCGCTTTACTGCATCTGTCTCACCCATTCTTTGTTCTGGTGTTTTCCTCTCCCTCTTCTCTCTCTTTCTCTGTCTTTCTTTTTTTCTGACATTCTCGCGGCGACTTCTTTTTCTCTAGTCTGCTTGTCTCTCTTTCTCTCTCTTTCTCTCTCTTTCTCTCTCTCGCGCTTCTCGTCTTTTTGCTGCCAGCTGGGGAATTGGGAGGGTTCCTCCAAATTGGCACACAGATGAATAATGCATCTAAAGCAAAAGCAGAGAGCTGGGGTTGGATATATCTGTCTGTCAGACTCTTTCTCTGTATTACAGTTATGTAGGGAGTTCTGCTGATACTTCAGAAGAGAAAAAGAGACGTTTGACGCACTCTACCCTTCTTCCCATTTACTTTCCCGTCTGTTATTAACTCTTTTATTCTCTGGAAATGTGAGCATGTATGATCGCAGAGGACTGCAGATAACATGCAAGTCGGATGGTGATACATAGTGTGAAAGATTCTTGAATTTTGGAAGTTTTTCTTTTTAGTTACAACGCACATACATAATGCATACATAGTAGTTTGATTTCATTTGATTCTCTGTCACTGTATGCATGGGTTTCTCTGCGTGTGTGTGCGTGTGTTTCTTGCTATTCCCAAACTGCAGTGTTAAAAAGCAAACTGCACTCGTGAGCATAAGCTCACAGTAGAACCATCATTAAAGTAATGAGCAGGAAGTTAGCACTGAAGTCAACCATAAACAGAGAGTTAGAGAGGGAGAGGGGAAAACAGGGAGTGAGGGAGAGAGAGGGCGAGAGAGATCCCCAATCCCATAAGGACAAATCTTAAATCCTGAGTGTTGCTTCTGACTCATTCTGGTTAATTAAGTCGAGTCAAGTGAGAGGAAAATGGGGTCTTGCCTTCCCCGAGTCTGTAGGATCAGCACTATACTGTATTTGCAGCTTATGTAGTCTCTCACTGGAACTGTCCTCTGTGCACTCACAAAGCAGGAACGGAACAAATTGTATTGAGTCTATTCCTCCTATTTTTATTAGCTTGACCTGCACAGCCTCTTTATACTCAGAAGATTTCACACACACTTCCTGTCAGCTCTGAAATTTACATATACATCAAGAGAAAATGCTCCCATTCAGCATTAGCTTTCAGGCAGTAGATACGCTAATGGTTTCATTTCTCACACTTTATTATTTAACTCCCACCAATTCGTGGTAAATGTTGTTTGCTCTGCACATCCTGCATTCAGCAGTTAAAATAAACACGTATCCCACCCCCTCCGAAACTCAGAGAAACAAAGAAATCTGTTGAGCAACCTCTGGGATTTTCTTTGTTGTATTATGGTGGAAAGATTTCGCCATGCGACAAAGGATGAGGCAAACAACTGAAATGTCAAAACCCTGTGTAACTCTAAAAATAAAACAACACAAGGGTTGCCGTTCGAGGACATCATAGGCGCTCGATCGGGTGTGGAACAGATAAAACAAACAGTTCTTTATACCCAACAGCAACCGGGGTAGAGCTGCCAACTGTCCTCTGCTGAGAATAGCAGAGAGTGGATTTTAGAAATGTTTACCTGTTTAACATTTTAAACCAAGTGCCCTTAAGATTTATAATGGCAGACAAACAACAAGGGCCTTCAATCAGCACAGCGTATCCAAAGTGCACCATAATGTGCAAAATATCATTTATTTACATTTGAATTACATAATACGCTGTGTGACGATGTAATACAAATGCCGTGTGATGCAATAAAATCATAGTTAGTCCCATCACAGCCTTAAGGCTAAAGGATAAGCCTGACATTATTCCGTAGTTTCTGTACTGAAAGCAGATCCTATGAGAAGACTAAATCTAACAAAACATTAGTCCATCCCTCTTCTGACGAATCTTTTAAAAGGCAGTTCTAGATGAGCTATTTCCTATCATTTTCTGAGTAATGTTAGGTCTGCAGGTTTTATCAAACATCGCACAAACAGCATTAATTGGCATGTTTGTCAAGCTGAGAAAATAAACTACACTGTTGATTTTGGACAAGTATGCAGGGCTGTGGCATGGACAAATATGCGAGTTTAGCCTTTGGATGGTGTTAGTAAGTCTGTTAGTCATGTGATGGGTTTTGATTCATGTAATTGGTTAAAAAACATAAGTACAGAGTATCAGTAGATGTTACAAAGTGTAAATATAATGTAATGTGAAAAATATGAAAATCTTTTATTTTTATTCATTTATTTATGTTATTTAACCTTCATTTAATAAGGGTAATAGTAATTATAGAGACCAAAATGTCAAATTAGCATGTCCTGGCCAAGATGGAAAGCAGCTCAATTCATTTAACTTCAATGTTATTTGATTTATATAGTGGCAAATCGCAGCAGCAGTCTCAAGTCAAGGACTTTATATTAAAAGGTAGTCACCCTACAACAATAAAGAGAAAACCCCCACAATCAAACGACCCCCTTTGAGCAAGCACTTGGCGAGAGCAGGAAGGAAAAACTCCCTTTTAACAGGAAGAAACCTCCAGCAGAACCAGGCTCAGGAATGGGCAGCAGTCTGTTTAGTTACCATGGATTACACAATAATACGCACACAGCAAAACATAAAAAAAGACTGTATGTATGCAAAATATGGACAGTGACATATAAAAACATACAATATTATAAACTTTAAGGCTACAGAAACATAACTGAATTGTCACACAGTCGTCACAGGTGCACAGGTGAAGTGTTAACATAATACTAAATTTGTTGATTTTTGCACCTGATTCAAAGCAAATTTGACTATGCGCCTTCCTAATTCACTAAATGCTTTGTAGACACATAAAAGGAATAACTCCTGGGAGCGAAGGCAGTGACTTCCAATAGTTTTATGACGGATGTAGGTCTGTAAATAAAAAATGGATAGCTGAATGAGAGAGCCTTGAAAATAAGACCATACCAGTGGTTGAATTTAGGGAAAGACAAAGCAGACCATTCATCTCATAGACAGATTACCGCATCAGCAAAGTGCGCGCCTAGCTGTAAATTTTTAAATGTGTACAGCAAAGGGGTTTTGGTTATGTGGCATGATTTTGAAATTGTTTGAATGTTTAATAAGTGAACATATTAAATCACATTTCAAAGTAACGTAGGGCTTAGGTGAAATGGCAACTGATGATCTTGTGGTCAACAGAGATAAGTCATACGTTCTGTGCAAGAAAGACACACTCAGCAGCTCAGCAAAGGATAACTGTCAGCAGCTGTGCCAGAGCTGCAGAGCCAGATACTAATGTTCAAAAAGATAGAAGCTAACTGAGGAAAAAATATTTTTTTACGTTTTTCTTTGATAAAACCGTCTTTTTTTTTTTTTTACTTAATTTTAAAAATGTCAAAAAATATAGAATTTCCCCCAAAAAATAATCCCTATAAAACATATTTATTTATATCTAATAAATAAACAGGCTGTCCTGAAACAAAACAAAAAAAAGCTGACCCTACACTTGTCACTTAATGCTTTTGCTCATTAAGGAAAGTATGCTGCTGAAAGCTTTTAGCAGAGTCCAAATCACATTTGTTCTTGGTTATGAGATTAGAACGTTAGTCCAGGACAAAAGCTCAGCAGGTTAAATTCACTTGATCTTTTATGCGACCGTTTGTAACAGGTCACTTCGGGATAGGCATTAAACTGCAAACTGAATTTTCAAGTTCCTGTACAAGGTCTTAGTCCTGTGCCTGTGTGTGTGTGTCCGTGTGTGTTAATGAGGCTTAGCTGATGGCAAAAATGTCAGAGGGTTAAGCTGTGCACCCCCATCCCTCCACTCCACCTGCCTTCCTGTGCGTCTCTTTCCCTTTTTACTGCTGTCTCCCCATCAGTCCATGTTGTTATGCACAGCGTAGCGGTGTCCCGCGGGGCCTGAGATTGCCACGGACATGATGTGATTCCGCGTCTCCTTTTAGCTGTAATGTGCTGCACTACAGGCCTCTGATGAACTTGCCTCATAAGGCATGTTGTCCTCTACACTCTCCTCTTTCTTTCTATGATTGCCATCTATTTCTGTCAAACACAGATAATGCGTGCTTGAATGACTGATCTTCAAATGGCATTATTGATTGACTTGGAGGTGGGAAGTAAAGAGGACAGACTGTTTAGTTACAAGTCGGTGCTGTGGAGGTGATTTAAGTGAAAATATGTCGTATCACTCGATGAGCATTGGTGGCCTGTAACTGATGTGTTGATTTATTGGGAAAGAGCAGTGCTGCACACCCCCTCGTTCACAAAGATCCACACACTTACGCAGCAACCCTCATGTCTCAGAACTCCATTGTTGCCGTTGATTAATAATCACTTAGTTGAATTTGTCCTAATGTGATGACAGAGGTTGAAAGCTGTGCTCAGGATCATGGCAGGGGCATATCAGCCTTGTCTGGGTGCATTTACAAAAATTGCATGAATGCTGGCTTTATTAATCCAGTGTGAAGAGGGAACGATGGGGTTTGGGGGAGTCTTTATGTGATAAATTCAGTAAGCTTGGGGACGGAAGAGACAGTGGCCAACGTGTGAATTGGAGGGAAAAGAAAATTTAACTCACCTGCAGCGCTCTCTAGCAATGTAGGCAGTTTCAGTTTTACATACTGAGGTTTTGAGATATCTATCTCTGAAAAGGTTATTGGTGCTGCTCAAAGTTTCGAAAATATAAAAGCGTTCGACAGCAAGCTGTCAATCAGCGAGCCGTCATCAGTTTTCATTGTGACTATTTTCAACTATTTTCAAGTTGACAGTCATGCCAACCAAAACAAGTCTCTTTGTGTAGTTTTTGGAAACAAAATGGCCAATTCTGAAACTTATTTTAAGAAAAAGACCATGAGATAAAAATTCGATGACACAAATCTTATAAAACTTTGCGGAGGTAACACAATTTTTTGAAAAAAGCGCCAGCCAAACTATAAATTGTGAAAAAAGATGGAAATGATTGTCATCTACAAATAAAGCACTGCATACTGTTACGTGTTGTTACATTACATCGCCTGCTGAAACTGATACTGTTCCTGATCGTAACTATATAGTTACGTAAGCAAAGTCTTGTTACCGATAGCTTAGTTTTTTGTTGTTTTATTATTTTTTTTATTTCTTACTTGAGCTATTAATAAATCATTACTGTAATTCTATCACAAAGTGTTGCCCACAGTGGCTATGGCGTCAAAATAACATTTATTGTACAGTCTGTACCTTAAAATATAAAGCGCCTTGAGGCGACTGTTGCCTTGATTTAACGCTATATATAAAATTGAATTGAAAATACAGCAATAGTCCAAAATGAATCTTAATATCTATGTAACTGAAGATGAAAATACACCTGAAGAAGCTGAAATTGTGTCTTCATTCACTACACTGTGGTGTTACTTTGTTCTTTATTGTCAGGATTGTGTTATTTAATGTCAATATTGTTTACCCAAAGTGAGTTCCTCCTCTTCACTGCAGCTTTTGCTCACTTTCATTAAGTAAGCTGCATGAGAACTCATAAAGTAATAACTCTGGTGAAACTGTTGGGTGTGCAGTTCAGTGACTGCGTGTTTTTCTGAAGTACTGATATTTGTTCCTAGTCTGTCAGTAATTGTACCTGAAGAGGAATCATTATAATGTATTGCCATATTAATAGTTCATTCTACCCCACTAATGGTAAGAGTATATCTTTTTTAACTTACAGCCTATTTTTGAATAATTTACTGAAATAAAGAATATGTTTATGATGTTAAAGTATTTTAATTTATGAGATTATTTATGAGAACATTAATGTCTTTTCTCATTTACACACTCATTCTTAGTATTCCTGTGATTTTGGATATTATTATGCTTAAGTTTTGGAATAATAGTTTATGCAATGGGGATGTAGGCAGAGAGTGATTTTCCTCCTCTTTGTTTTGTAGTGTTCTGTTTTTCCCCACATTTAGCAAATAGATTCATCAACTTTAGTTAGTGACAGGCATCAAATCAAAGATAGTGATGTGATTGACGAAAACAAAAGGTTAATTTCTCTCCTTGGTGAAATACTGTGGTTGTGATGTGAAATCTGTCCAGTTTGCAAAAACATGACAATGTGTGTTATAGTGAGTGTTAATTAACATCTTCATTATACAGTATGTTTTCTATGCTTAATGGAGACCAATGGGAGAGAAGTTAGTGCTGCATTGTCAAAACATTTTAATCAGTAAAATACAAAATAGATTTATTTTTACATAATATTTTTACTTCCATGTTCTGCATTGTGTTTATGCACGTGGTGCTCTAAAAATTTCTCTTTCGCAAAGCTTGCCAAATCAGAAACTAAGTAATGTAAGTAACCTTATGTAAGTCGTTATAAGAGAGACATTCTAGGATACAAGAATAAGAAGAGCAGCTGCACAGATTTCTTTAATTTTGGATGACTGCAGGGAATCACTGTTGAAATGCTGAGACTAACCTTAATATACTTAATATATACTCAGACTCCCCAAAGCCGTCCAGCTTGTGCTTTGTGCAACATTTGGCGCTGTTGGTATTGAAGTCATTTCTATTCAGCTCTTCTGCTCTTTCAGTGAACCCTTCGTAGGGCACTCATTGAAATACTAGGAAATGTAAAATTTCGACCCTCGTGTGTTATTGGAGGATATGATGTGATTTAAAATAGTTTTTATTTATTTATTTATTTTCGTACTTTTTTTTTCTCACGATATTTAAATTAAATTTGCTTTAATATTTTGGACGGTATATAAAAATAATTACTGAACAACATTTTGTTAATGCTTGCAGCAAATGTAAGCAAGTGAGCTACCATCAATGATGACACACTATGTAATTCAAAGAGTGAACGTACGAGATGTCTGCAGCAGCATTACAGTGACACAGCATTGTATTCAGTGATAAAGCACAAATCAAATGTAAACAGAAAAGTAGCCTAGGTCATGTTTTCTTTGTAAATTTTAAGTCAAAGTATAAAATAACTGCTTAACACATTAGTTTAACACTAACTTAACCTTGTAATGCTTCAGAAGCTGCACAATATTGTCAGATAATACAGTTGAAATATATTTTCTACCTGGGATGTTCCATCTTACTTACGCTGGGCTGTTTAACCAGCTGCCTACAGTTATGCTTTTCCACCATGTAATCATATCATATGGACTGCAACTAGTGAGCACAGCTAGTGACATGTAATATCGCGATGTAACACTTTTATATCACATAAAAATGTATATGATATTATCGCAGACAGTATGATATGGCACAGCCCCTTTTTTCTAATATCTTTATGCTGCAAATCAAGGTCAATTGCATGATTTCTCACACATTTAAGGCAAAATTATTATTATGGAGGAATATTTTTCTTTACTGATACTCGCATTTGTCAGAAATAGAGCACAAAGTGCAGTCCTGTCCAGTCCTAGGGAACTGTTTCATAGCACTTGGTGAAACTGCTGTAATGTGGCAGCTCTTTAAGCTCTTTCATAAACACCAAATTAAGCATGTGTATAAATCCAAATACAGCTTGAACTATTCTCTGGCATGGTAGTTGGTGGTCTGGCACAGCAACATCCTCTTTTTTCCGTAAAAGGGCAGATCACAGTTGCAAAAGAAGATTTTTTTAAATCCGCATTGATATCCCACTTTGAAGTGAAACAGTAACAGTAAAGTGCAGATCCACTGAAAACAAAATATATTGACATATAAATCGTAAATATATAACATTAAGTGGTACCACTTAATTTTTTTCCTGCACATAATTTCATCAAAACTATATAAATCCCAAATATTGGATTACTAAATCAATTTTAGCTGTACCAAGTCTCACAGCATAAATACACACCAGTATATGCAATATAAAAACTGCTATAAGGTCATAAAACTTAACAACACACACATATTTCACTGTTTCTAGCTTGAAAATGTCTATAAGTGAAGTAGACTTCCTACTGGATCACTGTATATTGTTATACCAACCTTTGGCAACATCCAATGTACTAATAAGTACTACTGTCCAGAGTTATGTGTTATGTCTAAGAATGGCTTACTGAATGCATCTGGTGTATGTCTAAAAATGAGCTGGGTGTAAGAATAGTAAAGAGCAAAAAAAAATAAAAGCACATTTTGAGTTTGAAATACTCCAGGCTCATGTTTGTTCAGATCTTTGCTTTTTAACTGGGAGAAAGTCATGTGGTTCTACAACCTCACAGAGAAGCATGGGGAGGCTAATTTTGATGTCCCTGCCCAATGAGGGGTTAAAGCTAGCCTTCACAGGAAGCTGAACCAACAAATCTTGACTACTGACAGTTATTAAAATTTTATAACAACCGATGATGCAATCCACAATTTAAAGAGAAATATAAATGTCATCTTAGATATGCAAGTGAGCCAGGTTACGTTTATTTTTAAACTTTACAAAAAAGCCCACTTTTGATTTAGTGCTGCAATCTAAGAGATCCCAGTGAGGTAGGTTCATAGTAAAAAGCATTGCTCATAAAGTAGCTTGTTGATAATGATTTTTTAATATCTAATTAAAGGGATAACTACTAAAAATGCTTCTAGTTATTCATGTGCAGAACCGAGTCTGATAAATTTCCTCTGCTGGTCTCTAAAACAGATTTCCACGCACCTGAAAAACTTGCTGATGTTTTTTTTTTTATCAGTCTATTTTAAGCAACTAAAAGTGGAATCTATAATTAGCTTTAGTTAAGCAGAGATCGCAAAATCACAAGGCTGCACAAGCTTGCCAGACCCCATTTATACGTTAGAGGGTTAAATAGTGTGTCGATTTGACTTTTTATTTGCAAAGTGATTGTGCAATCCAAAGACTGGCATTTGATTTGTAACACAGAAATTGTTTTATGTTCTCTGTGTGTGCATGTGTGTGTTTTTGTTTGTGTATGTGAGTCTCAGAGACACACAGAGGAAACCTTCCACCCTGTGGTTGTGCTGCACCGCTGCATCCTGCTTGCTGCTCTCTCAGTTCTGCTGCTTGCATCCGCACCTCAGTGTGTCTTTGTAACAATCCCTTTGACCTCTTTACTCATTATCATCAGTACCATTACCATCAGTATTAGCTACTGCACCTTTCATCATCATTGCTGACATCTATATTATAATCACCAGCAGCGGGCCTCAATAGGGCTATCACCACCATTGTCATCTTTCTCAATATGCTGTTATTATCACTGTCATCATTTTACACGTAATCTTCTGAAATGAAGACAGATGCTGGAATAAACATTCTTGCACCCTAACTGTGTGTCACTGTTGAGCATGCTGCAGGGGCATTGCGCGTCGTGCAGGAACTGCCTCTCCTCCTCCTTCTGAGGCTTGTTCACCACTTGTGAGCTTCGCATACTGTTAAGTATGCTGCTAGACATGTGCTCCCGTCTTGCATTGTGTTCGCTGGCAGTTCAGAAACACACCCGTCGTATGTGTTTCTCCTCTGAATATTTCAGAAGGGGGCTAACAAAATGCAGGCAGAAACAGACCGCTGATGACCTCCTTCTCATCGACTCCTTTTTCTCCCTCTCTGCGCCCCCCCCTCCATACTCCCGCGTAGATCGCACGTTCTCTCAGGCTTCCACGGCATCTCTCTACTGTCCTCATCCTCCTAGTCTCATCACTCTCTTTTCTCTCTTCCCTCCCCCACTGTTTATTGCACCCTTCCCTCCTCGTTCCTCCTTCGCGTTTGAAGTGCGCTCCCCTCTTTCCCAGTCTTCCCCCCATTTTCTTGCATGTCTTCCACCATTCTCCCCTTTCATCTCCACTCATTTGCTCCTGTGTCTGACCACCTCTCTCTTACCATTTGCCTTCATTCATTTTCTGCCTCATCCCCCCCCCTCTTTCTCTCCACTGTGATGTACTCTGCCTGCCTGCCTGTCTGTCTATTCCATAAAGGGCTGTCTGAGGCCTCTGCTCTGCTAATTCATTCGCTGTGCATCGCCTCACATATCTGCAGGGTTATGCAGACAGACAGATAGAGAAAGAGAGAGAGGAAAGGAGATCTAGAGAGAGAGAGACGGATGAAAAAAAAGAGGACATGCAAAAGATGTAGTTTTATCTCCAAGAAACAGAAAGCCAGAGCCAGATCTTGTGGTGGTATGTTCCAGAATCACTCTCACACACACATTATGTACAGCTGTATACAGCCTGCCATGACCTCTTTCTGTGCACTGTTTGCTTTGTCACTTGGATGCAATCCTTAACCACATGGCTGCCATTGTCTGTGTTTCTAGAAGAATGCAAAGCATATAGTGTGTTCGTGTGCTCTTCTGTGCCTTATTCCTAATAACTTGTGCTGATAAGTTAGTAATTCCAAGTATATTTGGACTATATTCAGTTCAAGTTTTAGAGATGGATGAAGCAGCTTTTTGCAAAATTAAGCTTAGATGTTCACTTAACTTACTTAAGATATGAGTAGACATTAGTTCTTGTTAAATATTAACACTGATAACTTAACACTGTAGACTAACTAGATAACCATAGCTGACTACTAGGGTTAGCTTGCCACAATGTGGCCCGTTAAAACTGAAAGAAGTAAATTAGCACAAGGTATAAAGACTCTGTTCAAGTGAAGACACAATATACTTAAAAATAAAGCCCAATCAATATACGAGTTTTGAACCTGATACCAGTGCAGATATTTGGATTTGGATTTGGACCTGATATATCGGCCGATGTATGGATGTATGTATGTAGTATAGAAATAATCTTGCTTTGGTCCGTCTGGCTCTGCTCAGATCAGTTGGCTGTTGCCTTTGTGGACACACTATGCAACCACAACACTCATAACATGGTTGAAATGTGTTTGTCCCATTTCTTCTTCTTTTCAGTACCAGTATATTGGCAAAGAGCTACTAATAGTCAGCCTCAAATAAAAAATAATAATAATAATAATATCAACATAAAAACATTATGCTGGTATGTGTATGTTAACTGTACTGATCATATAGTATTGGTAAAGTTAGTGTTAGCACTAAATATCAGTAAAAAGCATCTAGCATTTTTCATTAAGTAAGACATTCATCAACAGTGTGAGTCTCTTTTTAAAAGCTAGGCTGTCCTGTAGTAACTGAAATGTAAGGTTCATTTATATTAAAAGTAACTTAACCGGGCAAAACGCTAAAATATTCTGCTTGGAATAAAACCAATACTGCAGCTTAGTGCACTAAAAGCTAAAGATCATTAGCGTAATTAGATCGTTAGCGTAGCAGTATCCTGAATAGAGCATACAGAAAGTAGGTTATATCAGCTTGCTGTAATTTCACTGATCATTTTCCTCGATTGTCACTTTGACTGAACCTAAATATACCGCATTAGGAAACTGACAGGGTAAAAGCACTGAAATATCTGACTCATCTCACCATGATGTTTGTTTCCCACGACACCTCTCTCTGTACTGCTCGGTAAAGTTTATGAATGCAGTCCATCTATAAAAATATATTCACAGAAATGCAATTGGAGGAAGAATGAGCTTTTTCTTTACTACATACTGTCCTCCTTACCACTTTCAGATAGAAGTACCATAACCACCTCCCAGAAATGCACAGGTATAAAAACAATTCAGCCTAGTTTGTAAAATACTCAATTTATTATAAAAATTGGTCATTACTACGACCTTGTTTATCTACTGTACTTAAAAATATGATGATATTAACGCATTTTAACCTAATAGTAGACAGCACATTTTGGAAAACTAATCTCATTTAAGGCTTATGTAAATCGAATTGAGTATGTTTGTGAAGTGAATTATATAAAAAGACCTGAAGTGAAAATCCTACCTTATATGTCGTACACTTCATTATTAAAAATGAAACATTTTGTTCGTCAGTGTTTGAGCCACTTGTGATATGAGAAAAAGAATTCTGCAGGCTTAGGAGTGTTGGCGCAGCGAGCCTGGTCCTTCCGTCAGTGAGGCCACACTCTTGGGAGCTCAGTTGGTTTTTCCTGTTAAACTAACTGCAAGAATCTCTCTGGCTAGTCAAATGAATGTTACGGTATCGTTTGATCTTTTTTAACAGCAAAAAGAAAGAATGTGATGAAACAATTTTTGGCGTGCTCGTAGTCGCTGCCTTGTAAGGTGTTCTATTTTCTGTGCATTATTCGACTGAGTCAAAAATAGAAACTGATATGTCAGAATGAGACAGTGACAAAGAGCCAGAGGCAAACCAGGAGCACACACACAAACACACGCACACATTTTTCAGCTTGTTCTAGGCTGCATTTTGCTTTCTTATCTCTCATGTCACTCAGATGTTATATAGCTTGCTTTATCCTTCTCCTCTATCTTTGCAGGTTTTCCTTAGCAGACGGTCTGAGCGGAAGAGTTTAAGCTTGAGTAAGGAAGTGAGCAAAACGGAGTGGGTGTCATGGAAAGACAAGGGGGATCTCAAGACAACCTTACCTACCAAAACCTGCTTCTACTTGGAGCCATTGCAGCAGCGTCTGCTTTCGTGGTCACCATCCTGATCGTCCTTGTCTGCGTTGGCTGCCAGAGGTATGATTGGTGGTCACGTGACATTGAAATGTGGTATAAGTAGGCCAGGGAATAAAATGATGAACGGCCAGTTTTATAATCTTTGCAGCTTCTTGCTTTAGTGCCCTCCCAAATTACTCTCACTATCCCTTCTTTCTTTTATGTGTCTCCGCTTCTTCTGAACTCTTCTCCTCCTTCCTTTCTTTTCACTTCTACATCCTTTCTCTCCATCTCATTTATCCCCTGCTTTGAGCAGAGTGGCGCTAATGAATGTTAATGGCTGCGAGTGTCGGATCAGATGAAATGATGTTTACAGGACACTGACGAGACAGGCCAGAGTCAGAGCAGGATCACGTCATCCCTCTCCAGCAAACTACTCAGCAGGCAAAAGCAATGGGACACCCCACGGTTTACAAAGGATTAGACTCTGAGCCAGGCAGGAGCAATGGAACAGCCTATGACTTTTTTGCCGAGCCCTCAGAGACCAATCAGAGGCACTGCAGTTTTGTTGCTATGGTATACAAAGACAAGCATGTGGAGAGAACCTAGTTTGTTTTATGAAAATATAACTGCAGTATTGTTAAAATATAAAGAAGATGTAAGCTTCTGATTTTTAAGATTTAAGGTTCTTTTAAATTCCAAAGATTGCAGTGGATCTGACTTTGTGCCTTCACGTCATTTTTACCTTAAAACCTTGTGCTGTGCCATGTTATTATGAAAAGCTCCAAGGGGAGCTCTCTTCTCGTGGTTTCCTTGGGCAATGATGGCCATATGTTTGTACAAAAGATTTCCAGCTTACTAGAGGAGATAATATCTAGCTCCAGTGACATGGATCTGCCACAACTTCCCGTGGCACCTTTTATATTCAGATTTATTTTAAGCGACTTGCATAATAAGAAGGTGCAGTGTATGGTTTCTGCACCTGTTTGCAGCGCTCTGTTTTGCAGCACAGCAGTAAGTGCTCAGATCTCAGAGATGGGGGTAGAACTGTTGTCACATTTGCACCTGCACCTAGGAGCTTTTGTCTTCTCGTCACACTCTCAGCCATATCAACTGTTTCCTATAGATACAGCCTCCAGGGATCCACAGTGATGCGTGCACGCCATACATTTACTTCATGAGGCTAATACTAGAGGAAAGTAACGTGAAATCGCAAAGAGAATCGGTACAAAGCAAACAACATATTAATAATTGTGAGCTTGCTTGCTCTTATCTTGAAAAACAAAATGCAGTGAAGGTCATTCTCCACTTTGGCAAAAAAGCCTGAGTCACGCTCGTTCAATGTTTGACTGGGCTCTTGTTATCAACCAAGGACTTTTATGCCCTAACCAGAGTCGGATGCTGATAGTATCTATCTGCTCTGAGTGTGTGTATATTCTCTTTCTGTCCACTGGCTTCTGTTGACCTTCTTCACTTTGATTTTGTGTCAGGAAAAGCAAGAGCAAGCACCCTCCGGCTGGGGAGAAAGGGACATCTGTAAATATGGTGAGACATCTTTTCATTATATTCTATCTTTTCCTCCCTTCTTCGTTTCCTCTCTCCACTTCTCTATCTGCCACTGCTCTTTTTCTTCTAAGCTAAGTACAGATGCACATGCATACGTTTGCATGTTTTATGTCTGTATTAACAAGTCCATGTGTGCACGACAGCAGGGTACCCTTCGCCACCCAAAACTCAACTCCATGAGTAAATCTGACACCAGGCTCCATGAGATCAATCGCTTTCCCTGCAATGGAAACTGTAAGTGGTGGCTAACAGCTCTTAAGTGACAATAAATGATATACTATCATAAGCTGTTACACTGTTTCAGCCCTGACACAACCATCTCCTTCCGCTTCTCCCTCATCCTTCTCTTTTGCGCAGCTGTTAGTAAGAGCCGTCCAGCTAGTATGGACCTCCTGCTCCTCCACAGTCGCCGCTCCCAGACGGATCTGAGGCCCTCCCACGGCCGACAGCTCCCCCAGATCCCCACCAGTCCACAGAGATCTGGCCAGGGGGGAGAAGGGGAAATGGGAGGGGAAGGGGGAGGCGGAGGAGGAGGAGGAGGTGAAGCAAGAGATCACACCTACACTGAGGACACCTACACTGAGGTGGGCCTGCGCAATAACCCCACCCCTACCCACTACCTGGATGATGGCCTATATGAAAGCGTAGGTGTCCGGGAAGGCCCAAAAGTACCCTCTGCCCCACCAACCACATCAGCCAACACTCCAGCTATAGCCAGGGCTCCTCAAAGCCCCTCTACTCATGCCAGCGGAGCTCGGAGTGGAAACGGGCACGGAAACGTACGTACATGCATTTTAAATAGCTGTAAATATAAAACAACTTGCTCACGAGCAATCATGCATTCATTTACATTTCTCAGAAAAACATCTGGGGAGGTACATGCACTAAACAGTTTAACAGCAGCTATTAGTCACGTGAAAGAAAATGTGCTGCACAAGAATCAGTATTACAACTAAAATCGCTGTTTGTTTGCATATAGATGGCTTGCATCATTGCCTTGTTCATGCAACATTAGCTTAGGGTGCTTTGCATGTAATTTTTGTGTCTGTGTGTGTGTTTTTGGATGGTTGACACTAATAATTTTAGGAAATGCTTACATGTTTTCTCTGTTCCCATTTTATGTTTTTTTTTTTTTTTTTTTACTCCCAGGGTGGCAGAGGGAATGACACTATTAATGGACCAATGACGGGAAGAGGTAATGGAGCAAGTGGGGTCAGTAGGTCACCTCTCTCTTCTGTGAATTCCCTGGCTGTTCAAGATCCATCTTTAGCCGAGTATGCATCTATACGAAAGTTTAGAAAGGTAATTGCATTGATTTGTTTTTATCAGTGTTTTAAGCTGGTATCTTAAAAAAGTAAAGTGGTGGTGTTTCCCTCATTAAGGCTATGAGTAGGGACCTATTCTAAGGAAGTTTAGGATAAGGAGTAAATCCTAAATCATTTACCTACATTCACTTTAAAACTTCCGGCAAGCCCAACCCGAGGTAATAAAAGGACACAGATTCAGCTGTACACTGCGTGTATCTTGTTACCAACTGTGACGAATGGAAACATTTTTTTTTTTATGTATTTACGGTGGGTACCAGGTGATAGGTGATGTTTTTGTCATGTCACATGATGTTATCTCTACAGAAGTATGTGTTTGCGTGACACTAACCAGTCAGGAAAAAGGGTAGCAGATTGTTAGTGATATGATCAGTGGTGGTTAAAGTATCGCACCGTAGTAATGTTAAGCGGTGGAGGTCGTGCAAGTAAGAAAATGCAGTAACTAAAAACTGGTGTAATTCGTTGAGTAAAGAAGTTCGCTTTCAATCTTTTACACTGCACGCAGATTTGTTAAAATCGTCTATTTTATTAAAAACTTTTATTAAAACTGCATATAATGTTTTCAATGGTGATTCAAAACCTCAAGGTTGATAAGATAAACAGGAAGGAAAACAACGGCGCCGACAGCCAGTCAGACAGCCAATCGAGCGTGAGTGATTCACCCTCTGCTGGTCCTCCTCCACTACATCGCAGTCAAGAGTTTCCACGGAAACAACTGGAGCCATTTCACCTTCACTCCTTCCCAAAGGTAGAGAAATTACTGAATCAGAATGCTCTACGCGACCCATCATAACGCCCAACTATCCACCCACTTCTCCAAACTGTAATTCTATCAGATTACCACCAGGGGGCACTGTCCACAAACAAACAGCTTTCTAAAATCAGATTGAAGATTAGCATTCTTGGACTGCTAAAAAAATTTTGAAACAACAGTAGAAGTGATTACATTCACCACATCACTGACCTCAATAAGTTCTGTTTTTATTGTTTTCTATCCTATCTTAATTGTATTTGTTTTATTGAAATTGTTGCATGTGCCAGTTGGGATGTATTCATAAACACCTGTGTGCATGGGGATGGTTATTACTGTGTTTTTAAGGAGATTTATTTAAGGGTTGTTTAAAAAAAATCATTTACTCTGTTTGTCAGGCTTGTCCTCGACACCTTTAAGCCGTGCTTGCTAAATCATTGATAGTATGATGATCTGTGAGTGTGTGTGTGCTTGTACGTGCATGCTTGTGCATGTGTGGCTCTTTCCCTCCTTTGCACTTTGCTGTGCAGTGCAGTAATATTGAGTAAACGGTGGAAAGATAGATTATGTAAGAGCTTGGCAGGTTGCCCAGCTTTGTGTGTATGTGTGTGTGTATATATATGTGTCCTGTTGAATCTATCAGCAAGTCTGTCTAGAAACGGCTAACAGGTAGCCAGCAGCCAGAGTGGGAATAAATATTGTTCACATATTGAAGCCATTTACTCTACCCAGGCCTCTATTACTCACTCTGACTGAGGAACAGGAGGAACATATAAAAGTTTAATCATCCTTGATCACATGTGTACACACCACTACATGATTTCTAATTGGTTTTTCATCACCAGTAGTTGCTGTGTCCATTTTAGTGTTAGTCTCCCACGCTTCTTTTGTTTCTTAGCATAGAAACAAATAGAATGGCATTGTTCACATAATTTGATCGAATCTATGCAACTGTGAATTCAGTTGTAGGAATTGAAGTTTAAGAAGGTCCTGTAATTTTGTAAAACACAGATTTTTCTTAGCTGTTTTCCCTAAACTCTTGCTAAAATTACCTCTACCGGCGGAGTTAAATGGAGGTTGTGTTTTCGGAGGCATTGTCTGTGTGTCAGTGGGTCTGCCTGTCTGTCAGCAGGATGTCTTTGACTGAAGGGATTTGCATAAAAGCTTGTGGAACAGTTGGCCACACAACAAGGAGAAACTGATTAACTCACTCCAGATAGAATCCATTGCTTGGCACTAGTTTACACCTCTAAAGAGTTTTCCAAAATAAATATATAGCTTATTTTGAAATAGAATTGTTTTTCAGAAGCGTATTATTTGTTACATGTTGTGAGATTTACTTTTTGCAGAGCTTAAAGATTATAAATATAATATTTGCCTGAGCTCTTCCTTTGATTTCTAACAGGAAGCAGTGTTCATGGGCAATGGGGAACAGTACATCTGGAAGCCTCCAGAGGACAACGACATCATCACCTTGCACCCACCTCCACATCACCCACCTGGGGAGAATGAACAGGGGCACCCATCGCCTCCAACTGCAAAGGAGGTAGTATGTGTGTCTGTGTATGTGGTGGGAGCTGAGGGAGGGACTACTAAAGAGTAAGGGCTACAAGAAGATGGATAGATAGACAGGTTTCTGATTACTGCTGTGTTTACTGAAGGGGGCGCCCATCTGATATGGCATGCCGTCATAGTACCGCTGCCCTGTGACCTGCCTGTCATACAAGGTTTCTGCTTACAGGCAAAGGTTACGTGACATGGATCCAACACCCTGCTTGCGTGAACCCTGACCCTAATCTCCAGCCCCTCCCCCCACTCATCTATCTGCCTTGAAAGCATGAGCAGACAGATCGGACATGAGTATCGCTTGCCTTGAAATAATTAATAATCTCTTCACATTCATGGAGATACTTGTTATATGTTAGATTTTGGTTGGTTTTCTTTGCTTCGTCAATCCAAGACCGAGACCTTGACTGGGATGTATATATATGTCAGCATATGTCGGGTGGGGGAAGGAGGAAACCTGCACTTTGCCAGTCATGTCAGATACTCCACCACATGCGTTTCTGTGCAGAGCAACTCCACCCCCACTTTTCCACTCTCGGTCCCTTGTCTCATCTTTTCTCTCTGTTGGATACAGAATGAAGTGCTGAGAGAATTGCAAGTTGTGTAGGAAATTCTGTTATGCCTGAGGGGCTGGGGGAGTCAGTCCGGCTAGATGGACAGGCGTCCCCGAAATAGACCCCTGTCTATAATTAGTCTGTGTTTAACACAACTTCTCTTTTTCCATTCCGTTCACCAATCTGTTCTATCATCTTCAACAGGCCAGGGATAGTTTCTGTGCAGTAATAGTTTCTTAATTTTGACAACAAAATAAAACTTTCTTGCATTAATGATGAGGACAAAAGGATGAACCAAAAAAAAGTATGGTTGTATCCATATTGTCTATCTGTAGGCATGTTCAGAACAGTAGAGCAGCAGTCCTGACAAGTTTAAAGCTACTGCTAAGTTTCTTGTCTACGCCTGTGTTGAGCCAAAGAGGTTGGATGCTGTACGTGGAGACGAAGGGGTTACATCTCTGCTGTTTGGCTTCACTTTAACTCCTCTTTTTGCAAATCAGACTGATACACAGAGCAGCTGGCCTTGAATGCATCCTGCTATCTCTTTTTCTTTTTTTTGTCTTTTACAGACTTTTCTCTCTGTTTAGCGGCTGTTTTTCTGTTTGCAGTTGCCCTAACATGCCCATATACTTTGTATCCTCTAAAGTTTGTCAGTTACGGTTGTCAAAAGGTGTTGGATTTCCACTCCCGACTAAATCTCCTCCTCTTTTCTGGCGCTCTCTTCTTCTGCTCCACTCCCTTTGTGGCTATTAGGAGGCGCTGCCTTCCCCAACCAATCGCGTTGCATGAAACATGTCTTACCAGATGAATATCAACTGCTAGAAGACTGTTTGGAAACTTGCGCCATATCTGCTATTCATAAAGTTGATCGCACACAGATGCATCATGCATACGGCTGTTTCCACTGCAAACCAGCAAATGCAGAAAATAAATTTGTGACTTAGCGAAGCCTCGGTCTAAGCAGAGTTTTCAAGCAATGCCAGAAACATAACAAAAAGGAGTACTGGGTGAGGAAGGAGAAAAGAAAACATACAATGTGCAGGCTTCCTCAACAGCTGCAGATATGAAGCCCAGTTTTGAAATCCCCATCATCTTGTGACTTCCTTCCTCTGCAGCAGAGCTGCAAATTCTGTGTGCACACGTGTGCATACGCTTGCACATACACACACACAGGCACACACACACACACACCACATTAGCTGCACACACTTATACCATACGCTAGGGTCTTTGTTTATCCAAAAAGGTCACAAAAGAGAGATTTGTGGGGGGAGGGAGTGTGCGTCGCTTGAAATCTCTGAGATAGAACCAACAAACAGAGGAGAGAGAGAAAGATTTACAGACAGTGAAAGTGATTTGCACTTAAAGTGTATTTTAAAGGGACAGTCAATATGTAAGACATATAAAGGCAAGGTGAGCACACGCACAAAGAGCACTGACTCTGTGTTCTCAGGTTTCAGTTGTTTGGGAGTGCACAAAAACAAGACTAATCTTGCTCCGCGTGCGAGCGTGTACGTGTCTTTGTGTGTGTGTGTGTGTGTGTGTGTGTGTGTATGTGTGTGTGTGTTTGTGTGTGGGGGTGGACACAAGAGTTTGCATAGCCAGTGTTTCTCAGGGCCAGTAGAACGGAGCTGCCGGCCTGGGTGTGAACACGGAAGGTAAACAAGACCATGTCCCACAATCCTCTGCTCTTATGCTTCTATTGTGGGGAATACTGATAAACCAGTGTCGTGACCTCTGGTATTTCTGTGTCAAAATTGCATAAGACCTCACAAATGGCCTTAAGTGGCAAATTCTAGATGTCCGATTTTCTCATTCGGACATGCATATGCAGTATGAGTGAGCTCATATTGCATATGCATGTCCGATTTTCTCATTCGGACATGCATATGCAGTATGAGTGAGCTCATATTGCATATGCAGTCATGCTGCAGGCGCATGCCGAGCACGAAAAAAAAACATGCACATAAGCAAATAAGACGGGAACAAAGTCCGTTAATGAGCACAAAGCTTTTTTATTTTTTTACATTTTTTTTTTGCAAGTTGGCTGTGATCCAGCTCTTTCACACTATACTTCTGTTGCCAAAGCAGTCGTGGTGAAATTTTAACAGGTTCATCCACTGCACAGTTAATGCTGCCTCTCGGCCTAGAACTTAACGGACTGATAACATAGTTTACTCTTTCTTATCCTGCCCTGTAAAAAAATAGGTCAGGTCACGGCGCAGAGCTCTGTCAACACACACACAAACTGTTGCATACGTACACAGTCCAGGCTCAGACAATTATTATTTGTCTGAGCCTGGACTGTATATAAAACGACTTATTCACAAATTATACCTTTATATCTGGAATACATACAGAAGTGGACAAAAACGGGTAATTACAAAAATATAGGAGCTACATATAGATAACTCAGAAACTGGGAAAGAGATGACTATTCAAATCCCAGTGCAAGTGTGGTTACGGACTTTCACCAACACAGCTTCTATTTCAGGAGCTGTCATCAGTGGACTACAGGATAGAGTTGTAGCTCAGCGTTATTAACTAACAACATGTTCCTTCTCCTACTGTGTGTGTTCTCAGATTGCAGACACCTACTCCATCGTATGTAAAACCCAGAAAAAGAAACCTCCTATGGAACACAATGGAGCCAAGACCCTCCCACGATCCTTTGGTGGAGATAGAGGAAACATGGGTTCTCGGGGCCGAGGTAGGGGAGTCCAGAGCCAAGCACGTTCGCAGGAGGAACCCTGCTACGAGCCTGTAGGAGACAGGTCCTGGTCTTCCCCAGTGGCTGAGTCAGACCCTGCGTACGCGACTATCGACCCACACCGGAAACGTGAGCAAGGGGGAACCAATAACAGCACAGCTGGGGGTAGTGCCACTCTAAAGAGAAAGAAGCAGCAGCAGCAGCAGCAGCAGCAGGCAGCACCAGCAGCACCTCAAGCCTCAGGACCAAGCACCCTTCCTGCTAGAGGCCTGCCTGGTGGGGAAAACTTCTATGAGACCATCAGTGATGTGAAACAAGGGGGCAACAGCACTACCACCATCTTTACTTTCAATGATGGCATGGAGATGTATGTCACAGGCCTGTAGCTGGCTGACGGGCAAAAGGGCCCAGAACCCACTGGTATAGAGTCTGGAGATTTTCCTGTTTACAGGACAACAGGTTGCTGTACATAGACACAAGGCCCTCTATAGTAAAACAACATGAGGATCCATTATGTGTTGAAATCAGGTACAAACAGGGTCTTTATCCAGGTTCAGACTTCCCTTGATTGGTCTGTACTTAAGAACCAGCCTAAGCCTAGTCCAGCCCAAATATGGACTAAAATCATTTGAAAAAACAAACAAACAAATAAAACTGGGATAGAGATCTTCAGTCTGCTGTGTCACTCACCATACTCACCTGTTTGTGCAACATTTTCCATAATATCTTTATTTTTATATGAAAACTCTTTAAAGCGTATGTGGTGTAACTCACAACCTCAGAAGAACACACTTATATATATATATTATACTCTGTCCTGAGTATAATAAAATATAATATAAAGAAATGTGCATGCATTGTGCAACTAAAAACACATAAAAATAGTAGTAGCAGTGAAACTGGCTATATTGTACAAGGAATGTGAGGCACACTGTAACGTATTGTCCACAGTATACACACACAAACACACAAAGACACATGTACATGCCTCCTCTTAAGCATATGGATGTCACAGAGATTTGCGGTGCTATCTCTCCCTAAAGAAACACTCGAAAAAGGTTTTCATCGTGCGCTGACCTGTTGCCTGGAAGACGCGATTGAGGTGTTGTGGTTAAATACTGGCCTACGATTTGTAGACCTGTTTAAAAGTGAAGGGTGTTGCCTTTTTATCAGAAATGATCTGACCCAAGCTTTTTAGCAGTTTTTAGTAATAGCCCTCTTAATAATCACAACACATACTTTTGGCTCGATAGTGTAACCTCCACTTGAATGAAGAGATTAGCTAAAAATCCACCTAAATTTGACATCTGTAGCTAGAGGCATGTTGACACACCCCAACACACACCCCCACACATGCACACATATTTGGCAGTGATGCAGGGAAAAGTGATCAGGTCAGGGGTATTAATGGCTTGTGCAAGAATCTCCCCAGAGTGATATGGGTGTTAGATTTCACAATGCAAGACTTTTAGACTTTTACAGTATTGTTGCGAATACAGAGAAAAAAATATTTTCAAAAAAAAAAAAAAAGAGGAAGTGAAAGAGTGTCCAAAATAATACAGGATGCCTCATCGTGCACAGTTAATGTCATATCTTTTGGGCACTGTAAACATCTGATTTTATGACCATTGTAATTTAGCGCTGGACAGCTGCAGGACTGCTGGGCTTATTTGTGCATTATTGTGCCGTAAAGGGCACAGCTCTGATTTGTTTTCTGGACTTAAGTTAAACCCAGAGCTCCTGGTAGCTTACCAGATTTAAGTCTTGTGGTTGAAATAGCAACAGAAGTCTTGGACTCCAAGGAAAATAAAGAGCTGGGCATAAAAATTACCAGCAAGTGTCTTTTGGAAGGTTGCCCCTCTCCCCACCCATGTCTCCAGCCTCTGTCCTGAGTTTGCTTCCATTATAAACAATGTCTTTCCCATGTAGCTTTGGGGAAACATTGAAGAAAAAAAAGGAACAGAGGGGAAAAAACAAAATATTTGAGGCTTAATAAATGGGCATAAAGACATGAGGTGAAGAGGGATACAAACTTGCTCGCAGGCTGAGAGTAAAACGATGTATTTGATCTCACTGTGAGACAAAACGCAGAGAGAAGACAGGTTTAGTAAGATTAGTAAATTAATTTAATAATGTAAGAAAGTATGTAAAAACAAATGCACTCTGTATTTTAATGCACTGTTTATTTTTTCTTACCTACTGACAATTCTATTGGTTGAATAGCTCATACCACTGCCATAAAAACAGTATGTTTATGTTGTTGGTGCAATATTTCCTGCTTGGTCAAAAAAAAGTGCATGCTTTAATATATTGAGATGAAAAATATTGTGGTACTTAACTGATCTTGTTTGTTAATCTTTTCTGTTGTACTTTTGTTTTTCTTTTTTGCCATGTGACTCAAAGCAGTTTTTCCAAAGCAACAACTTGGAGGAGCAAAGCAGAACAAGAGAGCTAACAGGGAGGAGCCGCTGGGAGTTTAGGGTAGAGCTGTGTTTATTCTCTGCTCTGGGGGAGCAAGAAAGTGTCATGTTGAGGGGGTGGCGGGTGAGGGTGCACACGCAGTATAAAGCTGGATGAGGCTCACTGCAAATGGACACAGACCCACAGGACACTCCTCCTCCTCCTCCTCCTCTTTCTCCTCTAGCGTGTGCACAGAGAGCAACATTCAACCATGTGCTTCTCCAGTTTAGGGGAGGAAGCACATTTTGCTTACCTTTGGTCAGCTCTTGCAAAATGCTCCCTTTTCCAGCTGTGTTCATTCTATAATACAGACCTCTTTTTCCTTAGCTTCACCTTCCTCCCTCCCTCCCTTCCTCGCTGTGCAGGTGAGGTGTTTGATGTGCTATTCTGAGGGACTGGGAGCGAAATGGAGGTTGAGGAAGGGGGCAGAGGCTGTGGGTCACGCCAACCCCAGTCCGATATCAACAATGCACCCTCGGCTCAACTATTGTCTAATATGAGAAATGGCCAACAGCTGAGACGCTTAACAAGCTCTGCTGAAGCTTCCCTTAAACAATGCCGGTTGGAAGCCGCTATCGCACTTAATCCTTTTTCTTTGGCTGTCACCTAATGTGTCACATTTCCTTTATCCTGAGAGGAAAAAGAAGCACTGATGGAGATGTTTGGTTGTTATACACGCATCGAGACAGATGTTCATTGCACAAATACAGTATGATGATGTAAATGTGTAAAATACACTGTTGCTGTTCTGATGTTGTTGCAATGTAACATACAGTATACATTTGTTGAAAAAAAAAAAGAGATGGTTATCACAGACACATTGTACTTTGTGGATGCAAAATCTTTCATGCTTTCCATGCAGATACAGACGCTGTTTCTTAATTGTCTTCTGATATAAATATGGGCCAATACTGCTGTGACAGCTGTAGCCAATGTTGTATGTTCCTAAAGCACAGGTTTTAGTTTCAAAATAATTCATATATTAAAATATAGTGTGACAGTGCAGATACTGTATGCAGAAGATTGTAATGTTTTATATTAACCTTCATAAAATATTAAAGTGAGTTTTTACTTTTCTAATAAAGTGGCACATCAGAAAGTGTTTGTTTTGCCTGTAGTTTCATTGCTTTGTTACAGCTTTCAAACTACAGCTGGTTCCTGCTCTGTAGCGGCCTCTCATTTGAAAGTGCAGCTTGGAATAAAATGCTTTTTTTATGTGAGAAATTAAGCAATACAGCAGGAGCAGCTGGGAGGTGTACTGTATCGTTCAATAACAAGAGCTATGCTAAATGAAGAAAGGTTGCTGAAGTATTTTTTTTTCTTTCTGACCACACTCAAAAGGCATTTTATGAAAAGGAAGTAGACACATGGAGGACATATAAAAATAGAGGAATCTGTGAAATATGACCTGAAACCACTCGTGCAATACAGTGCAAGTCAAGCTTACGCAAATTTGAATTAATCACCATAAAGCTGTACCTTGCTTTTGCAAATGACCTTATTTACTGCAGTGAGTTGCAGTGTTTCATGCTACTGTGTCCAAAATGCTAACTTTTGAATATGATTAGCACACATTTCCCCAATAATGCAGGACCTGTCACTTATAAGGAGAAAGCAGTGTATGCATTTTTTCTATAATAACTTGTCTACAATGAGTAGTTCAGGTTAAACAGTTTGCAATTCGCTAAAGTGCCATTTGAATTGCAAAATTATAAATGCGCAGTTAGCCACCGAGGCCTACACGCTGTTTTTCCTGTACTCTGTCGACCTCGCCTCCCTCGCAGACCGGCTCAGCGTCGACAGACACCGGCCGGTAAACTGAGAACACGCCCCTCTCTCTCTTCCACCCACAGTACTTGGCTTCGAAAAAAACTGTTATTGACAGAGTGAAACTAGCCAATCACCTGCAGCTTTGCGGTGGACGCGTGCCAGAATGTAATGTTTATATATGCAGAGCACCAATAGGAGTGAAGCAGAGGGGGCGTGGCAGCCATTTGGAGGAAAGAGGCAAAACAATCTTTTATCCTCCTGACCGGGCGGCTTTTTGGGGTAGCGGCGGCGGCAGTGGTGGAAAACTTTACATGTAGGCTAGAATATAAGTAAAGACACAGACAGTTCCCATCAACTTGCGACAATCCTAATAAATGTATCTGACTCCAGCAATTTGCACTAAAATTTCTAGAAAGCTGGTTTTCTTTCTCCTTCTGCTCGCCTTGTCTGAATATGGAGTCCAAATATATTGTGGAGAAGTCGTCGGTTGGGACAGGAGTTGGCGGTGCGGACTTTAACTGTCGGACCGGCCGCTCGGTGCTCCGCGACACCCGGGTCCCTTCGGTGGAAAAAAACGGTTCCATGTCGGCGTACACAAACGGGGCCGTGCCGTACAAAAACGTAATGGACGGCGGTTCGGCGGCGGAGATTAAAAGCGAGAGGACCCATCTAAAAGGGAACGGGTTGTCTCTGGGTGGTCGGCTGTTGCACGACGTGGAAAAAGTAAGTGCAGTTGAGATGTTTTACGCGTGTGCTCACGACTCCATTAGCCGGTAAAGTCCCTTCATATACCCGAGTTACCGCTCAAGATAAGATCGCCCATGTAACGTCAGCATGTCTGCAAGCTGTGTGACTTTAAAGTTTTGACATTTTACGCCGTTTTCATGTGCTTTTATTACGTTTTAAAGGTTGCGACTGTCAGGCTTATACGTCACTACTGTGTCGTTATTTTTAAATATTTTTAAATAACTTTTAAGCGCCCGTTATTTCAATTCCTGCCCGTACCTATCATTATTAACTCCATCGTACTGTAACCGCTTTTAATGGCGGCTCACTCTTTGCAAAGTTTACAGAAAAGGGGGCAGGGACTTCAAACTACAAGCCCAACCCCCCTCCCCCATAACTTAAGGGTGAAGCTACAGTTTGGGCTTCCTGGCGACATGGGAAGGCCCGACTCTAGCTACACATACGCCACGGACTTAACAGTAAAGACACGTGATATATTGTTGTTGTTGTTGTTGTTGTTGTTGTTTGCATCGGCCTTGTACTTGCATTGTGTCTGCCTGTATTTAATTTTTGAGCCTTTATGCAGACAGCAAATAAATCTCATAATAAATATGCCAATTACTCACGATATTAAAACCACGACATCAGATTATCAAAATTATCTCCTCACAATGCAACACTGCTGGGAAATACTGGGTCCTGCCATTCATATGAATGCGGCTCTGACACTTGTTGCCAGCTGGAGCATTTTTGCAGACCAAGCACACCCCTTAACAGCATGGGCTGCAACAGCCTCTCCTTAGCAGGATAGTGCACCCTGCTACCAAATTCCCAAGATCCCAATCTGATTGCCCCAGCAGAACAAGCCAGAGCCACAGGAGCCCCACCCCACAACCCACAAAACCCAATGGATACTCTGCAAGCATCCCAGTGGCAGACACCATAGGACAATCCCAGAGGTCTGGTGTCCGTGGCCATGCCCTTATTTCTGTCACCTCAGATTTAAAAACGGAAGTTTTTCTGCTTTTCTTTTCACATGTGAAAGTGAATTGGCAGTCTTTAAGTTAAGGACTGCCAAAGTATATTTGTAACATTTTATAAAGTTAGTGGTTAATCAGTTATATATAACACAATGAGGCATATAGTTACTTTTACATTGTTCGTGCTAGTTATTTTCATATATTATCATGTACTATTCAATAGAGTTTCCATTTGCATCACAGAATACACAAAACTGGACATTGGACCTGGCAGTTATATGTATTTAGCAGATTTACACAGCTACTTTTCTAGATTTGTGTTGTTTTGTAATGTAGGTGGCAGGAACAGAAATGATAACCGTATTCTAACCCAGGATTGCTTCTGATCTGGTTGGTTCAGCAGCGTTCATGTCCAGTGGAGAGGACAATAACCTTGGGTTTATTAAGTGAGAGGAAGGAAAAATTAAAGAAGTTGCTTTTTAAGGCAAATGGTTACACTAAAAAAACACCATACCCTGGCTTGTACCCATATATATATGTATATATATAAAATCAGAGAAAAACCAGTAATCTTATGCTCAGTTAAATAAGAACTAGGGCTGCCACGATTAGTCGACTAGTCACTATTAAAATCGTCGACGACTAATTTAATAGTCGACGCGTCGTTTGAAGCTTTGTAAGATCCCAAAAGACGCAGGAACAAGTAGTAGTATTTAAGAGTGTAATAACGGACTGAAACAGAAGATGGCAGCACTGCATGTACAAGGATGCCAGCTGCCGTTAAACGCCGAAGAAGAAGAAACTGTGTCCCAGAATTCATAGCGCGGCCCAGCGCAGTTGTCAACAATGGCGGCAGCTAGTTAGTTTTAATGTTACTCTTATTATTCTTTCTGGGTCACAAAATAAACGTTTAACATATTTTCAGGTGAGAATGTAGCTGTGTAAACCTCAAATGTTTGCTCAGTCTATCAAGACACCACATATTTTCAAAAGCGCTCCGACATTTTCGGAGACGTCTGTTACCCACCAGCTCGATAGCGAGCCGGGGTTTTAGGCTCATTAGAGTCGGTGAGAACACCGGACTCCCGGCAAATCGTTTTCAAACTCACCGCTGTCTTTCGCTACTCAGGTTAAACATGTAGTATAAGTCACTTAGATAACTTAAAAATGTTATTGTTTGGCTTTTTTTTTTAGTATTTTATTTGTTCCTGAGTAAATTGGTTTGGCTGAGAAATAAAGTTATAGTTTTTGCACAGATGAATAAACGTCAAGCAGACAACTGATTATCAGAAGTGTGAGATGCTCGAGAATATACTCCGGTGTCCTGTTATATTTTAGATAGCAAGGAGCAGACGGCTGAGTTTATTAAACTTCACTGAAACAATCTGCAAATTTCATTAAAAGTGTAATAAACTATCATCTTGTCTTTATTTTTAGTTAGCACATACCTTAAACACTTCAAGCTGTAAGCTAATGATAGTTATATAAGAGCAGACGCATGCTGGTGCAATAAACTGTACATTTTACGTCCAATGGATGCATGATCTGATTAGTCGACTAATCGCAAAAATAATCGGTGACTAGTCGACTATCAAAATAATCGTTTGTGGCAGCCCTAATAAGAACTTAATGGTATTGCTAGGCTTAATGTTTTTAATCGAGGCTTGATTGTAACAGAGATAAACTGACTGTAATTTTTTCTTGCTACATTTTCTAGAATGGCCCGTTGGACCAAAAAGACACAGGTTCCATGGGGATCCTGAAAAGGGCAAGCCCCACTCACTGCCTAGGTGTAAACGGGCAGTTGCCAGGTGGCTTTATGCATTTGGACATCAGAAACCCTGGGAAACAGCCAGAGCCGACCAGCAACTTCAGAGCAGCGCAAGGGCAGATCCTACCACAGACAGAGAGACATTCCCTCTCATCATCCCACATCCCTGTCCCCAGAAACAGGTATGGAGAGGCTGATGTCATCTATAGTCATGAACACTTGGTGAATCTTTGGTTTTCTTTTCTCTAGTGTTCCTTGTTGCATGAAAGAACTTCAAGAAATTTAGTCATTTGATGTGTTTCCCACTTTTATCTTTGCATCCATTCACAAGCTTGGGCATGTGTGAATAGATTGTAGCTATAGATTTATGCAGCACATTGTAAACAATCAAACCAGATTTTGTGCTCTTGCGTCTATTAAGCCCCCATCCCACTACTAATTTGGTACTGAATATGTGGTGATAAAAGTGTTGCAGGCAGTTTTCATGCACAGCTCTGGACTTCTGTTCCTTACCAATGCTTCGACATCTGGCTAAAACTGTACAGTGGTTCAGGCATGAATGGTGTGGGGGCGTGCTGGTTAACTGACCGCATGTTTGGTATTTCATCCAGAATGGTTTCGAAACTCGTCTTAAAAGAGCCAAAGCTTTATGAGGACCAGGATTGCTCAAGCGCTTGACCAAGTGAAAAGGAGACTGCATGAAATAGTCACAGTGCATTTCGCTGATAACTCCATTATCTAGATTTCGGAAAGTTTTTTTTACTACTCACATGTCTAAATGTATTGATTGTACCTAAGCTCAATGCCATCTTTGTTGACCTTCTCTTGACGGGCTAGTGAATATATCAGCGTGATGTGTTCACTGTATGTCAGGCAGTAAAATGCACCTTTGGTGTGTGTGCGAGTGAATGTATTTTATTAGATGTTTCATGTGCATTGCAGTTTGCTTTTCCTCCAGTTGTTTCACATTATTTTCACACAGAAACACATGAATATTCCTGCCCAGGGCCTTCTGTGATTGGTCTTCGTTAAACATACATGCATACAGTTTCCTAAGGGTAGGCAGAACGTGCACCCTGGGACAAGCCTACTGCACTAAAGTGATTATGTAACAGTTAAAGCGGACTGGGAGAGGCTGTAGGTGGTGCCTAAGAGCATTTTCCTTCTTTTTATACAACTGTTGGGATTACTGTCCGTGTCCAAAAACTGTTTGCCTGTCAGACTGCACTTTCACACTGAAATACCTGTTAGCTGTATAAAAACAGAGCAGCTTCTTGTTGAATATGTTTATATGCAAATGTCACAATTCTTTAAGAGGTTCTGTATGATAATTTCTGCAAATGTAATAACATTCATCGTTACAAATAGTAAGCAGGCATTGTTTTTGTATGGGTCTGGGGGTTTGCACACTGCACGTTTACTCTTTTCCTTCCTTCTCTCATCATCACATGAATTTCACGTGCTGCTGGTCATGTATGATGTGAGGGAGTGTCTCCTGGGAGCATGCAAGACTGAGCGTGTGTTAAAAACCAGGGTTATAGTGTTACACACAGACAAAATGGCTCTTTTTTCTTTTCTTCTTCTTCTTCTTTTTTTTTTTTTACTGATCTGTCCAGTTTAGAAACATTTATGTTTCTTTTCATCTCCACAAGGCACAAGAACACAGTCTGGGTTGACACTATGCAGTGGCTAAAAGAGGTTGCATAACATTATATAACTGCGCAGTGATATTAGCGAGGCCTCTTTGTTGCTCCATTGACCTTTCGGAGTAACTTCTAGTCTCTACTCTGCTCCAACTGGTTTTGCTGGTGATAGAATCTCCTTTCTCTCTCTCCATGAAATTGTTTACCTAGTCATTATTCATATTTGGATTTAAACTAGGTCTGTGATTGATTCATTAGTTGTTTGCTCTATAAAACATAAGAAAGTATTGAAACTTGATCTTCCAGCTCTCAAGGTAATATTGGTAATATGAGATTATCAATATTTTTTTGTTTGGTAGCTAATAAATCTGTCTCTACGTAAAATGAATTTTGTACTGAGTCTAGTAGGAGAGCTCATAATGCTTGCTTAATTTTCTTGGCTCATCTCAGCTCTCTCTGTTACCCAGATGTGCATGCATGTGGTATTCATCACAAATTATAAGAGCACTTTAAAAGGGAACTCTTATTGCCACACAAACCCACTCACAGTAATTTGGTTTTGACAAATCTGGCTTTGACTTTCACAAAGTAACAGCACTGCGTTGCAGTGTAAGGTACCTATTTTTTCTGCTAGTGTTGGCCACATTTGGAAAGTGGTAGTTGTCTATGTGGGTGTAACCCCCAGTGCATTTGTAGCACTCTTTGCCTTGCGTTAGATTATGTCAACAAAACTATTTATTTTCATTGGTTCTCCACTGACTTGGGTAATACCTTCAGTGTGGGACAGGATTAACTGCGTTTAAAAAGAACTTACTTTAAAGATGTCACTCAGTCCTCTGTGTGTTTTATATTAACTGCTTTGTCAGTTGCATATTGTTTCTTCCATACAACTTGGTACTTTTACACCTTGTCTTGTTATTTTGCAAATGCTGCAAAGTAGGTCACTATTCCTTAGACAAGCCTGGACAAAGATCTTGCAGGAAGGAAGAAGAAGAATCAGCACATTTACTTGGGCACAAATGGTTATAGTCATCTAAACATAGTCAAACTGCAGCACATTTTTAAACATTCCCACCTGTCTTGTCAGCTGCGGTCTTAGTGTGTGTGTCTCCTTTTAACTCTCTTTTTTATGTTCTCTCTGCGAAGTCTCCCTTTCACCCACATCCTAAGTAGACCACGTCAACCTGTCAGTAGTCATCAGTGTCAGATCTAGTACCCCGATAACAGAACAAAGACCAGTTTGAATGAACATTAAAAGAGCTCTAAGAAGTGAAGGGGGCGGGGCTGTTTTGTTGTGATGTGAAAAGCTTTTCTCTTATCTGTCCTTGGTCAGGTACACCGTTACCACACTAGGGTAACATGAATAGAAAACATAGAATCAGCAAAAACAAGACACCAGGAGGGAAAAACACAGGTCTGTTTTTATCATAATTACTGACCGGCCTCTGACTCAGTCTGTATAAGAATCACCAGCAGGTTTTAGGTCTGGCGAGCAGGCAGAATGTAGTTCATCACCTCTCCATCCCCCTTCATCCACCTCATTACCAATCCACTTCTCCCAAAGGAGACATTACTGGCGATTGTTGAAGGTCAGAGTCAGAGGAACATCTGACCCACCCCCACTGTAGTGTGGGGATGTCTAACCCACATTCAGGGTGCTGACATTTTGTCCTGATTGAGGTAGATATAGTTGCATAGTTGCCTTGGAATGACACTTTAGGGTTTCCAGATTAGAGATTAAAAAAAATTAATGTGAGTGTTAAAGTGAGGAAAATTACGACAGTTATCAGTATTATTGCAGTGCTGTTAAAACACATAAAAAAATACACATTACACATGCAGCAACAGGACAACATGCAACGTTTTTACAAGAGTAGGTTACAAAGATAGCTTCAGTTTATATTGCTGGCAATGTGCTAACAAGTCAGACTGGCAGACTGTCATATTTCCCATTTTTTAGCCACCTGAAAAGTAACTTTGATTCTTTTTGAATAGTGGGAAGTACTTGTGAATGGATTTCCTTTCTGGATATTTTGCAGACAGGGTGGCAATTTTTAATCAAGTCTTTCTCAGCACTATGCTGAAAAATGAAATACGACCACACTTAAGAGTCAGTCCTGCTATTAAAAAGCTAAAAAAAAATATCTGCCCTGTCTTCTGTCAAACAAACTCGCTGCATCTGTTGCTAAATTTGGTTTATGCTGAATAGTACTGTTGTTATTTTTTAAAATGTGGCAATCAAACATAATTTCATTTATAATTAGGACTTTAAATGGTAATTGTGTGTTAAAAATGTGTTTTTTTTTCATAAAATCAATGTCTGCAAAATCCCTTCTGAATTAGAAGGTACATTTTCATCCTTGCTTGTAGCCTCCTTTCTTCTCTCCAGAGTACAAGAGGTTAAACCTCTTGCACTGACAGGCAGGGGTTAAAGGTCATCTTCAATGAATGGAGTCATGCAAGCGGGGAGGGTCAGATCAGGACGCAAGCAGGCATCTGGAATGTCTGCTAGGTCAGCCTCAGGATCTGGGTTATGAGCTACATAGGTGATTTATAACCACAGAGGATTGTAGCAGACAGCTTATCATCTAACTATGCAGCTTTACTGTCTACTGACTTGGAGGGGCACCGAGGAATGAGGATCTAGTATCAAAGTAAAAGGTTTTCAGGGTGCACCTTTGTGGCTGGCTCTGAATCACTCCTTCTTTAATACTAATAAGGGTCTCTGGAAGAAGCGCAAACTAATGGGGGAAATCTGCACCGTTTGTGTGTGTGTACAGAGCTCTAATGAGACATTAATCATCTCCTGATATGCGGTGAAGAAGAGAGGCAAAATTTCATTTCAGTTTCATAAGTGAGGAGGAGCGTAGGAGGCGTGCAGGAATGTTTTCTGCAAACAGCGCTCTGTTGCAAAAATACTGCTCTCTATATTATGTGTCGGATACATGTTCAGTTAAAAGGCCTCGACTGCTTTTTCGTGTTCGGTAGTGTATATGTCAGTTTTTATAATGTACATCTGTCCTCGGGCAGGATGCCTTAAGGACAGGGAAAGAAATGCTTATCACGAGGGAAGGAAACTCTCATTGCGCAGCTCTGGCAAGGCTGCAGAAAAATGCTTTATCGCTTGCTCACACACACTAATAGATGCTTACATAACGCCTCCTGTTCTGCCTCAGCAGCGTTTAAAGATTCCAAAGTCAACTATCTCTCCTTCTCCTCAGTCAGTCTCTCTGTCCTTCTGCCCAATTCTTTATACCAACCACCAGCTGTGCAATCCCCTCCTACCCACCGACAACTGCCACCTTTCTCTTTCCTGTGTGTCATTATATCCTTCCCTTAACTTTGCTTTATCTAAACAACTGTTATCATTCCCTCAATATCCTTCCCTGTTGAGTCATTGACTTTCTCTGTTGCAGTGTTGGGAAGGTTACTTTTGAAGTTTTACAGATTATTTTAGGGCTGGGCGATATGGCCTAAAATCCATATCGCGATATAATTTGAAGCATGTGCGGTAACGATATATATCGCGATATATTCTTTTCTTCTGTATAACGTATTTTCCACACTATAAAGCACACTTAAAATCCTTTAATTTTCTCAAAAATCGAGTGTGCCTTATGTATAAATTCTGGTTGTGCTTACTGACCTCGAACCAATTTTGGCGTGCAGAAATCTTTTAAAAAATGTTTTGATGAATTGTCAGAGCATTGCGGCTGCCGTAGTGAGGAGCTTCGCGGAGTAATCTGGGTCCAAAACTCCGTCCGCTTCAGGTCCCAAAGTCAAACGAACACTGAGAGTTAAAAACGGTCTAAATTCTTTCATCCTTAATAAAATCATCAGCGTTGCTGCTTTAGCAGGTGTAACAATTAAGTTTAACATCCATGAAAACAGAATTACATAGCATAACATTAGCGCAGTGAAGCTGGAGGATGAACGCCAACTTTTTTTTCCACTCCATAAAAGTTAACGTGAGGGATTCTGGTGGTTAGGGGCAAATGCAATCGCATAGCAGTTTTTGGCTTTCCCCATATTTCAAAAGTGCTTCATCTCTTTGCTATGACTGTCGCCTGGCATAATTTGCAGATGATAATGGTTGTAGCCGCTGCGATGCTTTCGACCAAAACAGGCGCAGCTTGATGACATCATCAACATGCGCTATCGCAATAGAGCGGTATAGTCAAAATCTCTATCGTTGGCCAAATTTATATCGTTTCTATCGTATATCGTTTATATCGCCCACCCCTAGATTATTTATCATTCTGTTAATTTTTTCAGAGATAAATCCCTTTCATGTTAGTTTTTATTCCAGCTTTATTAAGACATCTACAATTTTTTGCCATACAAGCATAAGGTTTGTCGCAACTGTTATCGTTCCTATCAACTCTTACTCAGGTGCAGCCATACTTTTGATCATTTAGACCTCTGCATCGTAGTGTCTATGTGGCCCACACTCCTTGCACATAGACTCCCAGCAGTTCAAACTGACAGAGAAGAGTGTAAAGCAAAAACAAATCATCTGCAGGCTGGAGAGAGGTAGTTTCTGCTGGAAAAAACAAAAAACACTTTAGTCTGTACAATAACATCAGAGGCCTTTCCTTATTTTGGTTGGAATTTGAAGCACTGAAAGACATTCTTGTCCCAAGACATGGCCACCTGCCTTGACGCGGTCAGCTGGTTACTCGCATGACAGACTCGGGTTGGTTCAAGTATTGCATTTTGACATGCGGGCAGAATCAGAAACAAAATGCAAGAATGGACACTGCATGTAGAGACAGGTTCTTGAATGCGTTGTTGCACTGATGTTTGTCCCAGGGCTTTGCTCACCCGCGTGATTTGCAAAAGGGCCAATAGAAAATGCAACAAAAAAGAATAACTTTTGTATTCTCACAGAAGCGTTACATGGGACATAATGTATTTGGATGCGACCCAATATTTTTATATGTAACTAATTTATTTACTTGTTTCCCCCCGTAATTGCACCAGATTACAGTTACTGGTATGTGCCCATACTGAAGCACAAGGCTGTGAAAGAAAATGATGGAGTGATTTTCTAAGTTGTTATTGGTGTCTAAATGTAAAAAAATAAACTAAAATATGATTTTAGCCCATTGTTTTGTTGTTATTAGGCAGCATCATGGGATTATAATGTATCCATCAGCTTATATGGACAATTGGATCCTTTTGTAATGTGCTGTAGATTGATAAAGTTTTTTTTTATCATGTTGCTAGGTGGTTGCTAGGCAACCTGATGCCATAATATATCATAAATAATTGGAGTTTTTCCAAGAAAAGTTTGGTGTTATTATAGGTAAATAAAAATGAGGTTATAGGTGTGATTTCTAGGCAACATGATGATTACGTAATATCTGACATAGATAACAACCTCCAGGGATGTAAGATGCACTTGGTCATGCAACTCCTGATGGCGTAGGAGGAATTAACAGATAAAGAAACAAACACAGACAGTCAGAGATACCGAATCAAGTCAAACTCTCATTTGTTTTCTCTTTTTGTGCAGTTTGTTTTTGTAGATGTGAATACACAGTCGGATATGGACCAAAACAGTTTTACTAAAATTCTTTGGACAAGGTGGTCTCAGTCTGGTTTCAGACAAACTCCAGAGAGGGTTGTTTATGATCCGACCTCAATCTGACTCAGTTAACAGGTATATGCTGCAAGTTTTTTGAGCTAGCAGAGCACTACTGATTGTGTATCATACAAAACCTGCACAATATTACCAGGTAAATACGAATGTTAAGAGTAAATTCTTCATGTTATCCACTTGTCCAGACCACAGCACCTTCCTCTCGTATTTACTTTGGTTGCTCCCTCCCCTCACATATCTGGCCAGTAAGCGTACCAAACATTCTCACGTGGTTTGTAGTGCCACATTTTGGATCGCTTGCAGTTCGCTTGGCGTTTTCTCTCTGTGAAAAGAAACCAAACCATGGAAAAGTTTACCAACTCCTGAGCTGATTCTTCCCCAGAGGAAATGATGTATAAGTGTGAAAAGACCCTTAATAACGTAAGTGGTAAATGGACTGGTTCTTATGTAGCGCTTTTCTACTCTACCTGAGCTACTCTGCCAAAGCTCTTGACACAACTTGCCTCATTTACCCATTCATACAAGCACTTTTTTCTGTGCTTTTTCCATTTAAGTTGTTTCTATCTAGCGTTCACAAACATTTATTCTCTGATGGATGCGTCTGAGAGCAACTTGGAGCTAGTATCTTTCCCAAGGATATTTGGCATGCAGACCAGGGATCAAACCACCAACCATAGCATTTAGCAATTGACCTGCTCTACCTCCTGAGCTACAGCCACCACCAATTTAATCATTGTCATTCCCCTGCACTGTCTCCTGCTGGGGAATAATAATAATAATAATAATAATAATGATAATAATAATAATAATAACAATAAAAGTACCTTAAAGATAATCATAGAAAGATGTATGAGTCAAGTTATGTGAGGTTTATAAAGTTGCCTTGCTACTGAATTTGATTTTCATTCTATACATAGTTTTTGGAGTCTGAACAATACTGAGGCTTTCCAAGTTTATTTCAGACTCCCATTTAAAAAAAAGGGGGGGGGAAAAAAAAAGAAAAAGCATGACAAAACAATTTTTCCCCTTCATTTTTTTTCATTCATAAGGTGTGGAAACGATGGCACGCTCATCACTGGAATTTTCACATTGTTTTTGTTGGCATTGAAGTTGCAGATTTGCAGACTCAAAAGCCAAGGAGTGATTTTGGGTAGAAAATGAGTTTACTGATGTGCAAGGTTAAAAGTTTTTTTTTTTTCTTTTCTCCAAAGCATATCATCTGACAGTATTATACATTTTAAATTGTAAAAATCCAATGACAAAGCTAATTATGCCAATTTTACTGCTCCTTCCTGTGAAAGATAGATTGGCACAACACAGCAGGAAAATGAAAATGTTCTGAGTATGCCGCGTAATGCTTCAGTGCATTTGCAAATGGCATCCAAAACCAGCTCCATGATGGCTGACAGCAAGCCACATTCATGGGTTTTCCTTTCCCTTGTTTCAAATCACAACACTTATAAATACACACACAACTCTATCGACGTCATCTCGTTCTGCTGACAACAAGGAGTGAAATTCAGACAGTACTGCAAACTTTAAAGTTTGATGGACTCTTACTACGTACTTTCCCCTGTGCAGAGCCGAGTGTCTTATAGTTGTTTAAATTACTGATAATGATTTTTGGGTTTGGTGATGTCACTGCTGATAACAGTTAACAGGAAATAAAAATCATTGTAAAAAATCCATATGTTGGTTGATATTCTTTCTTTTAGCTTACCTGGTGCAAACCTTGTGGTACTTCTGTATTAGCACACACACACACACACACACACACACACACACACACACATACCCCGCTCCCTTTTCCTTGGCAGGATGCTTATTTAACCTTTCTTTATCTGTTTAACTAAAATGGTGTGTCCTTGTGATGCTTTTTCTTGATGGCTTTTGGCCATTACTGAACTTATTATGTAGAAATTTCTGCTCTGTCAGAAAAATTTCCTCTTCTTTTTTCCTGTCTCTTCTTTGTTACACTGTGGCTATCTGCATCTCAGTTTGGTAGTATGCAGGACATGGGAAAAGCTTATTTCTGGCAGTGTCCTGAAAAACGTCAGGTGAACATGATCTCACTTGTAGTAAACGACTTTGACAGCCCCGTCTTTTGGTTTAGTCAAAAATTCAGTTGTACTGAGCTACTGGCATTTCAGTCGTTTTTGTGTTGGCACAGACTTCTCAAAGTGCCAGGAACTGCAAGGGATTCAATACATCAAAATGGGAAGAAAATACCTGGAAGCACTGCATAGACTGTAAATCTTCTCTTCAAAATAATTTTCAAAGATTAGGGCTTAGATAAACAGATTATAAAAAGCTACCACACCCAGACTCCGAAAAACCAGTGGGCCCAGATCCTCACAAGCTTCTAGAAACCCCCTACGCTTTGTGTGTATCCTTAAGTGTGTGTAGACATGTGCATCCTGAACAAAAGAACTACAGTATACGGGCTTTGATAATCACTTATCCTCATGCTGGTGGACAAGATGAGCAGTCAAGCAACATGTGAACAGATGTGTGTTTTCCTTTTTCACCCCCCTATTTTTCTCTTCATCTCATCAACACGCACAGACGTGTGTGTACACACACACACACACACACACACACACACACACACACACACACACACACACACACACACACACACACACACACACACACACACACACAATCGCTTTCATTCTGTAGCCACAGTGAGGTAGTCAGGTTTCATTTAACACCGATCTGCCAGTAAGGCTGTTGTCCTCTCACCTCCTGGTTATTGCTTCATGCGTCACACTGTTTGCTCTCCCCTGCTAAGCTATTCAGCAATATTTACACATAAGTCAGTTATATGCAAATTATAGATGACTCCATGATTTAGCCACATGATACACATATGTTTCATGTGGCTAAATGGAAACATATGTTTCCATATTATTGTTTGATAAAATGTATGTGTCTGGGTTGTGTGTAACAGAGAAATAGAAGGAAAAGAAGTGGAGCTCCTTTTGCTTTATGTGCACATTGTTTGCTTTTTCACCTGTTAACTTGGTATCTGTGCTCTCCAATTGATGGGATTGATTTTTTTTTTCCACACACCCTTTTTTTTTGTCTTTGAGCTAGCTAAATCTTATCAGTCCTATTGAAGAGAAAGCACTTCACACGGCCCATATTTCCAAGTTTTGCTTGTTTGTTTTATAACTACAATAGTATTTTGCTTCACTTGAATTTAAATTTAGTTGCTATTAATAACACATGAAGAGGGTTATAAGCATTTATTTATTTATTTATTTTAGCTGAGTACTCTCAGGAACACACTGGCTGGACTCCTGACTGCTGCCAAGATAATGTGGAGATTTCCGGCCTGTGGAGAGGCATAAAGTAACCCCTCTTAATCGTAGTGGATTCCAGCACCAACATGCCACTGCACAAAGCAGTGAGTGTGTGAAGCTGTTCAGTGAGGTGTTAAGTACAGCACCGATCACTTCCTGACTAACCTGTAGAACTTTCATAGCTGTCCCAAAGCACAGAAATACTGTGTGCATGTGCATGTGTGTCCGAGCCGCAGAGACTTGGATGAAAAAGATCTGAATGTCTGACAGAAAGACATCTTGCTTGCACAAAGCATGACTTTCACTGGGCCAGAGCTCCATCGGGGCAAGTTCACCCATCTGTTTGTTTGTCTGTGTGAGAGAACGAGCCTGTCCTAGTCTGACCAACCACCAACCACTCGGCCTATCCTTATTGGAAAATGCATAACTCTCAGAGGGGAACCAGCATTTGCATTCAGCTAGTCATCCTCCTCATCATATTACATCCAACATTCATTTTGCAGTGAGCTGATAAATGTTTAAAACCCCCCAAAACAAAACAGAAAAACCTAGCAGGTTGGACCAGCAGTGAGGTTTAATACTATTTCAATAATCTGTGACAGTTTCATCATCATCACCATCATCTCTCTAGTGTTTCCATGATGTGCTCTTATTGCTTCCATTTATCTTATTAACTATTCCATTCTTGACGTGGCAGAGTGATAAAGGGACCATTTTCCTTACCTTATTCCCAATACTGTCATAAGGCCAGAAGCTCCACAGGGAGGCTTAAATTACTAAAAGATATGGTTTATGGCATTTTCCTCTATATTAGTCACTATCCGGTGCAGTTTGGCAGGATTAGTGAGGAGCGGAGAGTAGGATGATATTCAGTGGAGATCTGGGTTGAGTAAAAAAATTATTTTTTTTTTTTTTTAGCCATTTGTTGTGATCGTACATTTACCACGGAATTGTGGATTTTCTTGTACATTAAATCCACAAGTATTAGGTTTTTTTTGTGCATGCTTATCAGTCCACCACAAAACTGTGTCAAAGGTCATCCTTACACGACAAACATAACTCCTAACACATCTTTGCTTTTACTGCACAGTAAGCAAACAGGCTGTAGACAAACATTCAACTTAGAAGCCAGGTAATAGTTTTGCTTTTAACTCTTTGCTTCACATTCATTTTTGTTTTTTGTTTTGTTTTTTTTTAGAAATTTTTGCTAGAGTGCTTCTACTGATATGCTTCGTGCGACCCCTACCTTTTTTTTTAAGATAAAAAAAGATAGTGATCAGTTTATTTTACTGGCTGGAGTCTTTGTCTGTCTGACGGCGCCCTGCAGATATTTGGCTTTATAGGAGTAAGTAGAGCAGAGTGGCTTTGCAACAGCTTTGGTTTGCCTTTGCAAAACACAGGAAACCAAAGGCCTGCTCTGGCTTGTGATGGCAGACGGACAAATCTCAGGAGTAAGCAAGTGTAGGAGTGAGAAGTGAAGAATTTAAAACAAAATAAAAGCATGACTTCTTCAGGAAGAGAACTTGACCGTTATTCAAAGCCTTTTCACCATTTACACGAAGTAGCATTTCTAGTATTTATTTATTATTTTGCCAGTTAATGTGAGTACATTGAGTGGCAGGGTGGTTTAAATTAGTTTGACACATACATGTGATATGCACTGATGACTTCTTACTACATGTACTCAAATATAGATTCATATTTGTTTTGATAAGGAGTCGATGTTTTCAGGCAGAAAGGTCTTTTCTTGTTTAGTTCCTAGAGGAAAATAAAGGCACAGGCCAGAAGTGAATACCCCGCATTCCCCCTAGCAACAACATTGTTATTGGAGGGAACTAAGGAACTAAGTTAATCTTGTTGTATATCATCCACTGACAGTGGGGAAGTTAAGGAAGGTACCTGAGAGACATTAACACTATTATAAAGATGTCTAAAAGTAGAACTACTGACTAATTGTAGTATTTATTATTTCGTAATAACATTACATGTATAAGCAATATGCGGCTATAATACAGATTTGATGTCTTACGTGAGGTAGTAGTACCATAAAGTGTGGCTATGGAAAAGTGACTGTGGATTTTTTATTTATTTATTTTTTATTCATTGATGAGGTGAGGTGAGGTTTAAAGTCAACCTTTCTTCACTCGGTGTCTGGTTGCATTGGACTGTGTTAAGCTCGCACTGTAAATCTGATCACCTACAATTACCCCATGCACAGTTTATGAGCATGGTATGCAGTCAGGCAGTGTGTCATGATCTACTTTGTCATCATCCTTTTAAGTGCTGTTGCTGAGTCAACATTTTCTCACTGAGGCATGTTCGTCACAAGCACCTGTGTGATCCTGAAATGGGATGTGCGGTTACTCGACACAAAATAACCATTATTCACTGAGGTTTGAATCAGTGCGAGCTTGTAGTTCAGCTGAAATTCGTAGATACCATCCTCTGTGTTGTGTAGTTTATGACATCTTGAGTGAAACGCCACCGCCACAGAGGGAATCATGCCTTTTGCTCAACGTCTAGCCGGTATTATTTTGCCAGAACAAAGCTATCTGTTGTTTGTGCTTCTCCCTAAGGGCACAGATTGCGTTCTAGGATCAAGAGAGAGAGAAAGAGAGGGCTTTTTGTCCCACCACTGAATAACCATCACACTCACAACCCACTTTAAAGAGACACGGCTCCTGTCTGACAGCCTCTCTCTCTCCGGGGGTTCAAAGCCTGGAGACTTACATAAGCAGCAACATGTGTATTGAATGGACAATAATGGCGGACTTAGGAATATACACACACATGCGTGGTTACATGCACAATGATAATCATACTTAATGCCTACCCACACATCTATATTTATATACTTCATATATTTTTACATTGTATTCATTCAGTTTATACAGTGCATAGTACCTTTACATAGAAGTGTAAAGCAGGAAGCCTAGAAAGAGGCAGAGTGGACACTAACACCAGCTTGTGTTGGGTCTGGGGTAGAGTGTTTAATGCTAATCATTACCATCTGTCTGCAGCAAAAATAGTGAGACAGAAAAAGATGAACAGAGGGCATTACGTAATACTGTGGAGTCAAGGCAAGATGATGAGGGGCATAGAGAGTGTGGGATTGAGAGTAGTGGGTGTGGAAGGGGCAGCTGTCCGAGCTGCACCCCAGGCAAGAGGAACATCAACACAAGCCTGGTCTTTTCTAATAGCCTCTATTGTCTTAACGTTACCTCATTGTACAGAATATCCCAGTTAGATGACATTTTGCTGAATGTTCTTCATTTTTAGACAACAGTCCACATTTTCTGAAGGCAGCATTTACAACCCTCTTAGTCTGAAATAGACTGAAATCAAAAAGAAAGAAAACACCTATTACAGCAAGGGAGGAAAAAAGTATGTTAGCAACACAATTTGTGGCTTTGTGGCTGCCATCTATTTATCTGTCAGCCTCCTTCACAGAGTGTGTGCATGAGGATGACTAATGAAGGCCTAATTTTTAGAGATGAATTAACAAAAGGCTTTCCCTAAAGAAAACTATGTCTTTTGATCGGAGATGTTACCTCTATTTTTGGTGTGCATATCTCTCTACCCCATGTGCATTTGAATTTGTTTGTGTTCAGTAACGATACCTCATAAGAAAACATAGGAAAAACACCAGTCAGCATGTGCTGAATGTGTAGGGTTAGATTCCATGATGACTCAAACAGAGAGGTGCTTCAAAGTTTATTTTATTCATGTAATTGTGATGCCGTGTTTGCTGTCTTTCTAACTGCCAATCACACGCAAGCCTCTGCCAATTTAAGGCACGTGCACCTGCTTTGAAAATGAGGAAGTCAGCACACATACAGTACATACAGGCACAAAAAAAGCTATCTGATGCCTGTTTTGGGGATCATGTTGAACACATGATCACATTGGACAGATAAGTGCTATTTAAAACCTCCACCACCGGGGCTTAGGGGAAGATCAGAGATTATTGTTGGCAGTGTGTTGCTCCAGTGAAAACTGGACCTGTCATACTGAAGTGATACAACAAAACGATAAATATTACAAATACTGCCAAGTCCCTGTCACTCTGCCTTCCTCTTTTTTTGACCTTCTAAAACTGGAGTCAAGTGAGGCACAGTTTCTTTCTTGGTAAACAAGATACATCAATGTAGTCTCATTGACATGCAGGAGAAGCCCTAGATAAGAGGGGGATTGTTGGTAGTCAGTTTTTATAAAATGAGTATATTCTTTGGCATACAGGTGAGATACATCAGTGGCATTACATGAAGAAGAAATAGCAGATAGAGAATCCTAAATAGAAATCTATTTTACCCCTCTAAAGAGCAAATCCACAACAGGAATTTGTATAGATTTGTACAGTACTCTAATGGGAGACGTAGTTTTTATGTCAAAGTGAGAACCTAATATAAATGTATGGCCCTGTTCCAATTATTTGACAGAGGCTTCAAAATAACTGCCCAAAGGCATTACCAAGTAGTGAGACACTTCTAGAAGCACTTTGGATACACATGCAATTATCAGATTAGGTTGGGAAAAACTCAGATGAAAAGTGTACTTTAGAAAAGCCAATACAGTATGACAAATCTTCAGCCATATACACAGTGTATCGCTTTTTCAGTCATGTGTTGACCTCGATCTTAAGTGGGCTATCGTTCTATAAACCAGGCAGATCCTAGGGATTTTGACTGGAATGGTAACTAGAGCAGAGGTGATGTGTTAAATATAGTGGGGAGGCCCTGTCGTCTCCCCAACAACAGCACAGAGCCCACTATAGTACCGGCTGGTGGTGCCAAACAGTAACTCGGCAGCATCGCATCAACACTGGCAGTATCAGAGTCCTCAAGTGTCCCCTTAGGAAACTTGGAAAACTACCATGTTTTCCACATCCACATAATAAAAAGTCAGCTGGAAAATCATCCCACGGAAACAGCCAGCTCTTGCCTGGCTTATTGCACTGCACATTAGGTGAAATGGTCATCTTTAAAACTTAACTGTTTTTGGCACACAATATACAAATATACACATCCTTGCCCCCCCCCCCCCCCCCCCCCCCCCCTTTCCATAATCACACCTTGTTGTTCCTGCCTGCTTCTTGGCTTGGCTTTAAGTGGCAGTCTCTTTCTCTCCCTCTCCCTGTATGTGCCTGGGCCTGGCTTGTTGATTTTTAGCTGGTTGTGTTGTACTGCTGCCAGAGGGGAGTGTTTTTGGCCCAGCCAAGGCCAATACAAGTTGAGGGAGGAAGGAAGGTAAGAGGCTGTGTGTGAGCGAGATTGAGTGAATGGTGTTGTTTCGGCATGTACTTAAGTGTGCCAAATGCTTCAACCAAACTAGACGCAAAACACACACACACATGCAAGTACTGTAAAATAGAGTTAGAACTTCCCAATTGACGTATATTACCTGTCTCATAAAAGAGAGTTGTCAATGGCACTGCTTGTAAATTTAAGAGCTTCAATTGCAAATGATGTCATTATAGTTCAACAAATACCAAAGTTACCACATAGTATGTGCCTACACATGTTCATCTGCATATGTGGGAGGGTGGAGGGCTGCTATGTTTATCATGTCACTATTAAATTTACTGCATGCCATAAATGCACCACGGATAGACTCTATGGTTCATGTAAACATCCTGATTGGGGGATTCGGAAACCAAAACCCCACCCTTCTCCTCTCCCAAATACATATACATATACCACACACAGACCAACTATGTTGACAGCAATCTCTGTTCTCCCTTTGCCTCACTCTGGGCACTAAATAAAGACATCCCCAGTTTAACTTGCTCCAAAATAAAGCCTCTCATAAGAAGATGCAGACAGATTTACGGCACATCAGTGCTGTTGCTCTTTCAGCTGTCATCCACTCGCACCATGTTTAAAGGCTCCTTAGTTATTTCACAGGCAGATGAGAAGTGAAAACAAGAGTAGCAGGCCGTGCTATTTAGTGTACAATATCTGCGTTAGAGTGAGCGACGAACAGGGAATGTTATCTGTCTAATCTGGTTTTATGATGGTAAAATGTGACAGCTGTCTGCTTCTAAGTTGATGTAAACATTGATATCAAAGTCGGTGTGATATCAGATTAGCTCTGCTGCTGTCAGCAAGAATAAAAGTCAATCAACAACTGGCCTTTTTAGAAAAGGTTTCTGAAGGAGGCCTTGACTGTTTTGTTTTTGTGTAATTAATGCACACTCAAACACATTAAAAACTTGAACCAGATGCAATGAAACTGTGGTGGAGTTATCGCTGCTTTTTCTGGTAAGGAGGAAGGAAAACACTCAATGTCAGGAAATCAGGGTGGGTTGTAGGGATGGGTATTAATGAGTGCTGGGGTGTGCTGGAATGGGTGTGTCTATATCAATGTGTACAAGAGGGGAATATCAAAGTTTGAATGAGGCCATACATGAACTACAGGGATTGTTGTCCTCCCAGTTTGTGTTTGTTTTTCCAAATCTCTCTTGCTAAGGCCACACACCAGAAAACAGACATGCATGACTGTCAGTGGTATGCTATCAGAGTACCACACTATATGCAGGCCAAATGGAAGGTAACCAAGAGCCCTAGAGCACATTTTATAGATGGATTTTATTAAACGAGAGATGGAGGTAAATCAGTCCCTGCCTGACCCGAGTTATTGCTGAAAACAAGGCTAATGACTGCAATAGGACACAGCTAATCTTGTTATCTCTTTATCTCGTGTGTGTGTGGGTGTGTGGGTGTGTGTGTTGTCCTGTGTGCTGCACACCCTACTTCTGACCATGGCTTCTATTTTGGCAGTAGTTTGAATATTATAGAGTATATCCTGCCATTTTTCCAAATGTCTGCGTTGAATTCACAAACATACACAAGTTTTGGGATGCTGGAGAGTAAAACCAACAACTTTTGTGGGAGCACATTTGTGCTCAGACTGGCTGAAAGATTTCTCCGTATCTGGTACATTCCATTTTGATCTGTTTGCTTCCTGTCCGACACATTCTCATCAGCGTGGGAGCTTAGGCACTTTTTAAAAATTTTTTCTGCGTCTGTAAAATGTTTTAGAGACTTCTCATTTGAAAATGTGTGTGAATGTGCGCAGATACACGTAGACTTGCTGTTTTAGAAGCGTACTTCTCTTGTTTGTTGATTCCAGCATGAAGTGTGTGTGTGTGTGTGTGTGTGTGTGTGTGTGTGTGTGTACGCGCACCGAGAATTCAAGAGTGGATCTCTGCCAGGGCTTAGGGCTTGGCTGAGAAAATGCCTCAAACCAGTTTACTCTGGTTGTGTAGTGAAGAAGTCTGGGGCGGGACTAGAGCTCTTAAAGCTGCAGACTATTCTCTATGAGAATATGAGTGTGTGTCTACTGTGTATAGCACAGATCGGTAAATTTGGATTTATATTTACTTACATAGCTGATTGGTATGGACACTGGTATGTCTTTGATAGGGCCTCTTTTTTTCAGGATCTTACATGAGAATTGAAATCTGTTTATGTGTGTGCAAATGTGAACAACTGTGTGGGGATGAATGCCTGGCCTGGCCTCAAATAGTTTTCCCCACATTTTGCTTTCAAGGACAGTAGAAGTCTTAAATAGAACCAACAGATATAATAAGTGTGTGTCTGAAGCAGATAAGGTTATTTGTCTTTGCAGGATCTTTTTTTTTAACAAGAATGCCTTATGCCAAAACACACTGTTTAGGCTGTTTGTGCCTGTGTTTGTGAATGTTTTCTGGTGTCAGTTCAAGTGGGTAGTATGAACAAGATTTAAGATGAGGGTGGATTGCTTTGCATGGGGCGTTCTGAGAAGGAACTGAGCAAAAAGCATGGTTCTCCCCTCTAAGCGAGGTTGCACAAGCTGTGCAGAAACACACCACAAAACACTTTCACTCTAGAGGCATTGTCCCCGTGTTTGTATATATGCACACAAGCACATATTTGAACCCACACAATAGTAAGTTGTCTAAGATTTACTGTACATGAAATTACATATCTCTCTGTGCTCTGGCTACTTGTTGGACTTGTTTACCTCCTAATCTAAATTTCTTCTAACATCACAATTTGTATTTTGTGGCTGTATAGAGAATTGAATGTTTCTCTGGGGACAAGGTTAGACTGTTTTTTTTCCTTAAATATTTTCTAATACTCTGAAAAACAGTCAAGACAAACCTGTTTTATAGAGCATGGGGTTAGTTAGACAAGAGTACCCCTTAAAACTACACCAGATATGTTTCTCGTGCTCAGTGTCCATTTTTGTTTTGCAGGAAGCCGTCAGGTCATGCCGATAAGGAGGTGATGGCTGCCACCGTCCTGACCTCACTGTCCACATCACCTTTGGTGCATTACCCTTTGTCTGCACCCACAGGTAACACCAATGGCTCGGCATCAGCTGCATTCATGCACCCATGCACCTACTGCTCCTTGAGTGCAAGCTGCTTTGTCACACACTGACTCATCCACTGTGTTTAACAAAATCAAGGACATTCACATTGTGTTGCTCGCTGGGGACGGTGCTCATCACAAATCACTTGATGTTAGTTTACCCTGACACAGACTGAGCTGCTGACTCGTTGATGTGTTAACATGTATTTATCCCAGAGAAGGGTCACGCAGTGTTATTAGCACTTTATTCCCTCATCTTTCCATGCATGTATGTTTACCCAAGCCCAGCACTTACTGCCAACTGTTTAGCCTTGACCATTTCACCACAGCTCCTTTTGCTGTTTCCAGTGTTGCTGTGGTTGCTATTACCATGCCAACCACCAGACGGTCAAAGTCCTGACAGCTTTTTAGCTCAGCGTTAAACCCGGGCTGCTGGTTTTTTGCTCTCAGGAAGAGCTCATATAGTTTTTATCTCTAAAGGCTAGAAGCACCCTGTTGACACTGCTGCACCATTTTGGACATAATAGAAATAAACCAAGAACGTAAGCTTTCATTTTAGAAATGGTCTGTGATGCCGTCATTAGATTAGATCAGAGGATGCTGTGGGTTTGTGATTGCAATGCTTGATGAAATGCTTATTTGACAAAATATTTCAGAAAGGGGGTGTTGCTTGATTACTCTGTGGTAAATCACAGTGGTTTTTATAAAAAATATCCATGGTTGTATGGATCCCTGTTGAGATAGTTTTTTTTTTTTAATGTAAGCTCCAAAACCTCCCCTTATATTTTTGTAACTTAAAAATTAAATTGTTTATTTATTTGTTTAGCTCCTGGTGGATTTGGTTGTTAAAAAAGTGACAGGTTTTGTTTTTATGAGTTGAGACAGGATTGGATATCCTATTTTTATTTTTATATTTTTTTGTGTGAAAACACACAGTCCACTGAAGCCCCTTGATAATTCTGAAAAATAGTTTGATAACCCTTATCTCTTTATATTTGTATGGGAAACAGTTATTGAATTGTAGAAGTTCTCTCCAAAATGTATGATATTAGTCCTTGCTCTGCGTTTTTCACTATAATTTGCCAGATTAAAAGTCAGATAAAGCCATTGTGATAATCAAGTCTTAAAGCACTATATAATTGATCAGCAAATTAACAAATGTATTGAAGGGTTTCTGGGCCTATACACTGGAAATTGTATAGTATTCATTCTGGGAAGTAAAGAAAGTTTGGACTCAATGGTTGAAGTTTCAGTATACAGTAGCTAAAAAAAATATGTGGTGTAGTAAAGAATCCATTGTTTTAGATATTATATAATTTGTGGAAATACGCTTGCAAGGTTTATAGATTAAGATATATGTTTAAATTTTTTTGTGACATTAGAATTGGGATTGTTTTGCAAGAGAGCCCCAATATTATGTTTCCAGTAATGCAAATTTAAAATTGAGAGGTATTATGAAAGAGTTCTGATAACAGATCAAATTAAAATTGGTTGTCCATTCAAGGCCATCTCCTTGTGCACCCCCTGGACTGTTTTTTCTTTCTTTTCTTTTTTTTCCTTCAGGGCAGCTGTCCACTTAATTTGTGTCTGCAATGGCCACTGAATCTGGTCCAGTTTGCCAAAACTGCTGCCCTTCAACTTCATTGTTATTTTGGGGGAATGGAGAAAGTTGCAGGGAGGCAAATCTAATGAGGGGCCCATATGGTGAATGAAGATTGTTATGTTGTCTGGCCAAAAAGTGCTCTGAGCTGGCACTCTGGTATGCAGCATGGTCAGAAGATGACGGGAAGCGATCTGAAAATAACAGCTGTGTTGGAAGCTCAAAGCTGTCTTCTCATCCATGAGATGGCCAGATTTAAATCGGCTAAGTTTGCTGTTTTTATGGACCTGTTCTCAGAACTTCTATTTTTTTCTCATACCTCACTGGTTCACATTTGGCTCTTAGTTCATGGTCAGATTTGTATGTCTTCAAACATAAAACATCCTCATTTCAGTCACGTCTTGCCAATAACAATAAGTTGTTGTGTTGTATTAACTACAGCCCCCGAGCCGGCCGGCAGAGCTTGGAAAGAGGTGCTGTCAGCTAGCTACAGCAGTTCGACCAGTGGCAACTGGAGCTGGGATGCCAGTGACCATTCAGTCCCCTCCACTCCGTCCCCACCACTTTTAAACGATACCAACAAGAACTTCCCGCTCTCGTCCCAGGGTGATGATGGCAGTGAGGATGTCACAGAGAGCCCGCACTTCATGTTTGAAGACCCCATACCTCGGAAGCGAAAGGTAAAGATAAAAGCTTACGTCCTGACTTTCTTTCTTTCTTTCTTTCTTAACTTGGGCAGTTTTGTGGCATCCAAGCGGCTTGAAGCTTGAGGCAGTGGTGTCACACCTCTGAAGCTTCGACTTTGTTTGTTTTGGTCTCAACAGTTTTTTTTCACCTGACTACACCTGATGATTACAGTTTGTGTTTAGATTTGGTGTAGGCTGCTGGGGGCTTCCCATAGTGCACTGAGCATTTCTTCTTCTTGACCTTTTTTCCCCTCTGTGTTTATACACCATACTGCATTTCCACAGCATGTATGTTGTCCTGTCTCACTCCTCTCACCCCCAGCTGATTGCAGCAGATGGCTGCACTGAGTCTGGTTCTGCCGGAGGTTTCTTCCCATTAAAAGAGAGTTTTTCCTTCCTGCTGTTGCCAAGCCCTTGCTTTTAGTGGGTCGCCTGATTGCGGGAGTGTTTGCTGTATTATTGTAGGGTCTCTACCTCACAATATAAAGCTCCTTGAAGTGACTGTTGTCGACTTGATAAAGTTTCATAGAGAAGTTTAGTTTAAGTTTAAAAGAGGAAAAAGCAGATTAAATTTGAATTTTGAATAGGGAATAATCAGTGGTTCATCCACCCATCTGTCCATCCATTTTCTTAACCACTTATCCAACTTAGGGTCCCAGGGGCCAGGAGGCTATCCCAGCTGTTATAGGGTAAGAGCATTTAACACATGCCTAGGCTAAATATATAGAGTGCATCCTGAAGATAGTAAATCAAGCTGAGCTTGTATACAAACAGCTCTGTGCCTTTCTGATTTTTAAGTACTAGGTAGGAGAGATAGAAAATCCACAACACAAACAGTCAAACATAAGCACTAGGCAGGTTAAATAAGCTCTTACATATGGCCTGCCACTCTCTGGTTGTGTGGACGATTGATTATGTTCTTGCTTTTACTTTACCTCCTCCGTTTTGTACCACAGAAGCAGTCCAGAACAGCAAAATGTTTTTGCTGTCAAGTAGCTTCCAATCGCCTTTTCAGTCCTTTCAGGGAAAGAGGTGGTAGGGTTTTGTACGAATGAAAGAAAATCGGCAGACGGTGTAGGAATGAACAGCAGGAAGTAAGCATGCAAGGGATGCATAAAAATGAGGGCAGTTGGAGGGTATAAAAACGGAAAGGAGAACTGATGCACAGGGTAGCAGCAGAAGGAGAAATCAATCTCAATATTTCCTCCGGCCATACGGTGACAAAGGAGAGCTCATATACTGTATATGTGGGAGTTTGCAATTGAGCCTCCCTGGAGTGAGGCAGCAGTGAAGATTATTTAGCTGCAGAATATATGAAAACCATAAAGACTCCAAGGACATGCCATTCTATAGATAAGCAGACAGGAAATTAAGTAGGATGATGCTGGGGCAAGTATAGAAAAACAAGTTGTGTGGAAGTGGGCTTAAAGGTTGGCTAATTTGCTGGTTAGCTTTGTGTTGTGACATAACTGTCACAAACTCTTAACAGCAACTACCCCCACTAGATTTTAGGCTGTCTGATTTTTGTGCAGGCATTGAATTAAGAGGATTATTTAACATGGCGTTCACTAGTCTTAATGTTACTGTGGTAAGAGGCAAGAAAAACGCTTTGAGAATTAAGTGATTTGTGATTGTTTGTAGGATTACAGATTAGCTTTGCTGTGTACTTTTTGTTGCAAACAGCTTCATGGGGTATGTGCATAAAGCTAGCATCAGTCAAAGAGTTTAGGAGTTTGGCCTCTTGTGTTTTTGAATACAGTTAGGGGTAAGTGTATGCAGTAGGAGTCAGTGAGAAGTAGTTCAGAGGAATAGCGGTGCAGGAGAAAGTTAATGTAACTATTGTTAAAAACCTGCTTTAATCTCCCTTCTCTTGCCCTGCTTCCTCTCTCTTGTGCCTCCCTCCCTTAGTTCTCTTCTTCTTGCCCTTTTTTCTCCAGAGGCTATTGGAAGGTAATAAAAGCACACACCCACCGTCTTTCACCCACTGTCTTTCATTAGCAGCAATGCAGGTCCCTGCCTGCTAAAGGGACAGCTGCCAGGGCCTGATATGTGGAAAAAGAAAATAAGTCAAAATAAAAAGTGGCAATCTATCTCTCATCAACTAACAGCTTCCCATTTAAATGAACTAAGGTCTTATGTTTTGTTCTTTTGTTGTTCTTTCTTTTGGTAAAATCACAAAAAAACAAGAGGATCAGCTATGAGAAAAATTTCCAAATTGCACGTCTAGTTTTGTGAGAGGTCTTGAATGTTTTGTTAAACAGTGTGACCAGCCTTTTATGTAATCACCGAATTATTTCCTGTGCTATATATCCCCATTCCATCCCAAAGAGTTCCCACTGTCGCCTCTCTGACTTTATCCTTTCCTCTTTCTCAACAGAGCAGTTCTTATTGAGGTGGCGACACAGGCCATCCCATGCATAACAGTGTTATGCAGAAAATGTGTTCATTTATTTATTGTTTTAATTGCAGCTTGATTCACATTCAGAAACCAGAGCACAACTGCTAAGATTTTGCAACAGCCAGCTAACTTTAGTTTTGTTTTTGGTAAACGTCTCTTGCAGAACTCAATGAAGGTCATGTTCAAGTGCTTGTGGAAGAACTGTGAAAAGGTCCTCAGCACCTCCTCAGGGATCCAGCGACACATCCGCACCATCCACCTGGGGTTAGTTGGTAGTCATTACAAAGTAAACCCACACAGTGTTGAGTTACTGCCTTGGGGCTCAGCAGACCGTATCTGTGTAAAATATGACCAGATTACAGCTGCATATTCATGTTGTGCTGTCAGATGTTTAAAAAAATGATTAAATGATTAGAAAATATCAGGCTCTCAAACATAGTTTTTTATATTGTGTGTATCATGCACTTAGCACCATGCTTTTCTTAGCTAAATACCTAAACATGCACGCACCACCGTCATGTGTTTTATAATCTCAAGAGATCACACGGATATTCTTTTTTGTGAAGCTGTCATTGTTTAAGGCTGTGTTTTCTGTTTGTGTTAGTAATCTCTTTTCTGCAGCTCCAGATAATACTCCCATACCTTGTGATTTTAAAATAGTGCGGTAAGACAAGAAAAGTGACACACATTGCCACAGTTTGGATGGTGTCCAACTGGGCTATTGAATTACTGTGCATCTGCACAGGTGCTCACAGGCACATTTGCTATCAAAAACCATTCAGCCATGGAGCGTATGCAAAGGTTTACAAGTTAAACATTTTCATTTTCTGGTAAGAATTTCTAACTGCTCAAAAATAAGATTTTTTTTAGGGGATTTAGACCTGCTGAGCAGATATAAATCCTTAAAATACAGGTTTTTAAGCCGACAACCAAGTATAGCAAAGATAAATGATCTGTCTCAAAAGATAGAAAGACTAAACTGATTACACGAAAAAAGGCAGTGCTTGAAGGAAGATTCTACATTCTTAAGCAAAGGGCACATAAAAGGTTATGTGAATATTACAAAAGGAAAAATGTTGTATAAATAGTATTCACATCACAAGTTTATGAAGGTGAATAATTATGACTGCAGCTGTGCATTGCCCAGTTAAGACCAATTCTTCACAGCTTAACCCATTATTTATTACAGTGCATGGAGATGTTGTTTCTTTTGCAAGACATCACATTACATTATATATGGTCAACTGGCAATGATGAGTCATGCTGTGGCTGTTTTTGCTGTGCAGCAGGTACGCCTTGGGTAATCAGAAATCACTCCCAGAAGGCTTGAAAGTGATTTCATACCTTTATGCAATTCTAAGTTAAGAGAAAGAGACACTGTTACTCGAAGGATTATTTTGTCTTGTGGGCGTTGTACTTAGTTTTTGTTTTTGCTAGTTTAATTCCCAGCTTGTATGTTTAAGGACCTTTGTAGCACACTGGGTTATACTGCCCCCTTCTGTTGGAGAGAGTACACTTTTTTTGTTATAATCAACAACTTGTCTATCCATGTTTATAGATGTCTATCTTGATTCCGTCATAATGTATTGAGAGCCTGTTTGTGGTTTCTTATCATTATCACTTGTATGTTTACAGTTTATCTTAAAAACCAATTTAAATGTTTATTTTAAATCGTGAATATGTAACCTTCCCTTGTAGACGAAGCAGTGACTCTGACTACAGTGATGGAGAAGAGGACTTCTACTACTCAGAGATTGAGGTCAACATGGACAGCCTCACGGAGGGCTTGTCCAACCTCACACCCACCTCCCCAACCACAGCCGGTCCGCCGCCTATCTTCCCTCCACCGCTCACCGATGTCCCTCACTCCAAGCACATCAACATGAATGGTTCGCAGTGCCACGCCCCTTCACTGCTCAGTCAGTCAGCTCCCTCCACACTCTGCCACATCCGCACTGACCATGCCTACCAGGTAATTCACATTCAGCGCAAGACAAGACACACAGAATAGCTTAAGCTGCATTCAAAACAAACAAACAAACAACAACAACAAAAAAAACCAAGACAAAACATTAAACATTTGGCATGTTACTAATCCAGGATTCAGTATTCTAATATGTGGAATGTGCAGAGGCAGTTTTTGAAATCAGGGAAAACAAACAAATGAAAAAATAAAGAGGCCAGGGTGAGTTACTTAGCTCCTCCGCCAGTGTGGGAGTATGTAACAAGGAGAGAATCAAAACTTTCTGGCAAATATTGACAGAAGTTCAAATGAAGAATGAAGTCCGAATCCAGTTTTTGGTCATTTTGATATCAGAAAAGTTTTACTCCTGTGTATTTTAGGTGTCTATGCCTTCTTAAACCTCTTCTCATTGGCCTTCCTTGCCTGTCTATGCGCCGTTTCTATTGACCCGCCCTTGAAAGTAAAATTACATGGTGTCAGCTGGAAGTTTGGTTAAAGTTTAAATACTTTAGGAATTCACAGAATTCAGTCCTTTTAATTGGCATCAGGTAGGATCACACTTTTAGTTGCTATGACAACCGAATACACATATAAAAGAAACTGCGATGTTTCTTTTATGCAAAGAAACTGAATAGGACTACTTCATTTTCTCTGTATTGTACTGTATGCGTACTCTTTTATTTATCCTAACTTCATACTCTTCCTGCTATTCTTTATACTGCCGTTTGTGCAATATTTTGCAAGTGCCTGCCAGTTTTGGTTAACTAAAATCTTCACTCAAATCTTTTTATTTGTGTGAATTAAAAAATATTAGCAGTTTTGTTGTACATTTGTAATCAGTATTTAGTTTAAGGCACCTTTCAGATTGAAAGCTGAAGATATGCCTTCCTTTCTAATTTATACAACCTATTCCCTCTCTGATCTCTTATTTTCTGTTTCTCTTTGCTCATTTCCCGTCCCTTCTCGTTTCTGTTGTGTCTTCTCCTGGCTATGTGGGGTGGCTGTCCATGTTCCAGGCCACCGCTCCAGTGAGTATCCCAGTGGGTCCTGAGCTGGCTGGGATAGGCAGTGGTAATGGGATCGGGCCTGGAACTGGGACTGGCAATGGCATCAGTGTGTCGTGGCAGTCCCCTCCTGTCATTTTTAAAGGCATCCCGGTGAGTGAGGCTTTATCTCACAACCCTTTTAACTTCATCTTAACTTCTCCACTGCTCTTTTCATGGAAGCTTTTTTCACTTTTTTGTTTTTCCCATCCTTGCTTCTTTACGCTATGTTCTTTTATACAGAGAAGTGTCAGTCTTTGTTTCTGTACCTAAAGCAGTTTACAAGTCTGTTGGTTTCAAATTATCATTATCTAATACAATTTGTTTGCTCAGTGCAATGGCTATAACATGATACCAACAGAGTTTACCACCACTTTGAATGAAGGCTCGATTACACAACCAGCAAAAGAGTTCTTTTGTTTTCCACTGTAGATAGTGGTAGCTTTCCCACTGGTAGGAAAAATTGGAGCTGGAAGAAGGAGCAGAGTAATTATGGAAAGGCAGTTTCCTCTGTTTTCTCACGGTTGTTTTGCAGAGAACTTTTAAGTCATGCTCGTGCCAGTGTCTGAACCACACAAATGCAAAATTTCAATGTCATTTGTATATTTGTGATAAACCTGTGTATGTTTTATAGTTGTTGCACAGTACATCGCTCCACAAGGTGATCTTGTTGCTCTTAGTAATCAAAAACAGTGAGAAACGTAGACATAAAAAATTACTTTTTAGATTGGTATTTTGTTTTTGTCTTTTGATTTTTATTTTTTTTTTAGTATATGAAATGAACATTAATTCTGCATTAAAATGCAAAGAAAAGACTGCTATTTTTACTTTTCACTTCAGAAATATATGTAATTTGCCAAAGGGTGCTCAGACCACTGAACAGTATGTTCACCTGCCACTTTATTAGGTACGCCTTGCTAGTACTGCGTTGTTCTCTTTTGTCTGCAGAACTGCCTAGTTTTTTATGGCATAGATTCAATGAGGTGATGGAAACATCCCTGTGAGATTTTAGTGCATATTGACATGATGGCATCCTACGGTTGCTGCAGATTTGTTGGCTGCACATCCATGATGTGAATCTCCACCATATCCCACTACCTCTATTGGATTGAGATCTGATGACTGTGGAGGCCCTTTGAATACAAAGAACTCACTGTCCTGTTTAAGAAACCAGCATTATCTTACTGGAAGCAGTCATGATAGAATTGGTTCACCAGAATCCTGAAGAGATGGACGTGATCAGAAAACAATACTCAGCAATACTCATGTCACGCTGTTTTAGTTATGATTAGTTTGATACTATGGAACCCAAAGTGTCCTGAGCAAGTATAGCAACACACCATTACACCATCAGTAGCAACCTGAACTGTTGATGTAATATTAATATTAATAATTTAGATTTGTATAGCACCTGTAAAGAAACCCAGGACACTTTACAAAAGAGTATAAATAAACAAAAAGTCTAGAGGTTGAAGGCTTTGTTGAAATGATGAATTTTAAAAAGTTTCTTAGGAGTCCAGTTATAGAAGGCAGCATGCTTTCATGCTGTTTAAGCCAAAATCGGACTCTACGATTTGCAGTAGTGCTGGGCGATATGACGATATATATCGTGTGGACGATAGAAAAGTGTCTATCGTGCCATTTGTCTTCTATCGTTTCTATCGTTTCTAACCCGAATTTTACAAATTATTACATAAAATATATCATTAACCCTTTAAAACCGGTCGGAGCAGGCAAACTCCGTTTTCCCTAACTATTTTTAAATCCCTGTAGAACTGTAACCACATAAGGTAGCGCAATAATGTGTTTTTTTGCATATGAAACCGGAGGAGTTGTACTTACATCTTATTCCACTAGCTTGCCCTAGGTCACGGTTTCCTTCCACATATAGCTTTGCAAAAATTGCATAAAAAGCACTTCCAGCAACAAAAACATAATATTCCAGACTTGCAGCAACAAAAACATAATATTCCAGACTTGCAGCAACAAAAACATAATATTCCAGAAACAAAAATATTGCCGATCCGATCAGCTGTTCATAACACTTCCTACATTGGAATATAACTCAGCGCGAACTATCGCATGTCCGCCATTACGTGTCCGAAACCGGAAGTGACGTCATTTTCCCGGAAAATGTAGTTTTTTAAGCTTCAAAGTCTATGTTGGTGTTTTTAAAAGTCATGTTTGACTTTATGTTCTTCTGTATCGTTTCTGGGATGCTTAGAAGTCAAATTACACTGCTGTAAATACTTTATTTTGATGCACATGCTGTGTTTTTGCAAATTTGCATTTATTTATTTTCATTTTTCCTGTAGTATATAAAAATTTGTGTATCTCAAAAATAAAACTATGAAGACACTCAAAATAAATAAATTTAAAGATAAGCTCTGGCCTACTTGGTTCTATGGTAGGTCTTAAAGGGTTAAATAGCCTGTGCAAATATATTAATGTTGTCTTCTCACTATACATACTCTTAACTTTATGCAAGAGAAAATAAAGTATAAAAAATTGACATTTTTTGCAAAGAAACTCTGTCTTGTTGTTTTGCAACATGGTGCTGCTTTATGTTCACCCGGATTTGCGACATGCTTTACAGTAACTCAAAACAAAGACTGCACCCTCTCCACTCGCTGTTTAAAGACTGCATACTTTCCAGATGACCACAGGTCAGGTGGTATATCGTGATATATATCGTTATCGTGATATAAAATAATTCATATTGTGATAAATATTTTTTTCCATATCGCCCAGCACTAATCTGCAGGCAGCAGAAATTGGCAATCATCAGACCAGCTGACATTGTTCAAATCTTGTGTTATCCAGTTGTTCTTTTTTGTCCTATTATTAACTAACAGGAGTGACACGGTGTGGTCTTGTGCTACACTAAGGTACTGTAGTTCATTAAGACGGGCAGAAAAATCAAGGTTGTGTCTTTCTGTATTTCAGCTGTCATCATTATGTGGTTGTAATTGCATAAACCTCATGTGTCTGTTCAATCAGTATTTGATAACTGATCATTTCTCTTGATGAAGCTGGTCTTCTCTGTGTCAGTATGATATTGAGCAACTGACTTATGACTCTTTTACAGGGGGCTACAACTCATGTTCGTACAGTTAGCATTGGAGAAAAGCGGCAGCCAGCACCTAGCGCACACACCACTGTTAACAAGAACCATCCACTGATTACGCCATCGCCTAAATCAACACAAGGAGCCAGGTATGCATCCACAATTTACTTTGAGTGCTGATTAAGTCTGGTTGAGTCAAAGTACTAAAAGTACTTTTGCTTCATAGGAAGAACGTTTTGGATTTTAAACTGTTGGTCATCTGGTGCTTTTCTGTGTGCAGTGTGTGTGTGTGTGTGTGTGTGTGTGTGTGTGTGTGTGTGTGTGTGTGTGTGTGTGTGTGTGTGTTCTAAAGGTGTTATAAATTGGCTATAGGTCTGGATGGGAGTGTAAATGACTGGCTCTTTCTCTCTGTGTTTGCAGATTCAGCATTTGGTATCAAATGTGAAATCTTTTCTTTCTTTTGCATTTTTTTCTTACTTTTGCTTACAAATATATACAGTAAAAAACATGTACGTAGCATCTGGGTTATAAAAATTAAACCTGCGTTCTATCTAAAGGCCTCCAGATGGCGAAAGCTGTGGTTGCTAAAAGACTTATGGTTCTATAGAACTCTATGGGAAAATGAAATGGTATGAAACTGCGTAGTCATTAGCTAACAACTTGTAAAACACAAGTCAATAGCTGAGAAAGCACATGGTTTCACAGTTAGACATGCCCGTCCTTGTCAGATGGTGAGAAACGCTCATTTCGAGGGTGTAAAACTGGACTTCAGAAACCAGTTGGTGACGTCATGGTAGCTACGTCCACCTTTTTTAATTGTCTATGCTTTCAACACACTTTCCATTAGTTCCCTTAGAGGAGTCTGCAGGAAGTCCATGCAAACTCCTCAAGCTGGGAACTAAAATGAAAAATTGTGGCTATTGTAGCTACAAAGCTATTATCTTTTCAGTGGGTCACAGTAGGTTAAATGAATAAAACTATAGCTGCTTGCACTAATATACTTTCTGAAATGTGAATGTGATTACATTTGTACCAGTGTGATGTTATTGGGCTGAAGCCTGCGTTACTCTTCAAGGTGCTGAACCATGTCAGATATTATATGTGTATAGTTATGATAATATCGGCCTCTTCAAAAATGGTGTTCTTGTACTGAATCACATTTATACTGAATTATTTAAAAGAGAGATACTATACCTACTCACCTTTAAGCACATTGTTCGTAAATGTATGCCGTTTGCCCATGTGTATGTCTGGATGTCTATGTGCATGTCCTTATGCTGTCACATCTGCTGTTACCAAGGAAACCCCGTGGGGAGGCGAAGAAGTGCCGAAAGGTGTACGGCATGGAGAAGAGAGACATGTGGTGCACAGCCTGTCGTTGGAAAAAGGCCTGTCAGAGATTCACCGACTAATAAAGTCCCCTTCCTCGGTCTGCGATATGAGCTCTTCCCCGCTAGGAGCGACAGCGAGGTGGACACTTCCACTGAGGAAATAAGGGGAGTCTCTTCACAATGGAGTTCTCAGCACTGCTTCCTCCAGCCCAGCAGGGGGTTTCGCCTTCACTCTTTTCCGTTTCCAAACACAAAGACAAAACAAAACTGATGCTTCAAAACAAACATTTAAAAAAAAACTTCTCGAGAGAGAGGGGAAAAAAAGAAATCTTTAATGCAGGTTTGGATACTTTGTTCTAAGACTGAAACATTTTCACTCTGTTGAGTTAAGGAAAAAAAGAAACATTTAAATTCGATTATAAGCCTTCTGATTTGAGTTTTTGTTTTCAAATTGCTTCAACTCAAGGCATTGTTTAAAGACTACAAATAAGCTTTTGGGTATGCTCTGTTGTTTATCAGAAGAGCATCATGCAAGCTACTGTTTTTGAGTCGGATCATGGGTTAACACCTGATGTGCTTTGTAAGACCTCTGTAGCATATCTGTTTCTCAGTGTCACTGTTTAAGGGACTCCAAACCTACCAGGTGCAAAAAGCCTGTTCACTTACAGCCAGCATTTTTGGCGTAAGCTCTACCATCTCTGTCTTCAGCAGTCTGGCTGACTGCATGTCGAAATGCGTGTTGTCCAGTATGAAACAACTAGTTTGTTACGCAGATTCAGAGTAGCCAAACAGCTATATTTGTTTTGCAAAGCTGCACAAAAACCCTTCACACTAAGTGGTACAAAAATATTTCCTGTGATGCACCAAAATGTTTTCAAGATATGTATTTCCCTCTGTTCTTCTCTCTACTTTTAGAAATATGCACCTTCTTTTAAAGTATCACGGTAACAAAAAAAGTGGACATCTGTTTCTTATACTGTGTAGTTTATTTTCAGCAATGAGTTGCTGACGCAACAAGTAGACTCACTGTGCAATTGGCAGAGTTGCAGGATTGATTATCATCTGTCTTGCTTTGTGGTTTAGTTGAGGCTGAAAGGCTGATAGTTTTCTCTTCTAACAGCTGATGCTCTTAAAGAGATTGTTTACCACAACGATACGTGAATGAGAACTGCCCTTTGAAACTTTAACTTACAGTCTGACTTATTATCTGACTTGATTGCCACCTGATGATGACGATCAGGCGTTCTAATTCATTTTCTTACAGTTTTGAGTGGACAGGTTACTCACTCTGCCATATTTGGAATAGTTAGCATTAACCAGCATTGCACACCAGAGTTAATTTCATACATCTGAAATTATCTTTTGCTCTGGTGTAACATTTGGAAATAAATAAGCAGGATTAAGTCAAGTCAGTGCAGGGCAGGGTTTTTGTAGATTGACTGATTTATGTAAACAATTAATGTAGCAATATTTTACCAAAATGAAGTCTTACTTTTCAGATTAGGCCTATAAGAGTAAAAGAGAGGCCAAGGTTTCCATGCTTTAGATTAAATATAAGTGGTAGATTTTTAGAAGGTTAAATTCTTTATTGTTCGTTTTTTCCCCTCAACCTAATCCTTTTAAGGATGTTTTACATCACAACTGGAAATTTAAAATAAATGGTTACGTCTTAAAATCCCATTTATCTCAAATAAGCAACAGAGAGCAAAATAAAAACAAGATATTTTTTCGTTCGTCCCTGTTTAAAGGTTAACTAGCTTTAAATTGTGAACTTCAAGGGCAAAAAGCACTTGTAATTGACAAATAAATGACATGAGTAGTCTATGTAGTGATCTCTTTTTGATATTATTTAAAAAAAAAAAAAATCAGGAACAATTTTTAAGAGTGCATTATTATTTACGCTTATTCCCCTTCCCCCATTCATAGTGTACATCTCATCAAGTTCCTCAGAGCTGGCTGAGGTGGTTTTTAGATTTAAATGACTGAGATGAAAGATAATCTTCTAAAGATACTTCTCATTAACCATTGAGCCAAATAAAAGTACTGACATTCTTAGTGACAAAATAAAGATTTCTGGCAAAACTTCACCTATTTTCAAAGGTCACAGAAAAGAAGGTAAAGTCTGAAAGTAAGGCGCCATGAGCCCTTGTAGTATGTAGAATAGCTTTACTTTTTGACCGATGTGACTGTTGAAAGTGTTGCTGGATCTTCTGTGCAGTTTGTAATATCTATTCTTTGGACTGCTAATTCTGATACAACCCAACTCCATTAAGAAGAAAAAACTTTTAACGGGTAACTATGTTTCTCTCAGAGACAGATAAAACGGATGTATATTTTTTTCCTTTTTCTTTTTTTTGAGATTCAACTTTGTGTTTATTTTTAGCAGATTTTATATGCAGCTCTGCAGCATGCCCCCGACTCTCTAAGCGACACTGCCGTTACCTGATCTCAGTAGAAATGTATGACAAACAGAGTGCCTGTCCTCTGTATGAGAATGCCATCTTTGAGCAGTCTCCTTGACTGAGGTGCAGGATGACTTCAGACATCTGTCGCCATAGAAACACCTGTGCTGTCCTTTGTCATCGCAGAGTCGCATGTGCTGCTGCTGTTGGCTGATGCCACCTTAGAGTGAGAGAAACAATTATTTTATCTCCTGAGTTTTGGAGTTCACTCACTTACAAAGAAATAAACTAGTTTTTATGGTAATTACATTTTAATGTAATTAAAAAGAAAGAATATCAACCAAAAACACCCAACAACAACAAAAGTTTACATGCAAACTTTTATGTAAACCACATTACATAAAAGTTTGCATGTAAAACATGACTTAGTACTTGATGGACAAACCCTTGTTGACAAGCACAGCAGTAAGAGGTTACTTGTAGTTGGTCACCAGGTTTGAACACATCTCAGGAGAGATTTTGGATCACTCCTCTTTACAGAAACTCTAAATTCATTCAGTTTTCTCAGCCTCTGTTTGGCACTTTAAAGCTCAGTTTCAGCTTCAGTTCCCTCCACAGATTTTCTCTAGGACTGAGGTCTGGAGACTAGCTAGGCCACTCCATTCATTTGTTGCCTTGGCGGTATATTTTGGGTCATTGTCATGCTGCAAGACTCATCCACGAGCCATGTTCAGTGTTCTGGCTGACTGATGGAGGCTCTCTTCCAAGATTTTACAGTACACAGCCTCGTCCATTGGCCCCTTTAATGCGGTGAAGTTGCCCTGTGCTCTTAGGAGAAAGACAGCCCCAAAGCATAATGTTTAATGTTTCCACCTCTGACTGTGGGGATTGGTTTTCTTTGAGTGATACTCAGCATTTCTGTTCCTCCAAACATGATGCCTCACTGCAGCACTTTCTCCAAAGCCTGCTCTGAATCACTTAGATGTTCACTGGCAAACTTCAGATGGGTCTGTACATGTGCCTACATGAGCAGGGGGACCTTGTAGGTGCTGCAACATTTCAGTCTATTACAGCTTACTAGTGTGTTACCAATGGTATTCTTGGTGACTGTGATCCCAACTGTCTTCAGATCATTAATAAACTCTTGACGTGTAGTTTTGGGCTAATCCACCACCTTTTTCATGATCATCTTCATGCTGTGAGGCAGGATCCTGCAAGGAGCTCCAGACTGAGGGCGATTTAGTCATTTTGTATTTCTTCCATTTCCCAACATTCACACCAGCAGTTGTCACTTTCTCACCAACCTTCCTACTGATGGTCTTGTAGCTCATTCCAGCCTAGTGCAGGTCTAGTGCAGCCAATCAGTGGAGATAAAGGAGTATCTCTAACTAGCCAATCTGTTGGAGCCAGAACTCTGGCTGGGTTGTAGGAGATGTTTATTGCACTCACTGATTGCAAATAAATTTATGATGTTTATGTAATGTTGGTTTTTTTGGGGGGGATTTTTTGTTTTGGGGGGGTTTTTTTGTTTTTTTTTTGGTTGGTTGGTATTCTCCCTTAAATATTAGCCACTGTTTATTTCTTTGTAAGTGAGCAAACTTGTAAATACAGCAAGGACTCAAATAATAATTTCCCCCACTGTGTATGGTAGCACTTCCCCCTTCAAGCATTAAACACACACAAGCACTTATTGTTGTTATTGAACATTAATTTCCCCACCTTTTAAGAGAAAAAAAAAATTCCTCCCGATAAAGCATTACTCCAGTGGCATCTCACATAAGCTAGGTCAGCAGGCCTCTAAAGTCAGAAATTTAACCGTTTCACCAAGTGCCAATGAAGAGAACACAAAAAGGAAAAGATATGCTGAACTAATCAAGTTGCACTAGGTTGCACTGTGCAAAGACGTGTTTTTATAACTGAAAATTTTATATACGAAACTTTTTAAGTGAAAGGGGTATTTTGTTTTGGGTGGGGTCGTGGGTGGGAGGGGTATCGTCACTGCCTGATGGAATAAATGGGGTGTCAGGGGCAGGGGTCGCGAACCTCTGCGGTTCCCCATTATTAGCACGTGATCCTGAGAGTCAGTGTCTTGCACTCTGTGTCAGAGTTGTTGTACTAAACACGGCAGTGCTGCCAGCTTTAGGAGCGTGGTACTGGAAGTACAGTGAGGTACTCGGTAGTCACTTTGCCTTTCCTTGGAAGAGTGCCAAGGGATGAACGCAGCACCAGCCTTGTCTCAGTGATGGGAAAACACCAGTTTTAGCCAGTAGCTACACATTATCAGCTTGATAACAAATGCTTTACAGTGTTTTATTGCCTGGAGTTTCTTTTCACAATACTCAAACTTTTTATCCACAAAGCTCAGCCTTGTGCTTCCTTTACTTAAAAACAAGTTCCTGCTTCTTTACATTTTGCTGAAAAAAGTAACATGTACATATGTTATTAGTGCTGGATACCACTTTTTTATTTTGTATCCTTGGTTGAGCTTTGGGTTAGTGTCAAATGCACCCCATTTTAGCTCTTTCTCTCTCTCTCTCACTCTCTCTCTCCTCCCCATCCACAGTGCAAGCACTTTCAGATTCCACCAGCGGGGGTTACAGGCCAGCGCTTTAGCTGGCAGAGAATGGGACTTTTAGCACATGTTAAGCTAGTATGACCCTCTGCCTGCCACAGAGGCAGGTTTTTTGTTTTTTCTTAAGTTGCACTAAACTGGGCTGTGAGGGTAAGTCCCTAGACTTGTTTTATTTGGAGTTTTGTTCTTTGAGTGAATCTTGGGTAAAAACATGGGTACAAAATTGCTCTTGTGTTACAGATCTTAGACAAGAGAACATTTGTGGTGACAAGATCAGCCGTTACCCCTTTTCAGCTACATAATGAGAGATAGAGATTGAAGTTGACCGTTTGTGGGTGTGCACATTTGCAGTAGATGGAAAGCAGTGACGATATAGATGGTTTTTTGCATTTTCAGGGCTTTCTTGTACATATGCAACATAAAGAGAACCGTGAGGTTGTTGTTTTTTTTCATATATCGCTTTTCTTTTGTTTGTTGTAACTGTCAAATGAAAAGGAATTTTTTTTACAGTACAGAATGTTTTTCTTTCATTTTTAAAGTTGTTTGAGAAGCTATAGTGAACAGATTCAATGTATATTGTAGCTTAGAGGCAAAGGGGAGAAAAACAAAACATGTTGAATGTAAAACCTATAAAAAAAAGTATAAAGTCTTTTTTTTGTTGTTGTTGTTGAAATAGTTGCTGGCTAGTTTTTACTGCCTGTAGTGAACCTTTAACATGTCCTGATTTTTGGTATCCAAATCTTTAACACCCACAGACAGCTGTTGCCGCAGTGCTAAATCATATAAAATGGCACGACCTTGCAGTATTGCTTTACTATCCTATTTTGTGCAATGAGACGCTTTACAATGGAACAAGAACTAACTTGCTTTTTGGTGACGTTCACACCGTTGCTGTTCTTTTACCCTGGCATTTTTTTGTTTTTCTGAATATGTGTGGTTATCATTGTCAGAGGTGTTGTTTGTGGGTTTGATGTTAAGTTTTTTGTTAGGCAGGATAACCTTCGTCATGGGGCACCATGGACATTTTTGATCCTGCCTTGCACATTCCAATAGACGGCATGCTTTTAGTGTCTTCCAACTGCTCACTTAAAAACAAACAAAACACACAAAAAAAAATCCTTTCCACTTCCTTTTTACTACAGCGATTTCCCCGATCACTTTTCACACTTCCTGTTCTTGTCCTGTCCAGCTTTATTGTGGTCACACCCAAGCCTTTACCCAGTATATTAAGCTAAACTAAACCCTTGAAATGTGCATCAGAAAGCCTTTGTTTTGTTGTTGTTTTGTTCTTTTTTTTGTTCTTTTTTTTTTTCAATTACGTCAAAATTGATGTGGTGCTTTTGTGAATGTCGTATGTAAACCAGCAGCAGCAAAGCCAATAGATCTCCTTCCAAATCAAATGTAATGCATTGCAATGGCAGCTCTACACAGTTCTCTGCTTCTTCTACTACTGTGCTGTATTGTTTGTCTGGGCGTTTATCCCGTCTGTCACTTCTCTCATCCGATGACCTTTTTTTTCCCCCCATACCATCTCGTGTTTTTACTGAGCCTTACGCTGGCTGGCATAAAAACCAACCTTTGCTTTTTATTTCTCTCTTGATTGATTGATTGACTGATTGATTGATTCATCGTCTGGTTGAGTTTGAGGTTATTTTGCATGTCTAGTATTGCTCATTTTTCCCCCTTTTTTTTTCTTTTTTTTTTTGTTAGGAGATACAACACTGAAGGGTTTTATGTGTTAGATTTCCCCTCCAAGTATCCAGTAACCCAAGGCTGATGTAGTCTGTTTTTCACCAGATGTAAAAAATGCTCATTGCAGCCCGTAACACACACAAACACAGTGCTAAGAGCATTTTGTGGGAAACTTGACGTCAGTCTTGGGTCTTCACTGGAGGGCAAGATTTCTCCTGTGTGTGGGCTTGGCCTCTGGTCCTCATCAGCAGTCCCACGCACATGGAGGAAGCACTTTCTGAGGAGTGGTGCACTCAAGGAGTATTTGTGTGAATGTCAAGCTTATGACGAGAGCTTGGAAAGATGGATGAAACATGTATGATGTTGATAATGTGATCTTTGTGATGTAATGTGACAGAAAGGAAAATAAAACCTAAATGGAAGCAGCTTTGTCATCGGGTTCATTTGTGTATATGAAGATGAGTGTGACTATCGAAGTGTAAGTTTATGATGAGCAGTCTTTCAAAGGCAACAGAATAGATTCATTCCTTCTGCTTTTGCTACCTCGGCTGTCTTTTGACTTGTGTATTCCTCCCCCTTGTGGACAACAGGTGGTGTGACAGCACCATTGCTATCAGCTGTGTTCATGAAAACAAAAGGCACAGCACACACTGGTCACTTCTTTACAGCAGCAATTTCAAAATTTATTGAGACTGATTGGTTTTTGCAAATAATAGTCAAGCTAATTCTTCCACTAAACATGAATTAGAAAGAGGCTTGGACGGCTGGCGGGCCTGTCCCAACATCAAAACAGGAGGCTCATGGTTGACTGTAAAAATGTTTTGTGATCAGTACTATCAACCAAAAAAATATCAGCACAAGAGCACTTAAAATCTGCCCAAAACAAAACAGGTGTAAAAACAGGACAGGTTTTTTTTGATTATTTAGCACATTTTGTTACAAACACAGGATTATGATAATATAAAGTCAGCATCATATTGAACAATATTCCCAATGAAAATAAACAAACCTCAAGCTTCAAGTGCGACCTTTTACAAATCAGAGACCCTCTGAAACTTGAGGGAGAAAATAAATAATATATAATAGTAATATAAATTTATATATATGAAGGTATACACACATCACTCTTAGTAGAAGAACAAAATCTAAAGTAAAAAGCGCCAATTTTGAAATATAGTATAATATAGATATACCCATATCTATGGCTTCATGATTTGCACGTGTGAATCAAGCTATACAGGCTAAATGAGGATTGCAATTTGTACATGTCTAAGAATACCCATATTCATCTGCAATAGAGCAAAAAAGTTCCAGTTTTGCATCGTGTGGAATGAGACAGTTGTGTGCAGATGCCGAAGATGCCGCTTTGGTATGACAAAATGAACATAGGCATGCAGTTAAGACCACAGAATCAGGGCACAAAAGGTCATCAACACACGGTGGGAAGGAGAATCTGGTCGCCCATCATGATTTGTCTCTTTGAAGTTTTCAAAATCCTCGAACGTTTTGGCCCTCTAATCTGATCGGTCGCATCTCGATAATCTCTATCCATTGAGTTACAAATATTCAGTCGTCTCTTGGAAACAAACACTCTCGCAAGCACACAGGTGAAATGTCATTGAGGCACATATTGAGGGGTTGATGGCAGACGTTTTCCTGAAGTACAACCCAGAATGAGGAAGAAGACGTACAGTACAGATCGTGAGAAGAGCGCAGGGGCCGGGGGAGTCACGCATACATCCAGATGCCTCTCAGGGGCCAAAACAGCACCACAGGACAGAGATTTGCCACCGATTATGGGCTCCTTCCACACCCACCATTGACATTCATAAACATATTCTACCCCATTGTCTTTCTTCTTTTTTTTTCCACCCCAGAAAAGTACAACTGTTTGATAAATGGGTCAAACAAAAGCACAATAAATAATGCAAATAAAATAAAGACATCTGTCAGACATAAAGAAAGCATCACAAATCTCACTGTACTGAGAGTCTCTCAGCAGGGGCTGATGGGAAGTGCAGTCCATGGCACCTACAGAAGAGGCCAAATGTGTGCGACCAGCACTGGCAACAAAATGTTTCCCAGAGTTACTACTGCAGCACTCTTTCCCTTTATGTAAATGAACTAGGGTCATGTAGGAATACAGCATGTGGACTCAACGCTCTACTGTCTGATAGACGTGTTTCGTCTGCACACTGCATTTCTACTTGATTGCGTGTCATCGAAGGCGTGAGACACAGTAGTAGCCAGAAAAGAAAAAAAAGAATCAGCCTGGTTTTAAGATGCGGCCTTCAAAAGCTAGCTGGTCCTTTCACACAGCCCTTCATATTCACAACAATACCATAACGTGCACTTTTTTTTTTCCAAACTGTGACAAATAGTGACAGGTTCAAAAAAATAAAAACAACCCAACAAGGAAACTGTTTACCACAACAATAAATCCAGAAGCACCTGCACACACAGACCGTGAAACAAAAGCACTTTATGTATACAAATTACTAGATTGTTTTTGGTTCGATATTAATCAATTAGTGTACATTAGTGATGCAAAAGCATGTGCTGAATACATGTTTCAATCAATATCTAACAGAGATGTTTGACAGTGAATGTGTTTTTCCCCCTTGGTAAAAAAAAGAAATGAAAATAAAAATAAAAGCAAATACGACAGAGAAAGCGTAAACTGGCACAATAAAAGATTGATAAAAGCCCCATGGCTTGCTGTCCACAACAAGGCAAAGTATAAAAGCTTTTTTTTTTCTTATACAAGATATAAAATATCAAAAAAAAAGAACACACAATAAAGCTTAGCATCCAGCACTTAATAATAATTAATAATAGTAACATCAACAACAAGTAATCATAGTTCTGATATTCATAATAATAAGACATGTCATCTGACTCACTTGAATTGTCAACTTTGCTGAAAACAAACAAACTAAAAAACAAAACAAAACATGGAAATAATCTTAAGAACTGAATATAGAATATCTTTTGGACACTGGACACTCATCCTTGCATACAAGCAGCCATCCTGTTCCACTCAACACGTACAGAGAGGGCGAGAGCAAGGGAAGGACTTCTGAAAATTAGGAATCCACAAATAAACAGTTTTCTCAATAAATAGCTGTCAAACAAAACAAAGTAAAATTACACTCTCTGCAAATAGCTAACTCTGAATTTCAAGCACAATTCTGCAATTCTTCTGTTTTTTAACCTTGCAAAGCCGGAGAAAGCATATCAGCAAAAGAATCGTGGAAAGAGTCTGCATATTCTGATTCCAGCAAGTGGAGTTACATGACTGACTTAAAACACACGCACGCACGCGCACACGGCAAATGAACAAACCCAAAAAAATTTACACAAAGGCAGCTCCTCCTTAAGTGTGAGAGACTTAGCTCTCAGGTCCTATCGTCACAACCTCCAGTGTGAGAGAATCTGCACCAGAGAAAGCGAGAGAGAAGGAAAGAGTTATTAGTGTAGAGCATCCACTGTGTGCTTGAATTGATTTTAAAAACAGGAAGCAGAAACTGATGTCCACTCTGTGGGTGGAGACGGCTGAAACGCTAAAAAGCATCTTTCGGTCTCTCTCTCTCTCTCTGTCTCGCACAGCCTACAGTCCCCTTTTAAATTTCCACCAAAAAAACCCCAAAAACAAAACAAAACTTTATGTACATTTCTCAAAACTCCAGTATTTCTCGGAATGGATCAATAGAAACCAGGCGGTAAACTTAAGTGAAGAAAAGATTAAGGACCCCACTGAAAGGCATAGGCTATATAAACAGCAATCTGCACAAAGATTCAGTGATTTCTATTTCGTGATAACAGTCAAGAGGACATAAAGTATATCCTTAAAGGTAGGTGCGGTCACCGAGTTGTTTAGGTAAGTAAAGATCAGATCAAAAATGTAAACCACGGGTTCAGGGTATTGATAGGAGTCAGTTGTCATTAAAGTGCAAGTCTGTGGCAGTAGGACTCAACAATGTGCCATTGGGCTGCCCGGTCCTCTGACACACGTAGCTTTGCAATAGATTTAGACCCCCCCTTCACTCATAGGGAGACACTTTTCCCAGAAGCATTATAGTCATAGTTATAAGACCAAGACAGCCTTCCTCCTGGCTATTTCCCTACACTGTCAGTGATCCTTGATTTCCATGATGATTGTGATGGCAAACATACATAGCAGTCTGGCGTTGGCCATGTCCTTGGCAGCGCCGCCGTTGATTCCTGTTTTGACAGAGTAGAAAACTACTGGACTCTGGCCTGAACCCTCGAGAAAAATAACACAAAAACACTGCATCAGAAGTAAAGGAGGTAAGCAGAAAAAGCCTTGCACTGAGCCATCTCTTCCTCTACTATGGCAGTCAAGGTTGAGAAGAGCGTGCGTGTGTGTGTGCGTGTGTGTGTGGTAAAAGTGTGTGTATGTCGGTATGTGTGCGTTTGAGTGTTACTCGTAATGGTATTAGATCATTGTCGCGCATCACCCTACAGCATTTCCACTCAAAGGAAGGCCTGTCCCAAGTGGGACGAATGGGTAAAGAGAGCAGAGGATTCTGCCTGAGAGATCGCAAAAGATCTTCAGAGATCGGTCGATGGGCCACTAACAGGAGCCGGACAGACTCTATGAGATCCAGGCAAAGTCCTTCTCGCTCCCATTCTGCTGCTCCCCCTCCTGTGCCGAGGAGTCACTCTCCTCTTTCTCATTGTCCAGCGTTCCGTGCGTCTCAGCGGTCATCCCTGAGTCCTTCCACTTCCCTCTGTCTTCCTCCCCTTCTCCCAGCATCTCTCCGTCCCCTTCGACCATCATCTCCTCCTCCCCTTCTCCATCTCCATCACACTCTGCTTGGTCATCGTGGAAACGGTCGCCAGGATACAGCTCCTCCTCCGGAGAGATATCGCCACCCACCTCACCATTGTGGTCCAGGAGTGCGGCCATGCCTCTGCCAGAGCAATCAGCGCAGACGCCGTGGCGGCGGGAGCCATGCTTGATTCCAACACTGGCTGCTGACATGAAGACTCGGCTGCAGACTTTACACACGTACTTCTTGTCTTTGCTGTGGACCTGTGGGATGGAAACAACAACATTTTTGCAAAATTTTTAAATTCCAAGTGGAAGAGCAAAAACCTGCACCAAAGTTAAAGGGTCCAACTTTACAGCTGAAACTGAATTTGAATCCATTCAAATTACAACTGCAGCAATATGCTAGAGACTGAATAAATAAAGAGGAGAAGGAATACAATTTATTTGCTGGCAACAGGTGACTGCCAGGGGGGTCATTGACCAGTCTGTAGACCTGTGTGCATTGGGCTTTAGCAATTTTCATTTGCAATCAACCTCCAGCAGCCACTCATAACCAGTGCGGAAATACAAATGTTTTCACTCACGATCGGTGATTATGAGATGGTCTTGGACCACTCTTTAGGTCTCTGTGACTGGGGCCTTATTTACTTAAATTGTGAGCTAGGTTGTGACCATGATTGTAACATTTCCGGCAGACAAGCTAACATCATATGATGGATGGTCAAATGTCTGCAAAACCTCAAGAGAGGTCCCGGGCCTCCTAATTTGACCTCTGTAAACACTTTCCCACAGAGTTTATACACTCACTGTGTCACTCATTTTGCGTCACACTGAATAAATTCTGCTTATTTTGTAAATCTTGGTCATACTGTGTTTCGAAATTGAGTATTTTCTGTGATCTGAAGACGCACAATAAATTGCTAAGAACAAGAGAGTGGTTTTAAAGTCTGTGGTAAACCTCACATCACATCCAGTATTTTGCAACAAGATGGCGATGGCAGAGACGTTAATCCCAAGGCTTCAAAAGGGACACTTCAGAACCTAGTGGTAGCTATGTCCGTCTTTTATACTGTCTAAGATTGCTTTGAACTAACTAGTTGGTGTCTGTGCTGCACTATAGCCTCTAAATAAGCTGACCTTTTGTCCAAACCACTTATGGCTCCACAAAAAACAAAGCCGGTAATAGCCCTGATGTTAAATCAAAGCTTCTACACAGGAATTAACAAACGAGTCGGTAATGTATACTGGTTCTGTCTCTTATATATAACATCTATAAATCTTCACTTTGAGTAAGGTGTAATTTGCTACCGCCTACAGGTAAATAAAGGACTGCACTCACCAGTGTGTGCCTCTTCATGTGCTCCCTTCTGGTGAACTTCTTGCCACAGATTTCACAGGGGTAGGGCCTCTCACCAGTATGGGAGCGCATGTGCCTCTTTAGGATGCACTGGTGCATAGCAGAGAAACTGCAGTAGGGGCACTTGAACTTTTTACGGATCACCGTGAAGTCATTCACTGAAAGGACAGAGAAGGGGAGGGAGGGTAGAGAGAAAGAAGGGGGAGAGAGAAAAAAAAAATTGAAGGTTGAGTGAAGCTTGTTTAAATAAACCAACATGTCACTTTTTAGTTACTGCATTTAATTAGCGGCATGGTCTAGAAATGTACCATCAATTCCCATGGCCACCCCAATCCCCGTCAAAGCTACGGTTGCCCTGGCAACAGCTCTTCCTCTATACTAAAGTAATAAAGGCAAAGAGATACTATAAACACATAACACAACAGCCAGTCTGCCTTAGTTGCACTAGAAGGTCTCTACTATGGACAGCGAAAAACACAGACAGAAAGACAAACACAGACAATGACAATAAAATAAAATCACCCACACAAAGAAGGAATATTGAATCACACAAGGGAAGGCAAGGGCAAAATACAACAAATATTAATACCATGTCTTAGTGTTGTGTCGGGGTCTGGTCTAGATTTAAGTGGTAGCTTAGGTAAAAGACATCGAAGTAAACTGACTGTTTCTCTGTGTTTGTCTGTTTCTAGCCACTGACACAAAGCATATGACTCGGGGAGACTGGAACTGGATTTACCAATACAAAAACACAACAAACACTAATCACGTATAGTTGGGAGTCAAAAACACGGTAGGGGTTACAAGCCTTTACAATATATTTACCTCCATCTGCAAATCGACTTCTGCTCTGATTAAATATTCAAGAAGCACATCACGAAAAAAACATGCAAATACACATGAACTGCACAACAGAGTTAGGTATTTGGATTTTTTTTTGGTTAAAGTGCAAAAGTAATGAGAGAAATATTGCAGTGTGTGTATGTGTGCACATGTGTACATAACACGGATAGCTTCTTTAAAGAATAAAAACAGCAGCAAAGTTTAAAAATTTCCATCATTGTTTAATTACAGCATAAAATCTACAAGTAGAATCTTGTGTGAAAAAGTACAGCTTTTGTACAACACAGGGATGTCAATGAGAAAATCTAGAATATAGAATGAAATATCTTTCAGTATTTTCACATTTTGCAACAGCACTCAAAAACGGCCTTTCAGTATTTTCCATTTCTACTCAATGACTGGCTCTGATTATTTCCTGACTTCTCCGAGCCTGCTGCTCTGTCTCATCTGCTGGCTAGGACAGGGCGTGCTACCTGAAAATGTGGGATTCTGTGGCAGAAAGGATTTGGCATTTAGGAATTCCCTATGTATATACACAGGATATGCACACAACAGGAAGCGGACAGATTCCCAATTGACACCAGTTCTGCTATTCTAAGCACACAGAAGTTGCAGCTCAATGTGCTCGAGTGATAATTAGAAGTAAACACAGGTGAATAGCTTCTCTTTGGGCATAGTAATCACAGTATGCGTATACACAATAAACCTATTTACTGTAATTGGGTTTTATCAAGACAGTATCTTGTTGCATGTTAAAGGCCTGCTGTAAACTAAAGAGAGAAAATTTTGGCAGAAATTGGTGTGAATTTACATTAGCAATGGTTTTCAAGCCAGTGTTCAAGCTGATTCCAATAATCCTGCTTCTGCCCATCGACATTCTCCACCACCTCTCTTATTATTCTCCTGCATTTGCCTACTTGTCTCTCTTGATCTCTCATTTTCTACCCCATGCTCACAACCACACCATTATCTGTCTGCAGCCGTGACATCACTAAGCTCATCCAGTTTAAAGGGCATCTGCCCTTCATTGCCCACTTCCTCTTCAGATGAGGGGTCAGAGGTTAAGAGGGGCCGGAGCCGTGAAGGACCAATTACTGTCCAGCTCCAACCACACTCAGCCGTTGCAAGAATTACAGATCTGGGACAGAAGAGATGGACAGAGAAAGAGAAAATGACACCACCCAACCCCCCCTTCCTAGCTGCTACTGATCTATTGTTTTAGCTGGCTTTGTCTCGTTCAGCACATCCCCTCATCTGTACTGATATGACAGCAGTGACTGAAAGCAGTCATGTCACACTGAGAACAAGATACTGCGTGTTCAATAGCGGTGGATTTGGGGTCAAATTCTGTTGGCCTATAGTTAACAAAATCTAATGTTTTTGTTCTGTGTTTCAGTTCTTTTATGACAGTTCCTTCTATCAGCTGAGGCGTACTGCCCCTAGCATCAGTCATATTCTCGCCTGGGTTTTTATTCTGTCCTTATGATGCAATGCTACAAAATTCCTGCAGGTGGTGTGGTTGTGTGGGCTGTGACTCAGAGTAATGCCTGGCAGATATCTCTGAATGTCTTTGTGCCCCTAATGCAGGGGTGGACAGAAAGATAAAGATCTCTCTGCCTAAAAAGGAGAGAAGAGTTTAGTCAGACCGGTGGCTGGCGACAGAGAATGAGACAAGTGGTTTAGGTCGGGGAGGTGGAAAGCCCCATCCCCCCAAGTCTCTCAACCCGGCACTGCAGTGGAAAGTAATTCACCTGTTCAAGGGTACACTCAGTGCTCACTAAAACTATTCGCTCAGTCTAAAAAGACCACATATATTTTCAGTCAAAGGTTTGTTTTTCTTTTTTTTGCATAGCAGTTGTGCACTTTTGACACATAAGTCGTCAGTTTGAGTCACCATTAAAAAAAAAAATTAGTGACATAAAACTTAGCAAGCAATAAAAAAAAGTCCCTAGATATTTATATCCATAATCAACAGACATGATTTTAAAAGGAACTCTTACTTTGTTACTGTGATGACACCACAGAGTATTTTTGGCATGAACGTAAAACACATTTGAGGATACACGACTAACTGATGGGTAGGAAATTGTGTAGCGTGCTGCCTGTAATTCCACTCTCAATTTTCCACATTGATACTGTGATTATGATTGTCAACCTTCATCTGTTGCGTTACTCGCCACAGTGGGTCTATAGTCCCACCCTGAGACATTTCCATTCCACTGTTGCTTCCCAGTATAGCTCCTGGCACTGACCCCACCTGGCAGCACACCTTTACATGTGTGGCCAGGTTTTTCTGGGTGCTAAAAGCCTTGGCACAGGCAGGGCAGGTGTGCCCTCTCTCTTTGGAGTGAACGGACGACAGGTGCCTGTGTAGGTCTGTGCGGTCTCTAAAGTGTTTCAGACAGTACACACACTGCATCAACTTCTTCTTGAAGTGGATGGTCTTCTCGTGTCGGTCCGCATTAGATTTGAGAGTGAAGCTGGCGGGGCACTGCGAGCACAGGTACCGCGCCGGTGCAGGCTCAGCCACCGCAGGCCGGTATGAAGACTGAAAGTGGAAAGGATGACTTTGCGGATGGTGACGGGGCTGGGTCGGTTGGTGGTGCGGACCTTGGATGCTCGGCCAGTCAAGGGACAAGGCCATCAGAGATAGGGTGTGGCGGTACTCGTGCTCCCTGAGATGCTCCAGGCTGCGGAACAGCCGTTTGCACAGGGAGCAGGCGAACCCCTGTGAGGGCCAGGCACCGTGCTCTGGCACAACCCTTTCCCCTAATCCAGCCTCTTCACCCAGCCCAAGCAGCCCTTTAGTCCCTCTGCCAACCACGGGCACTGACGCAGGCACAGTCAAGCCACCCGCACAACTCCCCTCGCCCATCTGATCCCTCTCGACAGGAGACTGGTCACCTTCCAAGGCTGAAATAGTGAGAAAGATGGTGAGAGTGAAAGTCAGAGAAATAGTGAGGTACAATAAGCACAAGCTTAAGTTATCATGACTATTAAATTGTGACATCAACTTTTATAGCATACTCCATACCTGTGTTGTATTCTTTAGTGTCTTCGTTGTCTTTCATGCCCTCCTGTAAGCGCAAAACATACGGTTATGTCACACGGGCATATTTATACAGCCTGTATGGAATGTTGTCTGGACATGCAAGAGGAAGGAAGATGGTACAAGCTGTGAAAGCAAGCTTATTTAAAAAAGAAATTGTAAGAAATGGAGAAACAAAAACATGGAAGCAGAAAATTAAAAAGTAAAGCAAAACAAGGTCATGATTATTCAAAGACTTTGAAACTGGAAAGCAAAGAGAGAAAAAAAAAAGTAAATCATTTCTGGATGCTACAGCTGTCTCATGGGCACAGAATGAGCAGTTATGCTGAGCTACAGTGTTAATAAATGAATTACGGGAGAGATACTCATAAACTCAAAACTCTCTTGGGTGTAAGCAAGGTGCACCTAAACACCCGTCCCCACACTTTCTTTCCTTCGGCAACTAAACTAAACTCCACTCTTCTTCAGTCTACTCCATGCTCCTGCCATTCCTTCACCCCCGCCCATTTGCTCAGCCCCTACACTCCTCCTCCTCCTCCTCCTCCTTCCTCCTCTCTAAGAACAGAACACCATGCACTGGGCAAACAGATGGCTTGTCCGTAGAGATAGGGAGGCTTGTTGGGAGGCAGGTCCACTGAAATCAAATGCTGCTCCTAAATGCTCACCCGCACACACAGCGTACACACACAGACTGGCACAAAACTCACTGCTACACATGCTCATATTGCCATGCTCTCTCTTACACACACACACACACACACACACACACACACACACCCACTCTCTCACTCACACACTGAGAAGAACAAACAATTTCCTGGGCTGCGAGAGCAAACCTCTCATTGTCTACTTGTATTGATTCTACTCACTCTCATCACACTACCTTGCCTGTTATCTGCCATCTCTAAGCACACGCTGCCATTGTGACTAGACGTGTCATCACTAATGTAACTACAACAGACTACATTACCACTAATGTTGAGCAAAGACACTTCTGGCTTGAAGGTGAATTCAAGTCTAACTATATTAAAAGATTATTTGAGAAGGGAGACATGAGTGAAGAACTGGCAATCTGAAAGGAAGAGAAAAGCAAACAAAGCATACAGAAAAGAAAGAGCAAACAAAGGAAAAAAATAGCATTTCTTCTCCAGCGAAGCAGGAAATATGCCAAATTCCACAAAGAGAATGAGATACAGAAAGGGATTGAGCAATGATGTGCTAACATTTTTAAAAAGAACTCTTTCTGAAATAAGGGTAATATCCCCATTAACCCCCAATTCCTCCTTGCAAAAACTCCTAGGTTGCTCCCAACACATCACTTGCCACTTCTTACCCTCCATCACCTCTCAAACCCCTTCGGTGTGTGCGTGTATAGAAACAGGGTGATGCTGCCCCCTGGATACTTATCTCCACTGTTAGAACTTTTATCTGAGTGGAGTAGCAGTGCCCAGAGAGCAGCCTGTGCCCTGGAGCTGAGCCAGGCTCTGGTACACTTACCTCAGGCAAGGTGGAGGGCTCTGGGCCCTCAGGGGCCTCTTCAACTTCCATGTCCAATCTCTCTGAGTGCAGCAGGGGTGCCCCAGCCCTCAGACCGGGGGCCTCCAGGGGCCGAAGCTCAGAGGGGTGCAGTGGTGTGGGTGGAGTGGGTGGGCAGTATGCTGATGTTGATGTTGTTGATGATGATGATGATGGCGGTAGTGGTGGTGATGATGATGGTGGAAGATGAGGAGGAAGAAGAGGAAGAGGAGGAGGAGAGGAGCCAGCCCCCTGTTTGTTATGAATAGTGGCCCCCGTGGCCCCTGGCCGGAGCGTGCTGCAGTAGTTGTTGGAGTAGAGCCCTGAGGAGCACAGGAAACGAGTCTCACCCACCCACTCACGTACAACTGCAACTCTGCTAGCAGCTGGCCACCAGAACACAACGGGAGAGAGTGGGCAGGGGGGCACACAGAGGCTGCCAGTGCTACACTATCAAACACTATGGAGAGGGGGAGGAAGAAAAACTCTGAAGTTTCACTTTCCACCAGCCAAGGGGAAAGGGTTAGGGCTTCTCTTCTCTCTTTCTCTCTCTTTTTTTTCTTTCGCTCCTCTGCTCTCCTTCTCCTTCCACCCACATGCGTGCGCAGAGGATGGCAGCGGGTGTGTGTTTTGTGAGTGTGTATGTGCCATGTTGTGTGAGTAAAATGCATATAAGGAGAGGGCTTGAGGATCCTCTGTAGCGTGGAAGGAGATTGTTTTGGAGAGGAGCCATCTTGCAGCTCAAGTGAAGATTTTTTTTTGTGCACGCAGGGTAAAGGACGACTACATCGACCATGTAAGATGTTTACCAGCAACAAGTTAAGACACGCTGGATAAGAATTTCAATTTTTTTTTACAGAACCTTTAGCTTTCCACAACTATTCACACAGAGCCTTTTTTTTCTGCTACATTAATATCACCATTAGCTGGTACTGAGAGCGCATTTCTTTTTTTCTCCCTTTCTTCGCTTTGATTAATAGTGTGTATTAATCAAAGCGTAATGTATCGCATGCTTCTCTAGACAGCGCGTGTACGCATGCGAGCGTTTGCAAATGTGGGCAGCATTTTGGGGAATGTCTCCAGAGTTATGCAGTGGGTTAGCCATTCATTGCCCTCCTCTGCACAACGGACAGAATCACACAACCATGAGGCTCGGCCGTGGATGGATTCCTGGAATGTTAAACTACCGCACCCGACACTCCCCACTCCCACTCACTGAGAACACACACAAATGCTTAACTCCCCATCTCTTCTTCCCCACCCCATCAGTGACAGGGGAAACAGCATTAACAGCGAAGAGGAAGTAGAGACCGAGAGTAAACGGATGAGATACAGGTGAGAGGGAGTAGCTCATTAACAAATGGTGTTCTGGCAGTAGACGGTTCTCAGGAAAGGGCTTTCATGGAATAGTTAATCAGTTTTGGTTCAAGCCTCTTGCAGAAATGCAACATGTAACTGCATATATTACAGTGTCGTATCACTGAGTTTAATATTTCAGTTGTGTCTGGCAAGCTTTAAAGTATGCAAATAGCAGTCAGCTGACTGCCTGCACAGCAGCAAGAAAAAAAAAAGACAAGAAAAAAGTAAAATAATTGCATTACTTAAACATGGGATGACTGAATATGAACTAACATACAATCGTCATCCCTTTCTTTCACCTGCCATCCCAATGGAGTCCGTACTTATTGCATCTGTTTAGGCTTTAGGGAAGCAATTAGTGGAAGGTGACTGACCAAGGTTACTAATTAACTAAAAAGCTCTGTAAGTTTGTTAGGAGAAAATAGCAAGATTGGATTGGATTTTACCTCTCTGTAACCTCACGGAAAAATGCTTAATGACACATGGCTAGTCATAACCTTTGGACAGTTTTATTTACTTTTTATTATTTAAAAAATATATGAACAAAAGACCGTGCAGGTTCGGGTTCATAGCAGCTTTGTGCACATCCGTCTATTAGATTCCGCCACTTGCAGGTAAGTCCTGTTGAATCCAAAAAAGTTGATATATAAAGTAGACTCAATTTGAAAATCCAAGTCTAGATTAGATTCATTTCCATCTGCCGTACCAGTGCTTTTTGAATTAACCCTCACTGTTCTTCCTTTCCAGTTGCAGTACCAAAAAAAAGAGAGAGAGAGAGAGAGAGCCAGAAGACAAGCTATATAGGATCCATTTGTTAAATTTGGAACAAAATTTGTGTCACAATCATAAATACATTTTGAAAATCTCTTGGCAGTAGCTGTGGAACGAATGGTAGCTAGTGCACAGAGGTGAGTCAATTTTTAAAAGTAGATGTGAATTGATGAGAGCTGGCAATGGAGGGAAAAGTTCAATAATGTCAGTATAATCTCTATAGTTAATTGGATGTTCCTAACATCCTGTACATGGTGGCAGTGTGGGCAGGTGTGCAGGGATGGTTCTGCAAAATCCATTGTCTGGAATTGACTCTCTGACGCACAGAGAGGTAGTGGGGCCAAATCCCATTGATCTTAATTGGATTTTGGAGGTTGATTGACATACACACTGATTCCACTGTATTTTGGCATGTGGTCCGTGACCCATGCAAAGGATAGCAAAAAGAGAAGCTGTGCATTTTAATTCCATGTCCTGTCAACAAGATGGGGGTCGAATCACTTTGACTTGCTACATGCAGAGAGAGATATTTCCAGTATGATCTTATTTTTGGATGCGTGGATGTTTAGCAGAAACCCGGTTTATTAAATCGTCAGTTATGTCGGGGGAAAAAAAGAATGAGAGAAAGAGGAACAAGATGAAAGGGTGTGGGAGGTGGTAGCTCTATGTCAAGGCCTTTTGCTTATATTCAGGCCTCTCTGGAATTGGGACAGGTGACCTTGCTCTGCCTCCTCCGCGCCTAGATCAATACTTTCCCACTATTTTAGACCAACATGCTTTGATGCTCCACAGCTGAAGTAAAAGAGGGGGGGAAGAGACAAGAGTGAGACAAATATGGAGGAACTGCAAGAGCTGGCCAAAAGGGGAGGGAGTGAGGGAGAGTGTGAGGGATGAGTGTTAAGGAGGGGTGAAGGAGAAATAGATGGAGGAAAGGAGGGACGGATAGCATGAGGGGGAGTACAGGAGGGAAAAAGGACAGGAAGGATGTTAAGAAGGGTTGAAGGAGAAGCAGGAGGAGAACAAGAGGAGGGGGGGAAAGGGCCGAATGGAAGGAGGGAGGCAGGGAGCAGTGATCTGTCAAACCAGGCAGACTTATCCTCCGCCCAGTAATCTGAGGTACAGTGTTTGTTTATTTTCTGTCCTCATTTAGACACAGGGACAGACCTGGGGAGGGAGGGGAGGATGTTGGCCATCTCGACAGGCCCATTTCCCCAACCCCTATTGTGTAGGGACTAGAAAATAGGGTTTGGCTAACCAAAACCCTCCCTGAGGTTTCTTTGGTGACAACTAAAATACAGATATAGTGCTCATTCAATGTGTTTTTTTTTCCATGCACAGAGCAAATGATTAACATTCTCTGAATTCTCAAAATCCCCTATTCATATAGTCAAGGCTGAGTGTATCTGTAAAGTCTGAGTGTGTATCAGAAAGCCTCTTCTTCTCTTTTCTGAGGCTTGTGAGGCTGTCTATCTGTGCTGTGACAGCATCCGATTCTCCTCTTTAAGCCAACAGAAACATCTCAATCCCACACACTTAACACTGACACAAAAGAAACGATGTGATGTGACGTGCATGCGCGAGCGCGTGCGACTGCGAATGTGTGTTTGGTCTATTAAGTCTTGGCCCTGTCTTTTATTTTGTAGGTGAGTGGGGCTCAACTGAAAAGACATGACTAGGCTCAGAGTTGTACCCTTCCTTTGCTTTTCTTCCGCTCACAAAAACAGGCAGAACTCAGGACAAAAGATCCAATTACTAGCCTGTAAAAGCTAAAGAAACAAACACACGAGTTGAATACACACATGCGCACGCACACAAATGTGCCCACGCGGACGTGGACTCAAGCAAATGCATGCTCACACTAGGACACACACACACACACACACACACATACACACACACACACACACACACACAGTTTAACACCCTCATTGAAGGCAGAAAAAACTGACAGAACAAAGAAAAAAAAAATCTCTTGTTAACACAGACAAATTAAGCACCAATGCGGCCGCTTATTGATCTATTATTGATATGATTAGGAAATGATTTATTACACTGTAACAGGAAGAATTCTGTGATTTAAGAGCTTCTTTTACTAATTTTAGCTGAGAATATCAGATTTTAAAGAGAAGAATAATTATTGGTTGCTTGGTCGTGCACAGATATGTAACAAGAAGCAAAGATTTGTAATAGGTCACCTTTTTATTGCTTGCTGTAATTGTGTTCTTTGTTTATGACATTTGGTGAGTTTGGATGTATTTGTTAATTTTGAAAGCCCTTCTAACAGCTTGCAGAGATTTATATATTGTATCTGGAGCAATTTGGTAGGTAAATATCTGAACAGTTGCTGCTGCACTGTTGTGTTATTTTGCTGCGGTGAAATACAGCCGTAGACCCACTGATACCCACAAAGAAACTGTCACATAAAACCAAACAAATTTTCTCAAGACAGCACGAGCGATCCCAGCAAAATGTTCTCTCACTGAGTCACTGCTGACTAGTCATCACTGGCATTACCACACAAACTGGTTACACACTCAAGTGGCACCACACAGGCACACACACACACACACACACACACGCGTGCACCAATATGCACACACACTTGCACACACAGGGATTCAGAGTTATCCAGATAACAGTGGCTGATGAGGGAAAGTACTACAACAGAGGAGGCGCATGCCAGAAGCAGTTACGCCTGTATGTTTTATGTATCGCAGGTGACCACGTAAGCAGGTACTCAAAGATAAAGTAGTAGAAAATTTGTGTATACCTAAGTTATATTGAGGTGTGTGTGTGTGTATAACAATCAGGGTGAGTGCAGTGTTAGTAAATAGTGACTTACAAGACAGGGAGTGTCCTCCTTTGGGCAGGTACTCATACAACAAGGGGTTATCATCTCCCATCATCTCAGCCCGCAGTGACAGCAGGCTGTTCTTACTCATCAGCGCTGCCTTCAGATTGGCTACAGATGAGATTGTTCCACCCCCGGCTCCTCCCCCGGCCTCCTCCAATTCGTTGGTCCCCAGGAAGCTGGGCTCTGTGGTAAGAGGCTCTTCCTGTTTGAGGAAGAAGTCGAGGCGTTCGCCACGGCTGTCTGAGCTGTTGGGTTCAGTCACGTCTGCCCCTGAATAGAGATGAAGTAAGAGAAGACGGGTGAAGTTCTTGTGCCCTTATACAACTAAAAATGACTGACATTAAAATGCTATTCAAGCTCAAGCTGGTGTTTTAAATCACTGAAGCACTGTTTTAATATATTTGAGGGATTATGTGTTTCTCTATAGGATGAAAATTCCATCACTTTTGACACTGTGAAGCATCTCCAAAGGGGGTAAACAGGGATGGTCAAACTACAACCCCCCCCCCCCCCCCCCAAACAAACAAGAAAAAGTTGACACTTATAGGTTTCACCTGACAGTGATAACAGCCTGAGTGAAAGCACAAAAAAACACCATATTAAACCAATCCTTTCAACCCTCTCAGCCAAGTCATCGTTTACACCCAGTGTTTTTGGTAGCGACTACCAACACGTCACCACTCTGATTCATCCCTCGCTCTCCTCGACTCCCTAACATACCTCATCATCACCAGTCAACAAAAATACAGAGAGATCATAAAGAGACAGTGTGAGAGCGAACGGCAGACACAGACGTGATGCATGTGTGTGCGTGTGTTTATGCGCTACGCCTGTGAGCGTGTGTGCGTGAGTGTGTGCGTGTGTGCATTTAGCCATCAGACTCGTTGAAAGCAGAGAGAAGCTGTCAGCAGTAGACATGTCGCTGGAGGTTCCACTGTAGATCTACAAGACTGTCAGACCACACTGCTGACGACAGCTCTGCTCAACACACACACACACACACACACGCATGCATGCACGCAAACAAAAACACACACAAATACAGACACAAACACACTTTTATTACCTCCTAATTGACATTTAGCTGATGACAGGTTGCTTTCTCCAACAAAGAAGTAGACAAAAATACACACCAGGCACATCACTGGCTTAGAGTCTTTGAAAGAATGGCTTGTCTACATCTAAAACAAACACAGGGACTTCTGAGCGCTAATGCAGACTTGAGTCTTGCCTTAAGGAGAGGGGGGTGTGTACATAATTATGTGTGACTGTTCTGGACAGAAACCTTCTGACATCCTAATATATAAGTTTACCGTTGCACAGCGCCCATGCAGCGACAGCTGAAATCACACTCAGAGCTAATGGGGAATAAACAGAGTGAGGACAGTAACTAGGGTGATGCGGGGGCACTCAGAACAGAAACGGGTGGGGAAGCAAAAAAGGAAAGAAAACATGAAAAAATATAATGGAAGCAAGAAAACAAAACAGCCCTATTGTTCATTTTAACTACAGTTAGGCAGTGTTAAGTGTTTCCTGTGCAGCCTGGTGGCCGTCTGCTGCAGGGGAGTCAAGGTGACAAAGACAGTAGTTTGGCTCCACGTCTGGAATACCGATGGGTATACAGCTTTTTCTCAGCTTACTAGGTCAGTGCTGACCACCCTCTCTCTCCCTCTCTCACACACAGACACGGGGAAACTGTCAGTCATTTTTCATGCTCGGGATAGATAAATGATCCCAGATCAGATGGATGGATACACGTTCTGTATGCATGGTTGCACATATAGATCTGAAAGGTGTAGAGATATGAGTGAGATATTGAGGATGGGGCGCCTCAGATGAGAGTGACATACATACGAAGTAATCAGTAGTCATCAAACGGCTAGCTAACGTATCACAAGATATTAAAAAAAATAAGGGTGGGGGGGAGTAAAGAGAAAAAAAAGAGAGGAGGCATGGGCAGCGTGGAAAGAGAAAGAGATAAAGGAATAAAAAAGGCAGGGGAGTGTAAAAGCGGGGGTGTTGAGCTGTGGAGGAAGCACAGATGATACACACAAGACACACATGCGTGCATCCACGCACACCCCCGTCCCACCCGCACACACACAAAGTTAATTAAGGAGGGGGTGTAGGGGTTGGCGCACAGGGCATGAGGTGTAGGAATTCATTAGAGCTCTGCCCCCTCCTTCAGTGGGCAGCCCAGCAGCCACAGGAGTCAATCAATAACATAGATCTGCTGTTGGCCAACAACAGCACACACACACACATACACACTTGCACAAATACACACATATATGGAGAAAGAAGAGGCAGACAAATGGAAGGAGAGAGGGAAAAGAGGGTCATCTCTGACCCCTATCTCCTTCCACTCATCTGTTCATCGGGTGAGTGAATGACCCCAGAACGGTTTCCCAGCATCCCCTTAGACACGTGCATCTACAGATGGAACATATCCACACTCCTTACAGTCATACAGTAACAATCCTTCAGTCATACAGTGTAGATTGAATGGAAGGGTTATGGAAGAGTGATTGCTTCATGGTCTCCTTGCAGATGCCGGTCTAACTTCTGTCTTGCACAAAAAATGTGTGAAATGAATTTTTGTATTTGATGCATTAGTGAGCCACTCTCACATGCCTGCAACATGCAGCGCCGTATCCTGCTTTTCTGAGGATATACCCACATATCCGGGACTAAGCGCGAGATATTAGAAATTAGTATTCAGCTGATCGCAAACAGGCTTCCTCGCTAAATAATCGGAATATACGGCATAATCCGCCTTTACTTATGTAAGCTTTATCGGGCCTGCGTAGATGCTGTCTTACTTAAACCTCATCCTGTTCCTACAGATAAAATCATTTACCACACCAGAACCAGTAGCACCTAATCCCATGCGCGCAGCTTATGGATTTCATCATACATGTGCCGGGTTTGGTTGAGGATTTGTAGATACACATATTGTGGTATCTTTCAAAGGCAATAGGTTTATCCCGAGTTTTAGAGACACTGTGGTTACATCATTCCTTTGTGCACATATGCTGAGTGTTAACGTACCGGTTGTCATGAGGCAACCTATGAATTTCAATGGCATGGAATATGGCTTTGAACTGCGTGGTCAGATACAAAAAAAACAATAGCATTTTCCTCGTCTTTTTTCCCCCTCCTCTTTTCTTCTGCCTTTACAGTGCAGCGGTCTCTGTACAGTGAAGGGAATTTTCATTTTCCCCTTCATAAAAGAGTCCGAATAATTTAGATTTCTGCTTTCTGAAGAGATCTTCCGTTTAATTTGGTTGCCATGGTAGCCGGGCACCCTTGGCTTCAACATTTATGCTAAATAAAACCCCCTTTTAAAAAGAGAGACAAATATGTGGAAATGGTGGGTTCTCTTTGTTCATGTGTGTGTTTTGCGTGCGTGTGCGCGCGCGTGAGCGATGCTGCAAGCTATGCAGGGGCTTGAGTGGGAAAAAGCAAAGGAGGAATAAGACTTGCCTTGGAAATAAAATAGGTGTGCGCTGAACTATACTTCAAATGTGTTATGAGGAATCCTGAATTTATCATCCATTGAGCGAGTTACGGCTAATGGATAGAAGATACAGTTTTATGCGCTGTGGTTGGAGGCTGCACTGTATCTAAGTGATATGTGTGTGTGTGTTTCACAAGGGGAGTTGTGTTACTAGAGAGCACGCTTTGACGCAGTAAAAAGGAGGAGAGAGAAGGCCTGAAAAGGGAGGGAAGGGTCGGGTGACCCAGTTTGACCTCTGATCTTCTGTTCTGATTGTGTGATTGTGTGTGTGTGTTTGTGTGTGTGCGGGCGGGTGTTTGTGTGTGTTTCGCACTACAAATGCCTCCCTCTTCTCTAAATGAAGCCTGACACTGTTTTGGGAGGGAGTTTCCATTTTCCAAATATAAAGATTCTAATAGATTAAAAAAAAAAGAAAGAAAGAAAGCAAAAAAGGCACAAAAACCCCCCAAAAAGATTTTTACAGGTTTCGCACTCATGCGCACATGACCTGGCTAATGATGGACACGCTCCTTCAACACCTCGAGTCACAAACACACACTCACATAACTCACCCCGCCTTCAAACCAACAGAGACAGTAACCAAACACAATGGAGAGAAAAAGTCCAGGGTGGTTAAGCAACGAGTTACTGAGGCTTGTCGACCACAAGAGAGCTGTCAGAGAAGAAAGTAGGGCTTGTGTGCATGTTTGAGTATGCGAGAGTGCAAACAAAGGAGAAAGACTCTCTCAATGTGTATCTCTCCATGCATATATGTGCGCATGTGTGTGTGAGAGACAGTGGAGGATACAGAAAGAAGCCTTGCCCCAAGTCGGCCCGGTTAATGGCTTGGCCAGCCTGAGGTTGAAAAGGACAAGGCATTACAAGAGCCGCGTTGCTCACAAGACTCCGCTGCTGTCCGTGTTGTCTGCGCGCCGCCGTCACAGCGTCAAGCTTCCAAATGAGAAAATGAAAGTCTCTCCTTCACCTTTTATTACAAACAGTTCCGTACGCTGAACCTGTGATTAGTGCGTGTTTGTCCTCGAGTGGACAAAGAGGGGAGGGAAGGTGGAACTTGCTTCCTCAGCATGCCAGAGTTTGAGAGGGTAAAAAAGTAATTTCAGCTGAGAAGGGGGAGTGAGGCACTAAAACAGCTCAAGAATTCAGAGGCAATTTAAAAAGCAGTGTGGGAGAGGAGAATGAAAAAAATGCTGGGTTAAAAAGGAGGGAGGATGGAAAGTAAAAGAGGTTGTTATCCTCTCTCTCTCTCCCTCTCTCTCTCGCTGTTGCTTTCTTTCTCTGTTGTTTTTAGGGACTAGCCGGGCCACAACCTCCAGGAGAGATAGGGAAGGATGGGTGGGTGGGTGGTGGTGGTGGGGAGGTGGATAGGGAGGGCAAGCATAAATCAAGCAGTGCCTGAAGGCTTTAGAGGAGGGAGGGACAGAGGGAAGAAAGTGGTAAAGGACAGGAGAGAGAGAAAGAGAGAGAGCGAGATGATGGTGCTGGTAGTGATGGTGGTACTGCTGGGGGCTCGGAGGAAAAAGAGAGAGTGTGGGTGGAGGGGAGGAGAGGAGAAAAGAGAAGAGGAGCACAACGATTGCAAGAGTGGTGGGGTGAGAGGTGGACGGTGGGGTGATGGAGCGTGGGTGGGTGGGTGAGTGAAGGGGAAGCGAGGAGAGGTGAGGGGGAGGTTACAGAGGCTCCGGGAGGGAGGGTTGGGTGGTGACGGTGGGGGCGAACGAGCGAGTGTGAGAGTAGGCTACGGAAAGCCAGCTAAATTTGAAAACGCTTCCCTTTCTCTGTGCTTTTGCCCGTGTCTACATTAAGACGGCAATGCTAAACAACCACAAGATGCAAGCATGTGGGCAGAATTAATCAGGATGTGATCTCACGTAATCTGGCTACAGTGCAGTATCTGGCCACGGTTAACCTCCTCGAGTGTTTTTCCAGTGCATTTGTATTCACGAGGAGGATATACGTGCATTTCTAGGTAGGATTTATCCCTTTTTAAAATGGCGGTCACACTTCAAAGCGGTGCAGCACAATTCATCGACACATCCGTAGGCCCACGTACCCGCAGGTGTCAAGCTAACAGCTAACACTTCGGCCAGCCTCTTTTGCACTTATTCTCTCTTACCGTTTCCTTTCTGTGGCTTACGTGTTATATAAATATCACTGAGCTGAGCATTGTAGATCACATCATTCAACAGTGAGTGACTTAAGAAGAATAAGCTGTCCAAATGAGAACAGTTGGATTTGCTTGATCCTTAATGGATCAGTGCTCTAAGTTCCAAGAAGTTCTCAGACTAAATATTCAGATTGGTTGCTTGTTAGCGTCCATATGGGAGGTTTAGCTCGTACCTTCTGAAGCCTCCCATGCAGACAAAGTTGTGGCAGTGGCACAAACACAAATGACTTTCAGCCAGGTCCTCTTCTAAGTGTCATTTTTACTCGCAGTTTGATTTTTTTCTTGAGGTTGATAATGGAGCTTGATGAATGGTGTAGTTAGTGTTAGGAAAATGTCATGGTTGAATTGCAAACTTTTGCAATGCCAAACACACATAGGGCAGGGCTCCATGCTCTGTTTCTTAAGTGCCAAGTGTTGCTACGTATACAAGTGACAACCTTGGCATGCATTTTATATCTACTTAGTCACATGCTTCCCTTTAAAATGGAACAGATGACCTTGTCTTTCATTTAAAACAGTTTCTTTAAACACACTAAATATATTTGTACCTTTAACTTCTGCCTCGCACCTGTCTGCTCTTTTGTGGACCAATCTGCATTCTGACAGAATAGATTCAATAAAAAAACGTCAGAACACAGCATACGAGCAGCAAGTTTTTTGTAATGACCTGATGTCCCCTTTTCTGCCCTTTTAAACGCTGGTATGCACAGAACTTTCATCCACCAGTAAACGCATAGAGTAAAGTATGTGAACCACTAGTATCAGAGATTTCTGATGACATACAGGTAAAAACTAGCATCAGTTCAGTCAAACAATCCCAGCTGGTGGAGGATATCATTGTCAGCTGACATGGGGTGATGGCCCAGCTCTACACATCCAATTAGAAAATCTCATTTAGGCCACGCTATTTAGGTTTGCTTTTGTTGCTGCATGTCTCCAAGCTGCTTTGCAACCCACCCCCCTCTCCTGGAACTCCTTTGATCTTGTTGCAGACTTAAAGCCGGTTCCGTGATGCGGTCTTGCTGCCAGCATTCTCGCCTCACGCTTTCTACATATGCACCTGAAAACAGAGCCTTATAGTTAAATATCAATGAATACAGAGAGAAATAAGAATTTTCTTTTGACTACAGTGGTCATGACTGAATACATTAAAGACGGCTGTGTATGTCCCTTTCCTTAACACAAGTCAATGAGCCACAGTTCTGTTGAGGCCAGTGGAAAAGAGATCTATTTTTCTACAGTTTAAGTGTTTCGGCGTGGACAGAGATCTTTACAAAATGACACAAAGCAGCTGTTTATCCACACTGTCAAAATTAGCTGTGGACGTAGTCTGAGTGAGCAAGTGAATGACTGAAGGAAGGGAGGGAAAGAAGAGCGGGTGAGTGCGTGGGGGATGGAGGATTGCAGGGCTCAAGGTAATCTGGGGAGTTAATGCAGCTTAGAGGGACTGAGAGGAGTGGGAGGGAGGTAGAGAGAGGGAGAGAGGGGGAGTGATGGCAGAGAGAGAGAGAGAGAGAGAGAGAGGGAATATAAAAATAATAGGGTCAGCAGGGAAAGAGAGGGAGAGAGAAATAAATGAAGATATATCAGAAACAAAAAAGCCAAAGCAACTGAGGGGGTAGACAAAAAAAAGAGAGAGAGAGCGGGGAGTGTAAAAGCTGGAGAGATAGGGAAAGAGAGAGAGCGATCCGAGTAAGTGCGTGAGATAAAGAGTGGGCTAATGAAAGGTAGGGTGAGGCTGAGCGAGTTGGCGGGCAGGAGGGAAGTCGACAGAGAGAGAACGAAAGAGAGCGGGGGAGAGGTCTGTATGGGGAAAGAATGCTGGGTGGGGAAGGAAGGCAGACACGCAGGGCTTTGTGCTAAGAGCAAAAAGAGAGAGAGAGATTGAGAGATTGAGAAAGAGTGAGAGGTTATGTCTTGGATTTATACATGGGAGAGGACCCGGCTCCAATGCCCCCGTCCAGCCCAGTCCTGGGTTGTATTTTGAAGGGTGAGTTGGGACACGGAGATATTGAGAGGAGGGATAATGGAAAGTGGAGGAGGAAAATGACAAACACTCAGGGTGGGGATGGTATAGCCTGTGGGTTACTGGTGTGTGGGTTAACACAATCTTTGACTCACACTGACCAACAGAAAAGCTCGAGTCTAACTATCCAGCCGGTATAATCTTTTTACTGCTCGGTGGAAATAAATTTAGACAAGTTTAAGAAGCAAACAAAGTTGGCAAATGTCAAAATATTTCCAGCTGGACATCCTGGAGCAGGTTGTGGAACTATAAATGAGATAAATGGCATATTAATGCCCACATATTCAAGAGAGTACAGTGGTGAGGAAAAATGCTTAAGATTTTTCACTGGTATATTATATTTTCTTAAAAATATCTCACCTTTCCACAAACTCACCACATAGTTGTGATGGAAGTTTCTGGAACTGACTACAGATACCACTGCCTACTTACCTACTTAAAATGAAAACAATATGATTATTTCATTTCATTTCCAAAACAATTAGTCATGAAACCAATAATTCAAAACACCTGATTAACGAAAAATCATTAATAAATCATTTGCACTGGACCCAAGTGTACAGAGACTCTTATTTAATGTTTTTAGATTTCTTAAAATTTAGCACTTGGTTATGTGCAGACAATTGCATTTAAATTAATTTGGTTAATATGTTTTATATCCAAAGAACGGCGGCTCGAATACTCCCACCAAGTGACTGCCTGACAAATGTGCAAACACACAACACAACACATGCACTGCAGTCATACAATACAGTCACAACAGGTGAGCGGGGAGCGGGCGACCAGAACAAAAGTTACTCCACAACCCACCAGTGTCACTGTGCTCCATCCACACAGGAACACTTCACAAAGTGGGAAGCATTGGGAGTTACATGTACTCTGGAGAGCATTAGCTTGCTGTGGAGCTGCCCAGTGACCAGAGAGGCTATTGCCCCTCTTCCCTTCTCTCTGCTCATCTCTCCCATCTCATAACATTAAGACTGTGCCTCTGTGCTTGTATCCTTGGCAACCTGCCTCCAACAATGGAGGCAGAGAGCTCTGGCCTCAGCATGGGAGGAGTATGGTGCCATGGAGAGGAAAAAGCAAGGGCGAGGGAGATAGAGGGAGATGGAAAGCTGGCACAGTGACTGCAGAGAAAGGGAGAGTGAGGGAATGACTGTTTGTCTCATATACAGACATCCCAGTGAAAATGAAGGAACGGAGCAAAGGGTTAAACAGGAGAAGGAAGCGCAACAGATGAGATATAGATGAGCATATACACCTGTGCTAGCTGCAAGCTTGGTGCTAGTGGATCAGGGGGGATCTGTGTCACTCCTGAGCTGATAAAAGCTGGATGGATCTCAAGATCAATCATGACAGATCTGGACCTTGAACCTCGCACTACTCCACGAGCCTGTCAGCAGTCTGAAAACCAAAATAGACGATGCCCTCTCCTAATGCAGCTCTGAATTGTGGTGCTATAACCAACGTGGAGCTGATTACACACTAACTGTGCAAATCCAAGTTTGGCTTTCCAAGTATCAACTTGTATTTTTATACTTGACTCAAAATTTTGCTAATCCACATAAGTGATTAATATGTTTGCCAACCTTAGACTCATTAAAAGCTTTTCAAACATGCTGAAAACTAGATTGTGAAAAAAAGGAAAAAAATGGGGATTTAGTACTAATATTTGTCTGCAAAGACAAAACTTGCTGGGGTTGTTCTGCAGGGGAAATCACATGGGACGACATGGGAACGACGCCACAGCAGAATCCCCACAGCTTGTTCCCTCTATGATACAAATATAAGGGATAAGAAGTGTAAAAATCACACTGCACGGACGGAGGGGAAAACCAGAGCAAGGGACGCCTGCATAAAGAGGACTGTGTTCATTTCTCTTCCCCCACTGCACCCGAGCTGAGCCATTGAGATTAATTGCTTATGATCAAATCAGCAGAAGCTGTGCAAATTAAAGAGCCCCCACCCCACCCCAGCCCCCTGCCCGCACCACCCTCCTCCCTCACCTCCAAAACATCTCCCACCCATCCCCGAGCCAGACCCAGTGGACACTGCGTGTGATGAGCCGCAGAGCTTATTCGAGGCTACAAACGTGTCATTTCCTCTTTCCCCAGAGAGGAACAGAGAGCAAGGAAAGGCCTTCAAATGGAGCAAGGGGTCGGTCAAGTAGCGCAGACTATGTGCGCGCACAAACACATGTTCACACACACAGCCTCGTACAGAGACACACACACACACGTGCACACGCATGCACACAGAGTCAGTACCCCAAGCAGAACTGCTGATATCTCACCCCACTTCTCAAAAGTGCTTCTCTCCCTGCTTCTCCCTCGCTCTCTCTTTCTCATTAAGAAGCCATTAGAGGAAAGGGCAGCGTGAGACCACATGACCTCTTCCTAACCCCTGTAACCCACCCTTGAAAGAGAGGGAGGGAGGACTAGAGGGAGGGGGGAAGAGAGAAAGGGGGCAAAATATATAAACAGAGTTGGACAGCAGAAGAAGAAGCACACAAAAGAGTGAAATGAATAAAAAGAGATGAAAGTTGAGAGTTGAGAGAAAAAAAAGGTGAGCAGTGAGAGATCATACAAAGAAACCCCACTGCAACAGAGTGATAGGTGAGCAGCAGAAATACCTGAAAATCTGTGAGAGGTCAATTTTACTCTGGGCATGTAATATTTGGCCATACAGTAAGCTTTTATAGTGATTTTGGTGTTTTTCGGCTTCTATCAAAGCAATCTTAAGAGTGATGCAAGACATAATCTGAACTTGTATTTGCACTGCAAAAAGAAGGGACATTATGTCACTGTACCACCAGATCTTTTTCACTTGTTCTAGTAAAACATTTTACGCTCACTGTGAGATGATTAGACACGCTGTTTGCACCGGGCTCAGTGGAAGGATGGAGAAAGATAGAGGAGGTATGTATGAGTCAGAATGGAAGAGAGAGGTAAAGAGGTGTGTGTGATAAGTATGTAGTGATTTTAGAAGAAGGGGATAATTTGGGAGTGGAGGGGAAGACGGCTAGGCTGCTTCCTTAGTCGGACACAGGAATGTGGAGCGGGCGGATCCCAATGTGTGTGTGTGTGTGTGTCTTTGTGTACGCATGCATTTGTGCTAGACAGGAATCCCTAACCCCCACAGACTTCGGCTCCACTTATCAAGGTCTAAACAGAGGGGTATGAAGGGGGAGAGAGGGAAGAAGGGTCTGGGTGTCCTCCGCTATCAAATCTACCTCTCACCCCCGTTGCTCGCTTTCTTCTTTCCTGTACAGCACACACACACACACACACACACATCTACAAAGACACACAAAACTAAACCTTGAAGTTGGATGTCTCTGAGGCTAGATAAACTACGGGAAGGCCAAACAGTCTAACCACACAGAGGGGAAAAGAAAAAAAAAGCCAGGGTCACAATTACATTTCCACCATATACAAACTTTTCTCTATCTCTTTGTGCCCTCCTCAAACACATGCTCACTTACATATTTACCACCACGTTCCACTGCCTAATTTCTCATTCACTCTGACTTTATCAGAGAGGCTTAACCTTTTTTTTTATGGTCACTCAGGCGAGGTGTAGTCTCAACTGGGGAATTTGATGAAGGAAAAGACAAATACGGGTACAGTTGCTGGGGCCCACCTGAAACAAGCCTGTGACCCAATTCAGATTCAGATTTACTGACATATAAGAAAGAAGGTTTTGGGGGGTGGGGCTGAAAAAAGATAGTGAGGAGATTAAGTGTATCAGATGAAGTTATTGTTTGCATGCTACTGCTGGAGCATGAGGGTAGCAAGGAGGAAAAAGTTGCGAGGCGAGAGGCAGAGGAAGGTGGAAACAATGAGGAGTGTGGGCAGGCAGGTGATCTGGGGCAAAGGGGTTGGGGAAGAGTGGGAGACAACGGGAACAAAAGGAGACTGTGGCCTCCTTTTATCAAACTATGTTAAGGGACAGCAAGGCACAGAGGATACAGAGAGCTGGAGTCCTGACGTCAATTCTGGGCTAACCGCTGTTCTAACAGGAGAAATATGTCGCCGTAAGTTCGTCAGAGAAAAACTCATATCCATGTTACACAGAAATGCAATGCTAATACAAAAATAATGAATATAGACACTCGGAAAAGGAAAGACTGGCCTGTGTTTGTAACCTCTGACAAACCACCAACAGTGTGACATCACTTGTTTTTTTTTTCTCTCTGCAGCTTTTCCCTGATGTGTGTTTACATGTGAAAGAAGTCACACAGTAACTAAAAGCAGGCCATTTATAGGTCCTGCTGCTCTTTTATAACAATATATTATATTGCATTTATCGTAACTGAGTGAGAAAATTTAGAAATGAACATTTTAGGATGCATTATGTGTATTTCATGTTGGGTATTTTTGTGGCGCTAGCACTGATTTGTGTTTAGAAATGTAATAGCACATGTGTTTTCTTTAATTTAAGCCATTAGCTGTCATCATGGGATGATTATATGAATTCTATTGAATAGAGGAGTGTAAAATCAGGAGGAACTGCAGTGAGGCAAGGCAAGACGAGTTTTTTTTTAATATAGCACCTTTCAAACACTACAGCCATTCAAGCAAGTACACGATTTTGAAAAAAAAAAGCTTTATTACAAAAAGGCATCATTAAATTATTTGCATTTTTACAAATGTGACTATGCAGTAGCGTTTCTTCTTGCTTTTTTTAAACTTTTGGAACCTAACCTGGAAATTCTGGTTTTACACAAGCAAACAAACTGACACAGATCCTGCTGATGAGGAGGAAGTTTAACCCACAGCTCTGCCTTTATTTGAAGCCCATGTACTCAATCTGAAACCACACACACACATGCCCGCGCACACACACAAACGCACGGCACAAGAAGTGGCTGTAGCTCCAGTGTACGAGATGAATGAAAACAGAAGTGACAGCGTGAATTGACAGGATGGTAAAAAAGGTCCAAACAGACGGAGGGAAGGAGGGATAGAGGAGAGAAGAAGGGGAAGAATTCTTGTGAAGGACAGATAGTGGCTTCCAGGACTGTTTTCAACAACGTCACTGTAACTATCAAACCCAAAAAGAACCACACACAAACACACACACGTACACAGCCCAAGCCATAATTGTCCCCTGTGGTGATTTTGGCCTCTCCCTCCTAGTTTCTCATTGCTGTTGGCCAACTCTTCTGTATCTTTAACACTTTCTTTTTCCCTTTTTTTTTTTGAAAGAAAGGCAGAGGGGTGGGAGGTGGGGGGTGTCACAAGAGAAGGAAAGAGGGATGAAGGAGAAAGAAAGGTCTAAAGGAAGGAGGTGTAGAGGGGTGTGACAGCGGAAAGGGGGAATGAAGGGAAGGAGGGAAAAAGAGAGAATGAATGTGTAAGAGGAAGGGAGACTTTGCCCTCCAGCGGGAACACTCCCACGATTGTGTGTGTGTGTGTGTATGTGTGTTTGTGCGTGTGCACGCTTGAGTGTTTGTGTGCGAGTTGTGTCACAGCCAAACCGACACACCCACAGGCTGTAGACCTCTATATCCTGTTCGGGTTGTCCGTTTGTCCAAACATCATGCCCTCCTCCCCCTCCTCTTCCTCATCGCTCCCCTTTTCTAACTGGTCGGACAGGGGTAGAGGCTGCTGAGGGAGTGGGTACAGTAAATAGAACAAAGCCACCTTTCTAAAATAAACAGACTGGGAAAGAGGAACTTCACATTGACTGAAAATGAGAGAGAAAGAGAGCGCATGCATTTGACTAGATGAACTTACTGTAAAGTACTTTATTTTAAGGTTAAACTCTTTCCTAAAGTTGCAGCTTCTGCTTCTAGATGTCCGTCACTATGTCGGTGTACGTGTTTGCCCCTCTTTCGCTCTCCCCCACACTTCAGTATCAGTATCCTGCCTGCTTGCGCTCGACTAACTCTTGGTAATTTTTTGGGTACCATGTCACACACCATGAGCTAGCAGTGTTATCCAGGCTCACTGACTACAAGGACCATTACGGGATATCAGATCACTGGAGGAGGGAGGGATCCTAGCGCACATCACATCACATCACGTCTCATATCTCTAAATCAGGAGCTTTGTCATGGATCTCCCATCAAAGAGTGGAAGCAGGAGCACTCACTCATATGTAAAACCAGTTTGTTTTTATACATTAAATTGCAAGTTAACAAGTTAATTACAAGTGAAATTAAAAAATTTGTCATGTTTCTTACGCAGTTTTGTCCTGTGCCTGGCCTTCTGCACAGCAGCACCTTGAACTTATTCAAATGGAGCATTTCATGTGTGAAAAAACTTTACAGTATGAGGAGAATGGATTTACAGTAAATAAGTTCCTTTTGTGGCAAATTAGAATCAGAAGTTCCCAAATTTAATTATAGTTGTGATCCTGTCTTGCAACACCTTGGGCAATTCTGAAACCTGTGCAGAATGATGGACATTAAACTCAGAGAGTTCTGCACACCCAGGCATGATACAGAGCAACTTACTTCTCCTTACTAATTCTATCATCATTATTGATAATCCATCACAAAGAAATGCCTTTAAATCCACTTAGGAATCACAGGACCAAAGTGCATTAAAAACCACACGGCTATGTGTGTCTTCACCACAGACATCCACGTGTGCACTTCAAAGTGTAGCTGCTAACTTCTAATAAACCGTTACATTGCATCAATTTCCCAGTAAATAATAAGTAAATAAATGCAGCACACATTTAACTTTACACAATACCCACCTTCTGTGCTGCCTACCTTCTATCGAGCATAACAAAGAAAGTCAAAATCCAGTTGTAGTAACGTTCTTTCATGTTGTGAATTCACTATCTTGATATTTTTTGTCTTTTGTCTCTCTCTCAGACACGCACACGCACACACTCACTCACAGACACACACGCACGAGCACGCGCGCACACAGCAGTGTGTCTGAGTAGTTAAAATGAGATAAGGTAAGTGATAGGTAAGCAAAAATAGAATGGTTATAGTGAGGGGTGCTTGCAAGGCAAATACTATTTAAAAAATCTGGTTTGACCCAGATTTTGGTATTATTGATTTTTTTTAGGCACCCAACAATTAGAGTAAAACAAGTTGTATGCGGTCGTTGATACGAAAGGAAAAACGCATCTCAGAAAGTCAACAGGAAAGCAAAGACAAATGAGTAATCATCTTATTTTTTTTAAAGATTCTCTGAGAGAATAACAAAAGTGTCGTCATGTGTTTTTGATCCGCAGCCACAGACATTAAATTTATCTTCCAATGCAGTTTGAAGAGTTGCGTGTGGATGTGCCGGGGCCATGTTTTAGCTGTGGGGGTACTGCTATGAATGTTTAACCACAGAAACCTCTTGACCCACCCACCCCTGCATCGTGCCAACAGGACATCCTGTCAGGATGCATTCTGGGTAGTTTAATTCTGAGACCTGTGTGATCAATGCCAAGATGTTTGTGTGTGGTGCGCGTGTGTGTGTGGGGGGGGTTTATTTGGCCATATTTTGAAGTGAGATATTGGAATTATACTACAGAACATTTTAGAAGACGATTCCAGCTGTTGCATGTATGCGTTTACATACCCGCGCTTTAGTGGGTGAGAGTCTACAGGTTGTGTGTGGGCTGTGGTTGACTAAAGCACACGTGCTGGCACGACCCAAGTTTACTAAAGGTGGGATGGCTAATCTTTAACCCCCCCCCCGCCAATCTCCAACAACACACACACACAAACATACACACAATCACATGCAAAATATCCTTCCCTTCTTCTTCTTCTTCTCCTCCACCCAGCAATCCTTCTCTGGATTGTTCCAGGGGCAGGAGGTAGAGAGGTGGGGGGTGCTGACGTTTTGGAAAAAAGCCACGGTCAAGAGTGGGGAGGGGGCAGCTTCCTGTCCAAAATGGTTCTTTTAAAGCCAGAGAAGTATAAATAGAGCAGGTGTCAGTATTGAGAACTCAGAGAGAGAGAGAGAGAGAGAGAGAGAGAGAGAGAGAGAGAGAGAGAGTGCTGTGAGAGAAAAAGACAGACAGCAAGAGTGTGAAAAATTGTGTGAACGTGTGTGTGTGTGTGTGTGTGTGTGTGTGGGGTGTGATGCCGTGGTGGAGTAGGAGAAGGGGCTTTTAGCTGGTGGACTGCCCGTAATGTCCAGCAGGATGTGAGGTCATATGACAAAGAGGGCTGGTGGGCGGTGAGAAACGATTGGTTACCACAGTGATAATGGAACTTTTTTTTCTTTTTAAATTTAGTGGGGACTGAAAAGGAGATGGAAAGAGCAAAAGGGGGGAAAAAAGAGTATTGCAGTGTTCTGTCACAACTCCCCAGAGAACAAAAAAGACCATACAAGGGGGCAAATGAGTTTGTGTATGTGCGGTAGCAAAGGACAAAAAGGGGAAGGAGAGGATGGAGGGGAGTAGGGGGAAACTGAAGGAGGTGGGGTGAACAGGCCGTAGAAGTCAATAGGATGGGAGGAAAGGTCCAAAATCAGCTATGCAGTCAGAGAGGACAAAGCAGCAGAGCAAACAGAGGGTGGGGAGACAGAAAGAGGCATAGAGAGAGGCCTGCAGTACAAAGGCGCAGAGAGACAGAACTGATAATAGAATGACGGCGGAAAAAATGAGAAAGATGAACTGGGAGGCAGGAGAAAAAGTGAACTGGAATGAGTGAAAAAGTGAATCGGGGGGATTGACAAGAGAGGCCTCAACATGATGTAGTTATCTAACCCATCATGTGTCAAACACTAAGCCGTGAAGAAAGGGGTTAAAAATTAAGTCTACACAGTCTGAAATATTAAATCTATTTTGGTTTTTAATGAAGGAGGAGTGAATTAGGGACGAAATATGAGAGTAGATTATTAAACCGTGAGCGAGGAGATGGGAGAGGGAAAAGTGGAGAGGTGTGCGAAGGGTGTGGGGGTTGAAATCTGTTCATGGTGTTTTAAATATTAAACCTATTTCAAGTTTAATGAAGTGCAAATACTATGGGGAGAGTCTTAACTGGAATACAGAGAGGAAGGGGGCGAAAGGGGGATCCGATTCATTATTTCAAGTGTTCACCTTTTAGACTGCCGAGACTTTGGGGAGAGGAGCGCAGGGAGAGGAAGAGGGAAAAAAAATGAGAGAAAGTTTATGCGGAAGTGCAAAGTAGAGGGCAATTTTGAGAGGCTCCCGGAGGCTGCGGAGCAGGAGAGGATGAAAATGTGAACTCGAGCACGCCAAAACACACAGCGCCAACTGCAACGCTTAAGAGCTCGCACGAATAAACAGGACGAGCTTCTATGGAAAAATGATTTCACTCTTTTTAGTGCATCTTTGTGGGCATATGTGTGAGCGAATGTGAATAAGTGGTTTAGGAGGGGAACTCTGAGGCCACAGAGCAGAGAGGAAGAGAGTCAGATAAAGATGTTGGATTTCAAAAAAGATTCTCGATGTAATCAATGTGCAACAGCTAGAGGGAAATGGAAAGAACAGCCCACGTGTGATTGAACTGTTCACGTCTACATAATCAGATGCTCTAAGCTGTGTGTATGTGAGCGTGTATATCACACCGGCCATTGCCAAAATCCCCCAAGCTGCCACTAAAGGTCACTGTGTGTGTGTGTGTGTGTGTGTGTGTGTGTTTTAATACCAGCAAAAACACAAGCAAAAAGTATTTCCAGTGTCGTTATTATGTGGGATAAAGATCAAGTTTGTGTTTGCCCCAAGTATAAAAGCAGCAAGAATTTTTTTTCTTTTTAAATCAATCGTTAACTCGTGTTTTCAGCAGCTCTGGCTCCTTCTCAGTCTGAGGGGGCAGGTTCAGAAGAAAGGGTGACGTCTGCCTCCAAATCCACCAACCAAACAAGTGACACCTACTTTAATAAAATAAGTAAAATGAGCACAGACGGCACATAATGTCTCAAAATGACACTCATATAGTCACAACTTAGCCGTCTTCCTGATGTCTGGCGATATCTATAAATACTGTATGAGATTGTGTGTAGTGTGCACAATCTTACGTTTCAGGAGTTGCTAGGAATATTATCTCTCATGTGCACATTTGAGGTTAACTTTCTTGGTTAATAAAAAAATATTTAATATTGCTTAATCAAACGAACTGCAGTTACGTAGCAGTTCTGCAGTCTTGTAGACCACTCACAGCCGCACTCACTAACACACTGACACATCGAGGGCAGCCAGGGCTGGGGTTGAGTTTCTTGCCCAAGGACACTTTGACATGCGGACTAGAGGAGCCTGGGATTGAGCTACCGGCCCAAGATTAGCAGACTACCAACTTTACCTCCTTTAAACACAGCTGCCACATTCATCAAATTGATTAACTGATTGCACACCCTGCGTGGATTACACAAAGAGAGGCTGACACAAGGCCCCGCAGAAGAATATACTAAACTGATTAATAAAAGAAAAAAAAATTGACTCCTGATATTCAAAACAATGTCTTTGATTTGCTGAAGCTTTCTAATCCAGGTCTGGACAAAGCAGCGGGGGCCAAACTAAAAATAATCTTGGATAATTATTCAAAGGTTCGAGACGTATGCAGGCAAAAGAAGTACAGACTATTAAAAACTCTCTTCCTCAAAAATTGTCACCTCTAATATAGTATTGTGTAAAAAAGAAACATACACATGTTTCAGTTCACCGAGATGTAAGCGGGGCTGGTTTCTTTTCTGGCGTCACGTGTGATGTTTCAAACATTCGCGGCGGCAGACAAGGTGAACGTAAGAAATGCGGAGATCAAGCGTTACCACGGGAGAGAAAAGGATGCTGAGTGCTTACTGGCCTCAATAATGACATCAAGTGAACAGAGCAGATGCTTGCAACGGAAGGGGATCTAAAGAAAACAAATCCTAATTCCCGCAGCTGTTTATGTCAACACGGGCACATGGCATTTTCATGCACGCTAATACACTGAGTCTTTACGCAGCTATACATTATCCTTATATTAGAGAATAATCCAATGAAATCCTTATGGTTGTGCGTCATATCAGAGTTTCTAATAGCAAAGCATGGACACTGATTACAGATGAATGAATGAGAGAGAGAGAGAGAGTGAGAGAGTGTGTCTAGGCACTTCTCATCAATAAAGAATGAAGCAATTAAGCTAATCTAAGACTGAAGGTGCCCTTTCTCCTGGATACCCTTTATGGCAAGCAACAACTGGACTTCATGAAACAACACCCTCACCACACTAACTAACTCTAAACCGTTAACCTACCACCTCACAATAAGGACATTTAGCAGGCTTTGTTGTATTAGTAACATTTATTATGTCTGCATTTTTATTTCAATGTGACTGTTTTAACGCCTGCTTGCAGTGTCTTGGCTTACTGTGAGAGTGAATGGAATGAATCATCATCATTATTATGCATACTTTCATGTATGCTTTTTCTTTTGAACTGATGTGACCATTCAGAATCATCCCTACAAAAAAGACAATAAAAAACAGCCTATAAGTCGATCAGCAGGAACTTAGGCAACTATTTGGAAAACTTGAAAATCGTTTATCGGGCAAACATTAAATCTGCTCTGATTTATATAATTGGCAGTGGGATAAACTGCGTTCGATCCCACACGTCAGTAAAACTAATGAAGTAAAGAATGAATGACTCAGTAATTACAGACTTTATTGCCTAAAGAATACAGTAGCAGACCTGCCATGGCCACATCATCAAAATAATGCAGCGTGGGCTTTCTATTTGTAGGGATAACAATCGCAGCAATAGGCTGCATGTTTTACGTTTGTTGGGTCTGTTTGTTTTCATCTTTAAATTAATATTATTTATGTGTCAGCTAGAGCTTTTAGTGTTCCAGCATTATAAGCTCTTTATTTGTCAAGTAGCAACAAAGAATCTGTCATAAAACAGACGTAACTCTTTGCTGTAACGCTTTCTAATATTATATTTGAAAAATCTGTAACAGAATCATGCATCACTTTCTATTTCTTTGGCCTTTCCATACCCCTTCACTCCTGATTGTGATCTTTGCCTGCAGGTGACAAAATCCTGGACTTAAAGGGGACTTAGGACTTAAGAACACTAACTCTCATAAGCTCACAGACATCCTGTATATTTTTACCCCTGACTTTGTCAAACAAACTTGTGGACATTACACATTACAAGCAGAGGAGCACTCCCACAACCAAAACAATTCACCACTCCCCGTACAGGCTCCCTGACTAATATCAGGCCACTAAACCTGTTCAGCAATCCCCTAAACTTTTACTGAGCACACAGACACCACCCACTGTAAACTGACTCAATACACAATATGGTGTCACACATCCTGATATAAACTGCTGCTGTTAAATCTCAAATAAGCCCACTGGTAACATGATGTTTTACTGCTAAATGGCATCCAACTGAAGGAGACCCAATCCTTCCATTCTTCGCCATGCTGAGCCCAGTCCCAAAACCGGGGTGAAAGCGAGGATAAATGGTTGCCTTTTGGCGAGCACCAGGCGAGTCTACACCAGCAGCAACACTAGACTTCCTCTAACCTTTAGGTGAGACAACACCTTTCTTATTAATGGCTGCTTCACCACAGGCAGGCTTAAACTCTTCTTTCCACCACAGCTCAGAACCATGGTTATGGCCAAGGCACTTAATAGAGCCATTCACCTTGTGAGTGCATGTGGTTCTGGCACCGTACTACAATCAAAAAAATCAGGGACCTGGGACATTTTTATTAATTTAATCAGTTTACTTTTTGTTGATTTCCAAAGTGGGTTTCATTAGTTTTAAAGGCCTTTTTTATTATAACATGGCAGTGTTTGCCAAGGGCAAGAAATTAAGAAGAATTCTCAGTCTCCTCATGCTTTTGACCAAATTCAATCTTACTTTAACTTAAACTTCTTCTTTCTAAAGTATAATTTTTAATTTCCATTTCAGTTTGTGAAAACGTTTTTTTGTTTTTCATATCCACTCTCAGTTTTAGCTTTAGTAACTGCAATAACCTTGCTTAGGAGACTTTGAGATACGCAGCCTGACGCACTCTCCAACGTGCGTTTCTTTTTGTCTCTGTCGTTTTTCCTTCTCATTACCCCTCTCATCTGCCACTCTCTCTTCCTTTTCCCTCCTCTCGCCCTTTCCAGAAGGTCCTTCCCTAAACCCCAGAGAGAGGGGAGGAGCTTGGGATGGCGAGGACGCGCTGGTAATCCGTGCAGTGACCCAGGTCAATTCAATTATCCTGTTTTCTTTCGCTGCGCGACGCGTGTGCCCATTTCACAGCCAACTCCCTTAATGCGCCCAGGATTAGCTTCCCTTACTTTTAATGATCTACCTATCGACGCCTTGGGCTCCACATAGACATACACACACGCGCTCACACTCACACAGAGGTGAACGAACACACACACAGACAGGTAAGTTTTTCATGTATAAGTTTTAGTCTAAAGGAATTCACTAAACACACAAGGCCGAGGATCAAGACAGGCTTTCTCAAAATAAATATGTGTTCATGAGTGTGTTTGCATATGCATTTGCTTGTTTATGTGGGAGTGTGGCTTACATAAACTGCAGTAAGGAGAGGATTTCATTATCCATCTGCATTTACCCAGGCTTCACCTCACACCTCCAAGATTTGAGATAATCATCTTAGGCCTAACACGTTAGTGTATAAGCTCGCTAATCTCAACCCCGGAGGAGGAAAAGAGGTCATTTTATACTAGTAAACTGTGGATAGCTGACATGCATTGAAATACGCATGCAGGAATCAAAGTATTAGGCACTAATGCACCGTATTGTAAAGTGTCATGCACACTCTAATGCACATAAAGTCAACAAAGCAATTTAATTGCTCCAACACATCTACTGGTCTGTTGGTTAGAAGATGGCTTTTAAAAGATAAATTAGATTTTGCTACAGTTAGGTGTTAGGTGACACTCTCACCCAATTATCTAACCTGATCTTATTATCTCACCAGTAATCACTAATTACATGACTGGATAACTAACTAAGTAGGGACCAGCATTATAAAACTCTAGCAACTCCAGGACACCCTAAAGCCTCAAAGTCATCAAATCAGCACCACAAAGGGCTTTCTTTGGCCTCCCTCCATCCTACCAGTTTTGAGAGCCCGTTCACTTTAATTCCATCTGCTGTTGTTCTGTTGACCTGATAATCTAAAGACCACATTTCTGACCTGAAGACACCTTGTTTGTTTTCACTACTACTGCTTTTAAACTTTCCACAAATAGGAGAAAGTGTTCTAAGCTTGCCAATCCTACCTGGGATATCCTGCCCATTGTAGTTCCATCCAGCTACAGCCAGCATGGAGGGCAGAGGAGATCCAGGCCTACTGTCTCTTTCTCTCTCTCTGTCCCGCTCGCGGTCCCAGTTCCTCTCAGCCTGCTGGGTAATATGTCTGACTGTGTCCTTGTTCTTCCTGTTCTTCCTTCGCCCTGATCCCGACAGAGGTTGCCAGGGCCCTTCTCCACCTCCTCCACCAGGTCCCCCAGTCCCTTGCTCTGCCTGGCTTTGGGCTGCCCCCCTGGGAGTGTCCCGGGGATGAGAGGAGGAGGCAGGGGATACCTGTTCCTCTTTGACAGTGATGCCAGGTCGATAGTCATGAGGCCATGCGGGCTGGGAGTCATGGCAGGCTTCTTCCTGGCTCTCATGGCTCTTAGGTGGTTCTTGGTCCTCCTTTCCATACGTGCTGCCGCCCTCATGGCAGCTGGCGATGGCTGAGTCCCCAGAAGAGTTGGCCGGGCTGGTCCGGCGCGCCAGCCAAGGAGAGGTGCTGCGACCAGACATGATGGAAGCAAGGGCTTCAGACGCCATGCCCACTATGCCCCCTCCGCCTCCTAAACCAGCTCCTGCAACACCCCTGCCCCTGGTAGACCAGCTCCTCCTCCACCACCTCCGACGCCCCCGCCTCCACCTAGGCCAGCAGCAGCCACAGCGCCCATTTCAAAGTCAGCCAGCTCGTCAGCCATCTCTGAGCGGATGCTGATATCTAGTGCAGCCTTGATGAAGCTGTGGCAAGCCTGGACAATATCTGTCATCTGCAGGTAGCTGGCAGCTGACATGACCTCAATCACATTCTTACTGGTGAGAGCAAGGTGCGCCGAGTACATGAAGTCCAGGATGGCTTTGAAGCCTGTTGCTGTGACAATGTCCAGATGAGTGACAGTAGTCTGGTGGTGAGGCTCTGCCCCTTTTTTAACCTGGAGGGTTATAAGAAGGAGTATTAACAGCAGTGGTTTTTCAGAAAAAAAAAAATGTATTTACCTCATGCTATAAAGAAAAAATATCTGTAAAAGATCATTTTTTTGCCCCAACGAGGTCTCTTACCTGGCAGTAAAGAGTCTTAAAGTAGCGTGACGATCCCAGGAGGACATTCTTATGAGCTTTGAAGATCTTTCCGTCCACAATGACACAGGCATCGCAAAGGATGCCATGCTGCCTCTGCTCATTGAGCTCTCTGAGGAGCTGACGGTAGTGAGACGAGATCTCCATGTCCTCCTTCCTGTTGTTCATCTGTGTAGCTGAACAAAAGCCTCTCCTCCAAACATCTGCTGGAAAATTAAATTATGCACAATCAGTCAACTAAATCTGCAAAACATATCAAAATATTTTAAGTGTACCATTTAAAATGTACAGTACGGACATCTGGTTTCTGCAATGCAGAGAAATAGATAAATATGTATATATAGCAGCAATAGAATCTAATCCATTTTTGCAAACCTTATTTAATTTTCATGTAACGGGGGAGAAAAAAAAAGTGAATTTAACTGAACCACTCTTTTATAGATGAGCCAGGGTAAGGATATATCAGTAATGACTGTGACATAAAAAAAAAAAAACCTGACATCAATGGAAACCACATCTCAAATGCTGTAGTTTGATGTCTAAAAACAGCCCAGTAACAAATAGTCAAAATTCTCTGTGTTTAAACCGTGTCTGACAGGTACATTTATGTGTGTGTGGGAGTGTGTGTGGCTGCGAATGTGTGTGTGTGAGTGTGTGTGTGTGTGTGAGAGAGAGAGAGAGCAGGTGTAAGCTCATTAAAAATGTCAGTTAAAAAGTGTAACACTTTCACAAAACAGTTTTTGAGGGAGCAAACAGACTCATTTAGTACGGACCACTTCACCATTACATATATCAATAAACAGCCTCGGTTCCTATTTGTTTTATTTATTTATTTTTTCTCATTTCCCTTTGACTATGAATATTCAATCAGCTGTCTAGTTAAGACAGAAATCCACTCTTGAACCTTCACCTCAGTGTTTGTGATCTTGCACGGTTCAGTCAAGGTTTGCGAACACTGAGGGTTTTTTTTGTTTTAAAACTACAAAGAAAGGACCCTTAATGACAAATTGTGGAGTGGCTCAGGGAACAAAGATCTAACTTTCATGGTGGTACAACAGGAAGACTGTCATATTTTATTGTTACTCTTGCAAATTAAATGCCATAAAAAAGCTCACGACTTGAATGTTTACAATCTCTTCTCTCATAAGTGAGATTCTACTTTTAGCCACACAAATAGCAATTTCTGATTTGTCTTTTTGTTTTTTTTTTAATCATTTTTTTCCTTTGAATGTAGATGAAACATTATAACCTGCTGTGCACAGGTTAGGTGACACATAAGATGTACTGCGAGCTCAAACACTGGAGAAGCGCTGCAGGAAAAGGCCATAGTGAGGGGAGTGAAGAAGGAGACAAAGAGAGACATGAACATCGTTATGTTGAACCAGGGAAGAAGGTGGCGGGAAAACAAAGAGAAACCACATTAAGATTTTTCAAATACAAACATGTACATGCACAGAGAGAGAGAGAGAGAGAGAGAGAGAGAGAGGGAGAGAGAGGAAGAAGAAGACCCACACATGCAGGCAGTACATTAGCCAGAGCATTAGCAGCCGCCGCTCCTGCTCTTGTCTCGGTGAGGGCTAAATCGTGGGGACGCAGAGTGTTACCAAACGCAGCAGTGATTTGTTTTGGGAACGCCACAGCTGTCAGCTCTCATGGGCCATTCTAAGAGATGACAGCTCGGGTTGGCCAAGGTGACAGCAGCGTTTGCTCGGGGGCCGGCACACTTCAGGTCATGTTTAGCAAAGCTCTGCTCAACCTGATGGCTTGTAAGATCAGATAAATCCACAGTGTCTCCCACGTCCACTTGGACAAACACACCTCCTATGAACAGCAGTGGACAAGTGGATGGAGTGATGGTGACAACTAGTGAAGCCTGCCTTGCACAAGTAGAAAAAAAAACAATCAATGCAAAGCAAGCTCAAAACCTTTCGCTGTGATTGGTGTTTGTCAGAGGAAAAAAACTGCGAGGAGGAAGAAAGTTGGATGTGAAGGTAGAATAACAGTGTCCCTCAAAGTCTCAAAAGGCAAGTTTTGACGCAATGCTTTTATCCACCAGCTCACACATTTCTCAGAAAAAATCTATTGGCAGTTTAACCTTGAAATATTCTTTCCTTTCTGCATTGCTCTGATAGAGGTATTGAGAGTCTTCACCTCTCACCTCTGAGGACAAACCGAGCGGCTTTAAAGACATAGCTGTTCTGCTCCTCATCCCTCTGCCCTTCTTCTCTCAGGGCCACTGGCACATCCAATTGTATAGACAAGTCTATAAGATAGACTTGCTCTCAGAGCCACATAAAACACAAAAGGAGTCATTTATTCACTGAGACATATTCCTCTGATTTCTGTGCCTTGGTTTTTTTCTCTCAACCAACATGGATGGAGAAATAAAGGGTCACTGTACAGCACACACACACACACCGTTCAGCAGCGGTCAGCACCATTTCAGACATAGATTTGTTGGTAGTTTAGAGGAAGTCAGCTGTAGCAAGTCATCAGGTGGAGCAATAATGTCTTCGCTCACACATTTAGGATCAGCCAGCTCTCTGTTTCCGTCTGTGTTACAAAGATGAGCTCTCGACTGAATGAGTAACATGAAAAAAAAGAGAAAGAAATTAATTTTTTAAAAGTCTGTGTGAGATTTCAATGTGTTTCTTTGTCACACTAACCAAAATTTCTCTGGGTTTTAAAATCAAAGTTGGACAAAGGACATCTTAAGAATCACCTTGGACTTTCTAAAATTGCACTATAGGAAGGTTCATTATTATGTGTAGAGAGAGGGATTAACGTCTAAGTTGAAAAAGCCGGCAGATTAGCAGGTGATGAAAATAACCATTAGTTACAGCCTGTGCAGGAATCAGTTTGTAACAAAATTCATTGCACATCTATAACTGAGAGAAGTCAGAAACGTCTGACACAGATATCGTGCATCAGTGCTACGCACCACGAGATGAGGGGGAAAAAAATGTGATGGTAATTTGATTTGACTTATTTTAAATACAGCTTACAATCCTTATCAGCGTATAGTTGCGACTTTTCATATTCTGCTGTGATGGATGTCCATAGATCTAATGATAATGGCCCTGTGGTACTGCTCTGATACAATAGACCAGGTACAAAAAAAAAGTGTCATTGAGTTTGGTTGAATGTAATGTGAGCGCGCAGCTAGAATTGCACCCCAAAACATGTTAAATGATGCCTTAGATTTACCAAAAGCAGCAACCAGTGGAGTGTAAAACAAGAAAAACCCCCAAACAGCAGTGACTGAGAGAAAAAGAGAAAGAAAGGGAGAGGTATAATCAGATTTATTGCCTCAACAGACTCGAGACATACTGAGTTAGTCGTTAGGTAGAGAAAAGCAGCTTTAATGGAGAGCGCTTTGACCTCTAAACTCTTTGCTTGCCTAATTGGCTTGTTTAATTTCAGCATGTCCAAATCCCTCCAGTCAAAGACCCCTTTTCCAGAGGAACCAATCCCGAGCTACATGTAAACATCGTGTTCATAGTAGCTTTCTCTTCCTCAAAGATCTCCGCCTTTTTACCCCAGAATCACCAAGACCAAAACCCATCCCTTCTACAATATGAGTACAGCCAGTTATATTAAAGCATTACTTTTTTTTTCAAATATACTGTATCTGATGCAAGACTGGAAGGCAAGGTAAAATGAACTTGTCAAACAATCAGCCATACAGAGAGCGAGCCAGAGACTTTTGCGTCTCATCCAAAGCATTAGCAGTCTCACCAAGGCTACAGAAACTAAAGCCTGCTTTCAGGATGTCACACAGCAGGAAGAAAAAGCTTTTCATCCTTCTATGAAATTTCACTGCAAAAGTGAAAAATATATAATAAAAAAAAGAAGCAAGGAACAAGTCATCAGGAGGCAGGCTGACAGTCTGTGTGCGCCTGTTTGAGGTCAGAGAAGATTGTTTCAGTAAAGCATGCCACTGGAGCTCCAAGTCCCTGTCACCCTTCTGAGGCCAAATCAAAAGTGACTGTCCTCCTTAACCCCTCCTTTCTTCACACACACACGCGCGCGCACACAAAATCAAGAGCCCCGTTCCCCTCAAAACACGCACACACATTCAGTCCCTGCCCCTAAATACACAATACACATGCAAGAACTAAAAACACCCACGTTCACACGCTTAGCAGAGCCGTCATGGCATCACACCCGGTTTGTCCTGGTCACATCACGGCAAAGTCACTTTAGGCCCCGGCCAGACGACTAAAGAGATGAGACGTGTGATGGAGTGAGAGAATGGGGCTTCCTCCTTCTTCTGTTTCTCTTAATGCAGCCTGTCCCTCCGAGCCACTTCTCTGCCTCCTTGACCGCACAGGACCGAGGGGAGACGGAGCGCAAGGTCCTTGTGGATCAAAGGCAGAGCGATACTTTGTTTGTACTAGGGTTTAACACAGAGCTTTCACGGCAGGCCAACGCTGAGATTCCACGAGGGATTCGCACATCACTCTGGATGAAGAAGTTACAACATGTGCAACATCTTCGCACAGGGTGATAATATGGGATTGCACGACATATTTTAGCAAATACAACTCGCTCAAAAGCACACTTTTACTTTTGGTGTCTGTTGATTCAGGCGTCATTAACATTCCTGTCAGCAGGTACACAGATTAACTGGCTTTAAAATTCCTTCATGTGCATGTTAGCGCTATCTGGGCAGTTTGCAGTTGTATTTATTTTGAATTAAAGGATTTCCAGTTGGTCAGGGCAAATTATCATTAAGTGGCCAATGTGCTGCTCGCAAAACCGCCACCCTCAGCTAATCACTCCAAATTCAAATTGTGGCCTTCTGCTCGACAAATGTAACAATTCAGCTCATTATTTGATAAAATGAGTTCGGCATGTCAAACCGAGTGAACACAGAGTTCACACAGCCCCCATTTTGAGTGGCCACATAAATAAATAAAGCCATTAATAAATCAAGAGGAAAAAAAACAAAACTGATAAAATCATGAGAGTGAAAACATTTAAAAAACATTTAAAGTCCAGCGTGAACTTGTTTTTGCACGTATAAAATTCTTTTGGTTCATTTACACCACTTTTCTGTGTTTTGCATTTACATTGTTGTTGCAGATATTTCTTTCAAGAGTCTGTGGAGACCAACGGCAGCTAAACGACATCGAATATTAGACTTATGTTCACAATAATATTCTGTTCAGCACAGATTACAGAATACATGCAGCTTTGAAACACACTGCCAAAGGGCACAGTGCTGCAATAGATCGCTTATCTTTACTAATACAAGATCAATTCATTTAATTCATAAACAAAAGCAGGCCTTATTACACTGAATTCCCCCCGTTTAACATCCCTATCATTATCTTGGCGCTGTCTTTGACAATCAGCAGGGGAGGATGCAATAGAAACTGGCCAGAGATTGAAGAAGTGAATGAATATAAGGAGGTAGGCAGAAGGAATATCAAAGCGGGACTCGGTAGCCAAGAGCTGGCATTTATGCTGTCAACCACCCCGGCTTCATGCCTGAGCTACAAAATTTTATCAGTTAAGCTAAAAAGGCAACACGCTCCTTTTTGCATATTTTCTAGTACTGACTTGCACCATCACACTATCATATCAGAGCAGGCAGTTTCTGTGGAAAAGGGAACCGAGGTGGCAGGTCTGAACTGAATGATTCCGCGCTGTGTTAACCTTTCAAACAAAGTAGAATGAAAATAAGTTGTTTATATTACGTGGCTTTTTGACACTAATACCGACAAAAATAAGAGGAAGTAAGAATTTGTTTATTTGAATGTGAGTGGACTCTTTTTTTTCTGCGTAATGAGAGAAAAGTACTGGAACAAATTAGAACATGCATAGAGGGAATTAAAATGATATTCGGCTGAACAATAGAGGCACTGTTCTTACATACACATGTGGCACAGGGCAGCTGTTACTTTCTAGTTTCAAATCTACTGCTTCCACTACTTAAAAACAAAACAAAACAAAACAAAAGTTCTTTTGAATTTCAAGGTTTATTATTTTCAATGTAAAACTGAATGTGTGATGAGTGTTAGTGATGTTCGCCGAACACTTTACAAATGAGGGGCCTATAAGAGGTCGCGGTGAACGCGGGACGAGGTTAGGCGAAAACGGAGCAAGGTGAAAAGTCAAAAGGGAGACAGGGGGAAAAAAACGTAGAGCTGGAGAGATGAGAATGGAAGAGATAAAGACCACTGAAAAACAGAGAGAGAAAAAAAAGAGCTAGAGCAGAGAATCACAGAAATGCCAAGGCTAGAACGATGGAGAGAGAAGATAGAAAGAGGGGGAGACAGGAAGAGAGGGGAGAGTGACTCAGGCAGCCAATATTTTTTAAACAGCTTTGCTTCCACTCAACTGGGCATCAAGGCCATTATCCCGGGGTTAATCCCCAATCCGACGGAGCTGGCAGCCTTCCGGGACAAGCCAGGGTGGCAGTCCATCAACAAGGCGGGCACGAACAAAAATAACACACACATACTCAAACACATGCATATGACACAGAGCCAGGCCCAGGCAGGCATGCAAGCAATTAGAAAAAAAAATAAAACAACAAAGCTATTAGCCGGCTTGTTCTTAGCTTCTTTTTCCTTTATTGTCAGTTGAAAAAAAAAACTATTGCTAATGTCTTTTCTGTCATTTTATCTCAGTTTCTGACTTCTTTAAATCTCCCTGTAGGTTTTCTGTGTTTTCCGTCTCCCTTGTTTCTTTTATCACACGCCCTCCATCTGTCCACCTTTATTTTCTCCACCTTCCCCACCAGCTCTAATCGTGCCACATTTTGCACCTCTACCTCACTCTCCCTTTCTCTGCCCGCTCTCTGTTTCACTGGCCGGCATCCAAGGAGCCAAGGTGGAGGAAGAGATTGACTCAAAGAAGGATAGCCATGTCATGTGGAGAGGGACCAAAGAGGATCCAGGAGGCTTAGGGAGACTTAGCAAAACTCCCTTCATCCCTTGCTCTTCCATCCTTGGTCACACCTCGCACACACTGACCAAAAACAATACCCGCACCTCCCTTATTTTCACCTGAAGACTTTCATGCAGCTCCTTGTACTTCTTATTGTTTTTGGAGATTTTTTTGCACATCCAAAAACATCAGCCTCTACAACCCTCCCATCCCTCCGTCCCACTGATCTATACGGTTAAGCAGCTCCAGACGTTTTCCGGCACCATGCATTCTCACCTTCAGCCAGGCAGGTGTTAAGCCCAGAGTGATCTGATGGAAATCCGGTCATAGTAAGGATGGACTGGGATCATCCCGGAGTGACCGGGAAAGAGGTGTGACTCAAACACACTGCTGTTGATGTCCTTTAGCTTAAATACCCTGGCTGGGTTTCAACGTCACCTTAAATGCCTTGCAAGCTGTGACACTACTTAATATTTTAGAGTTTTAAAAAAGGGTGAGAAGATCCATGTGACCATCTCTCTGTTGTCTCTTTCCAATGTCTTCCTCCTTCACACTCCAAGATGTGTGTGTGTGTGTCTGTATGTGAATGTAGTTTCTGGGCTATCTTTCTCTCTAGGCCCCTAAGCCTGCTATGTCTCCCATGGTAACTCCCTGACTGACGACCCGGGGCTTAGCCTAAATTCTCCCTCTATTAAAAGCTGTGAAATGCAAATAATGAAACATCTCATTACTACTGTCGGAGAACCCAAAATGAAAGGAGAGGGGGGGAGGGAGTGGGAGGGAGAAGCGCAAGGCTTGGGGGGTGGAGGCGGCGGCCAGGGACTGTAATACAACGAAAGAGGGCTATACCGGAGGGAGGAAAGGTGAGAGGACAGGGAGAAACAAGCAAGAGCTGGAAATAAAGGAGGCAAGGATAGACGAAAAGGAAAGGGAGGATATGAAGCGGGTGAAAGGATGAGAGCAGATCCCCAGACAGCGCGTCTTTTCTTCCATACACGCTGTCATTAACAGAAAGGGGACGGGGACTAGCCAGACAGAGGGAGCACCCTGATAAATAAATTGCTGCAAATGAGCAGGTATCATTCAAATATCTAACAGCCAGTGCTAGAATCTTCCAGAATCTGTCGCACAATCACCTGCGATGCATGTGCAGGTAAAGACGGGAAAAGGCTACTGGTTTGTGAAAAACGTTTGCGGTGTACGTGGAAGTGAAATCACCAACAGGAAGTGTTCGTTTATGGTTTTTCAGGTGGGTGGAGACAAGTGGTATAAGTGTGGCATTAGAGATGGGGGTGGGGTGGTGGGGGAAGGTCACTTGTGAGAATGATCACATCACCTTATGTGGTCTGTTGGTGTGAAACCCAAGTTTCATGACTGGAATAGTTCAGAGACTCATCTGCTGAGTCACAACCCCCTGATAGTCTGAGGAAATTTATGGGACGTGCAGGTTTTAAGGTTTGGCATTGTCTAATAGCAGGATTAGTCCATGGCTTCTTGAAACCTTTGTTTAAGAAAAAGAGTATTCTGATGGATCACAAATGCATCATGTCTTTTACATTCCTCACGAGGGAGAGTAGTACATTATCTGGACTGCTACAACAGAAAAATGTTCCCTCTTTCTTTATAAACACCAAGGTTATTTCTGTATTTTCAATCCGAATGATTCCTATTGAAAAAAATAACATTACACCCATCACTGCAAAATCTCTACATGTGTGTCATACAGGGGAAGGAACACAAGCTGAAGCAAAAAAAAAGAAAAAGAAAACTATGCAGACGAGCACTTGAAGACAGCTTTTGCTAACAGACTTTCAAGTTAAACTTTGACCAATTGTACTGCATAACTGCATAAATATGTGGATGCCAGATCACAACACATGTAACATTAAATGTTCTTAGTGAACACCTCAGTCTCCGCTTTACTGAAATGGCTTTCCACATGATTTTGGAAACGAGCTGCAGGGATTTACTTCCATTTGGTAAAAGAGCATTAGTAAGGTCAGTTACTAGTGATGGGAGAAATTTCACTTTTTTTGTGAGGGGGGCGTGGTTAATTTCTATTTGCCTAAAATATTTGCTGTGGTTCAGTCACCACCTCACTCCTGTCACTGCATCAGTATACTGCAGTGATTATTTCCGGCATGCGTCCCTCACTCTGTCGTAACCAAGAGGTAGCCTATCTGAGGCTCTCATTCACCCACTAACTCACCAACTCCATCAGTTCCCGGCTCTCAGCCCCTGTTTATTCATTGTAAGCTTATCCTCTTAGTCCCAGGTTTAGTTCTTAGCCAATCATATGCTAGCTTACAGCATGCATCATTGGCTGTTACTGGCCATAGCTGGTGAGTGAAGCTGATTTGATTTTATATGTTCGACAGAGAAGTGGAAGAAAAACAACAAGTTGCTTGTGCAGTAAGAGTAGAGAATGTATAATTCCTTTAAGAGATTTGTTCCCTGCAAACAAATGATTTGCGACCATCACGACACTAACACTTACTGACTCGCAGCTGAGGGTTAAGTTCATCCCAAAGACCCCTGATGACTTTGAATTTAGGGCTCTGTTAGTGTTGGCTGTTTTTTTTTTCAGACTTGATATTTGTTGCTTATGCTTTTGTCTCTTTATTCTGCCGATCTAGCCGCCTGCCTCTTGGTACATACCTAACTTGTAAAATGCGACTGCTGAATAGCTGCGCAGTGTCTCCTTTTTGTTGTGTCGAGCTGCAGTTGTACACAGACACTGACAGATTGAAAGCGAGATTCTGAACGGCAAATCTAGCACCGCGGAGACCTGGCATTGTATAGTTGATGTTAAGTACTGCACAACAAAGAACCGGTGTGAAAGTCTCTGTTCTCATGTCAGACAAGCATGCGAGCTAACAGAAGCAACAACCGTCACGCGTTACTGGTTGGAGATACTGATCATTTAATAACATATAAGGTTGTTTAGTTAAAGTGTACAAAGACTCCTAACATCTTATAGCTTCTGCTTGGACCCCCAAAGGTTGCTGGTTTTGTCCAGTTTCAAACCAAACAAATACTTGAGAGGAAATTTTGCTTTGATTACAACAAGCAAGTGCATATGGGTGTAGGGCTTCCCTGCACACACACACAAACACACACCACACCACATTCACACCTTTGTGAATATATTGGCAGTCGCCAGTTTTTGAACTGACAGCGCCCAGTTGGAAACATTTAACATATCATCCAACCTAGACTCTGAGCAGGGAGTTAAATACTGTACTTCCACATCAAACATAGAAAAAGAATAACAAAAGTGGTGTTGGGTGCCGTAGCATTAACCCTTTCTAGGGCTCTCGGTGAAATACTTTAAACTTCAAAATTTCAACTCTAGAGAGTTATTGGATGATATTATTGTTGGACTTTCTTTAACTTTTGCGACCTGTTCAATTTTCATTTCAGTGATATGTTGCACATCAAGTTCCCATATATATAAATATATATATATGTTTATTTGTACAAAAGGTTAAGCTTGTCCAAAACTCGACATAAAAGAAGCAACAGATTCTGCTGTTTGACTTCTACCCACGAATGAGTTTGACTACAGCAGCTACTATAAAACAAAACTACAGTAGGGTGCTCACTGGGTTGAGCAGGTAAAATATGTGCTGCAGAGGCCAAGATTTGATTCTACGCCGAGCCATTTGCTGCGTGTCTTCACCCCGCTTAAACTTTCTCGTCCACTCTCAAACCATCCTGTCACAATAAAGCCCAAACGAAATAAAATTACAAAAATTATGACTCAAGTTGTTTAAAAGGCATAATTTTCATTTATTGTACTCTTCTCCCCTGGGCTTGTTTTTATATCCCCTTGTCTCGTCTCCTCTAGTTTCTCTTATTTTGGCAAATCTCAGTTCTGTTTTCAAAAGCACCAAATGGCTTTGTGGCCAGAGTGATGATGACAATATAAGGCTACGGACTGGCTCACAACTCACATTTAACACTTACTCTGATCTCTCTCTCTCTCTTTCTCTCCATGCCAGCGAGCCACTCGGTGTGTGTGCGTGCAAATGTGTGTGTGTGGTTGTCCAGACCCTCTCATAGGTCTTAACACAAAACCTGTCACAGCAAAAAAGCAACCTGTCACGACTCAGCTAGACACGACTGTACATGACTGCACCACAAAGAACACAAGCAGGCTGTTCCCGAGCTGTTAAAACAGTCACTGCAGCCACCAGCTCCAAAGGTCTCAGGCAAGAACACACACTAGGACACAAGCACACACATATACACGCATAAAGCAAGTGAACAGTGAGGAGGAAATGAGACAAAGGGTTACCAGGAGAGGAGGAAGACAACGTAAAAAAAGAAAAGAAAAGAAAAAAAAAGATCGCGTTGTATAGTAGGCCTTAAGGACTACACGTCTGAAATGTCTGACAGCCGAAAGCTAATTGTTGTTTGTTCGAGTGTGTGGTTTTTCGATGTACAGCTGAATGACTGAATGATGGTGACTCACTGCTGGTGGCCAGTCGCTATCTGGTGCCGAGGCGGGCGTCCAGAAAGTGTGTCTGTGTGTGTTAGGGTAACTTGGTGAGACTGTCGCTCTGTCAGACAGCAAACAGAGGCATCTTTCTCAAATCCACACTGGGCCACAGCTTACAATGAGCTCACGCAAAGAGGGGAGCAAAAAAAAAAAAACCCACGACAGCTTAAGTGTGTACTCACAAGTTCAACAGGCACACCCTGCATCCCCCTGAGCAAATATTACGAGACTTTACTCCCTGCTAATCTTATTCACAAACACTCTGGAGCGCACACAAAACAAGAAATTTAAAGAAAAAACAACAACACATCATCGTACTGTATTAGCTTAGCACTCGACATACAATATTAACTCCCAAAACTAACTGTACTACTGAGCAGCTCTGTGATTTACATATAGTGAGCGAAGCGTTTATAAAAACACATTTGTATATAATAGCCCGGGGCTGTGTTGTCACTCATCAAGCTGATCAAAAAGCAGCTGCTATACAACACTGATGAATCTTGGAGTGCTTTTGCAAATCTGTCCTTCAACGGCAGAAAAAAAAAGGAGGTGAGATAAAGGGAGAGAAATCAAGGGGAGAGGAGAAGAGTATCTAAATATAGAGAGACTCGCATTTTGGAGTCAGAAAAGAGACAGTGAAGGGTAAGAAAGAGGCAGGGAGACAGGAGATGTAAGAGAACGGAAAGAGAGGAGGAGAGACAGGGAACTAATACAAAAGCAACAGAAATGGAAGGAGGTGGAAAAAAGTAGCCTTGAAGCTGCAAAAGAAGAAGGAGGGAGTATGGAAAACCGTCAGTATAGACTCATTAGGTTTCTCATCTACTGCACTGCTTAGTGGACTTCTGGAGAACTAGACACTTAGTGTTAAGTCCACAAGACTTAAGTGTTTAGTACATGACATAGGGTATCACCACAGGTATTAGTCAATGCATAGCATTGATATGGAGGCTCTACCTCTTCAACAAAAAGGCTGCAGCTCCTCTTCTGACTAAATTCTTAGAGTAATCAGTGAAGATACAAAATCAATTACACTCTTTGTCTTCCTTGTTTCGCTGCTGTGCTGCGCATGGAGTAACTGCTCCATTTTAATGGCATACCTCCTAAAGCTTCTTGCAAAAAAAGGAGAGGATTTAAGGTAAAGTTTCAAGTAAAGTTTCTTTTGTTGGAATGTAAGTGGTTTTTTTGTTTTTTTTATAAAAAGGGACTTTTTAAAGGACATTTGCATTGACGGAAGAGTGGCTCAAGGCCATTATGTCCACTGTGACTGACGAAAAGTGAGGCTTGATCAGACAAACGCTTCGCTTCAATCCTCACTTCGGTCCTGATACCTCATTTTCTGTCACCCCCTCCCTGCTTATCTGTCTGTCTCTTCACTCAGCCAGCGTTAAGTTGAATGTGACGCTGACTGTCACCTGTTGACTGCTGCCATGGCTTGCAGGCTTTTGGAACTACTGCTTGCCCGCCCACCTCCCCGACCCCTGGACAGCAATGGAAAGAACTGTAAATTCATAAAGAGAAGAAGGCATAAGAAACACAATGAGCGAGGGAAGGACAAAAGGACCACTGTGTAAACTCTCACCATAGTGCTCACCATCGCTAAGGACAACACCCACCACGGAAACCTAATTTTGAAGAAGTCACACATTCCCACATTGTGAGCCAGTGCCAGTATCAGGTGTCTGTCCAAACCACCAACCACCAATCAACTGCCACCCCCTTCATGACACACCAGCACACACACCAAAACAACCAGGAGGGGGGAGGTGAGATACAAGACAGGAGGGAGGGAGGGAGGGATGCGGGGGTGAAAAAGAGAGAGTAAAAAAGATGAGGGCACGGGGATAGAGCCAGCTACAGACAAAGGCAGACAGAATGGCAACGAGTGAAAAGAGGAAGAGTGAGGAAAAAAAATAGAGAGAGAGGTGAAAAGCTCAATGCCATCTCACTATGCTCGAAGAGAACAAAAAGACAGCAACAATGACGCTTACATATGCATGTTTCAGTTAGTGTGTGTGTGCCTGTACATGTTTGAAAATGCGGTGTTGGAAAGAGTGGTGAGAGGGCCGTTGGGGAAATTTGCCCCTTGCCACCGAAAAAGGGATGTGAACCTACTCACTTCTGTTCCCATGTGGATTGGCTTCACCTCTTTTGTTCATAAAGGGAACTACGCTGACGCCGAAGAGCCCATAAAATGTACGGCCACTATGACAAAGGTCCACTTGTTTCATTGATTTATGAATTTCACATGTAAACACACAAAGGATGGGGTTTTGGAACAAAAAAAAAAGCTTTGTTAAAACCTTTCTGAAGTGAAATAACTTCCTCCAGTCCTGCAGAAAACTTACTGCAAGTTGAACGGCTTATCTTCACAGGTAATACCGCATCAGAGCTAAGTCTGTTGGTGTATTTGGTAGAAAACTGGACCCTGCAACTTTTCATATTAACAGAATGTATAAATATGCGCTAGGGTCAAGGGGAAGGATAAAAATGAGAAAGGGAACAGAGAAAGGGTAAAAATGAGAAAAGGAGTAGAGGGAGGGTAAAAATGAGAAATGGAGTAGGGGAGGCCACATGAGGCACCTGGCCCACTTACAGCAGAGGAGGGGGTGGTGGAGGAGAGACGGAGGAGGAGGAGGAGAGGTGGAAGATTAAGGAGTGGGAGGGGAAAAAAAGAAAAGGAGAATTTGGAGGAGGAGGAGGAAGCGGAGGGAGAGGATGAGGAAGAAGAGGCCTGGAGAGAAAAAAGCCAGGTTGATACAGCTGGGACGGAGCAAGGGGAGGTGGGCGCGGGGAGGACGGGGGCTAGGGCAAAGTGAAGGAACGCAGAAAGGTTAGGAGAGAAGAGGATGTGAGATGAGAAGGCAAGAAGAAAAAAATAGGAGATGAAATAATGGGAAGGGGGAGAAGGGCACAGGGGGAAGTGAGAGCAGGAGAGAAAGAGAGAAGAGGTGGAGGCTGGAGACGACGAGGTGGCCTTGTGATGTTGAGAAAGGAGGTGGTGTGCGTGCGTGCGTGCGTGAGCGCAATGAATCTGTGTGCGTGTCTCTCTTTGTGTGTGCGTGTGGGTGTCTGAAATTATGACGAAAAAACTAACACCTCACCCAAAGTATGAATAACCGACCACAACAGGCCAACGTAGGTTCAATCTCTTCTCCCAGCACATTCGAGCAGCCTGCCTATACCACTAATATCCCACTAATACCACCCACAGTCCTCGCTCCACCTCACATCAATGAATATTTCATGTCCTGATGGCACTTTTAAAGCAAAAACTAATTAGCAAATCCAAGTTGATCTGGCATTAGTCATATCAGGCCAATTAAAAGCCCAGTCCTACTGTACATGTTAATGGCAGCGAAGTGGAATAATTGTATGTTGAGCAGGGGAGAGAATGTTAAACAGGCCTTGTTAGCAGCACTTTAGCACTCTAGCCTGAGTCCATGGCTGGATTACAAAACTCTACAAAGCTGAATAATGTTCGTCAGAAACACGCACACACATACGGAGGCGCACACACATCTTTGAAAGCGTCAAACGAAAACTCTATCCATTAATTAGAGTGTCGCCATCAATTCCATGGGGTCAGGTCTGATACTTATAGCTAAAGAAGAGAAATAGTTCCAGGGAAAATGATGGCGCTATGCTACAGTACTAATATTAAACTGAGATCCAAATATTGGCAGAAGCTTACAGGTCAGATGTTATTCAGTATTAGTGGGAGAGAACCATTCTCTGCTCCACACACTGTTTCTGCGGTCAGAGCCAGTCAACATAAGGTTGTAGAGACAGTTTTTGTGTGGTATTTGAGTACAGAAAGGTGCTGGTTTGTATGTGAGTCCTGCCAACCTTCCTTTCTGCGTGTGTGTTTTTTTTATGCAGGAGTTTAGATTGAGACAGACAGCACTGACACACACAGACTAAACTGTGCTGCACAAAAAAAAGCGACAGAATAACAAGGGCTAGAGCGCTTTTGGAATGAATGTCTGTTTCATCACCACCACCACCACCCCTCCTCCAACACAGTTACCCCCCTCCCCATTCTCTCTCCTTCACGTTCCCTCTTTTCCTTCCTCGCTCTGCCTCCCCTGTCTCGTTCTCTCACCTGAGCTTTGATATGGAAATCTCTCACCAGCCAGAGCCCGAGGCTAGTTGACTGTTTCTAAAGATGTATTTGCTCAAAGCCGCTCAATTTCTCATCAAATGCTCACACTATGTGTATAAAAGACAAACTCTTTCACTGGGAAAATAACAACTAACAACCATGTACTTATATGAAGCTTTCAACAGTCTGCAAACTCCAGACCTCAACAAAGAGGTTTTTCTAAGCCCAAAAACCTTCAAGTTTTTAATGGCTTATATAAATTTGACTAAGGAGACGGTGACCTTTCTGCAAAGTGGAGAGACGAGGACGCCAACTATCTTGTTGATAAAATAATTCAACTGAGCGCGCCCGCTCGTGCAGACTGTATTTTCTCACTGGTTTACCAGTTCATCCACGCCAGATATGCATTAAGGATGGCCTACCCAGCATATATACATATGAGACTGAGCCAAAAAAATGACAATTGGAAACATTCAAGGGCGAGTAAAACAATTTGCAAATGAGGCAGAAATTATTTAATAATCTAGAAAGAGGTAAGAAAGTCTGGGTAAGATAAAATATTATGTTTTTTGTCAACAAAAGCAAATCATGCGAACAACAACACTAATCAGTCCCATGTCAGCTCATTACTAGAGTGTGGTGATACAGTATCACAGGTTCATAATGCAGACGTTGTTCTTGTGTGTCATTCTTTTGCAAATTACTGTGATCGGTCCTTTTTTTTTTAATAACTTGGATGCAAAAAGATAGATTAACTCTAAAAAGCTGATTTTTTTTCATACTTCCCACAGAGATATAAAAGTTTGAGTCAGAATATCCTAAAACATGGGGTAATCTGTAGCTTGAAAAAACATGAAGGGCACAGTTGCTAACTGCCTGAGACAGAGAAATATGTAGTGTAAATAAGCAAGCTTAAAGGGATAAGAAAACAGATATAATTTCTGTTTTGTCTCTTGTTTGTTTATTACCAACAGACAGAATGCTAACTGGAAGATAATATGTGTTTGTTATCTAACCGGCCTGCATTACCTGACGTGCAAAACTGCCATCATCACTTCACTTGTTGCAATTTTGTTTTGACATCTTCCGAGCAAGTGAAAACGCACAGAATATTAAAGCAACAATTAGAAGTGCGGTGACGAAATAATGGAGAGGATCTGATCGGTTTCCACAGGCTGGCCCGAATGTGCGCATTGATGCAATTGATAACTGATGTTAGATAATGTTGCCAATTCCAGAAAATTACTCATGATGCTGATAAGCATTGTGTGATGATGGCTCCCTGGAAAAAAAGCCGATCTGCTCCACATTCCTAAATAAAAGAAAAACACACCCTGGTGAGAGCACGCAAAGTGAAATCCGTCATCTGTTTTCTCAGGAATGTGTGATCCAAAAAGGTGTTTTGCAATATCAACAGCTCCTAAGCAAAAATTTTCAAAATTCCCTTGCATTTATTTTTAGCAGCAATCAAATTTAAATTTTCCTTCAGGACTTGAATCTTTCTTCTGAATTGTAAAAAACCAAAAAAAAAGGTTAAAAGCTGGAAACGATCTTTTAATTTAAGATTCAGGGGCAAAGTAACGAAAGAAAGGAACTAAACAGATTGTTATTTTCATTGACGTCCTTTTGCACAAGCAGGTGACCGAGTGAGCGCAAACAATGCTATGAAATATTAAGATATATGTGAGAGGTAGGGAGCAATTCTGCACATGTGTGCGGGTCTGGGGTGGGGATGGATTAAACTCACCTGTTCTCTCTGCTGGGGGCAGATAGAGCATGTCAAATGAGTAGAAAGGGAAGCCAGCTGTTACACACAAATACACGGATGCACACACATCCCCCACATCATCCGTGTAACCCCATGGGGATTAGGAACACCTGTATTCATCCCTGCACAATGAGCTATAGAACCAGTTAAGCTAAAGGGCCTCGGGAGCTATTACGAAATGGGGGGATGGAACCGGTGGAGATATGGGTAGGGGGAGGTGGGGGGTTAATATGTGCCAAACTGTCTAAAAATGAAATAGATGTGAGAATTATAATATCCACGATGTAACAGGTAGGAAACAGAGTTGTCACAAAACTCCAGAGAGATGTGTTGTGTCATGTAAGACATGTACATGCCAGAGTAAGCGGTTCATTTTGCAGTGTATTAACCAAACAGGTGTTCCCATTAACAAGTAAGCTCTGAGGGGCAATCGGGTTGAGAAAACTGGCAGGGAGAGATAGAGACAGGGAGATGAATCAAGTACAAGGTTGCTAACAGGGACAAATGTGACTTTGTGGAGCACTGATCTATCTTTCGGGAAAATGTACTGTAAATTAGATAAACTTACTGTATAGAGTATTGTCACGCTGTTTATATGAACACGCGCATAATGTTGTGAGGGTGTAGTACACTGCATCCCCAGGGTCTGCGTAGCTGAAGTCGCTACCACACAGCTCAGCCCACAACCCGAGCACCACCTACACAGCTACAGGCTTACATTCATACACACACGCACACAATGAAGAGGCCATAGTGTGGAGCTTCATACCTGACCACCACCCAAACCAAGAACCCTCCTTCTCATTTTCTCACCCTCTATTCACACACAGCCACACCCTCACGGTTTCCCACAGATGTCCAAAATCTGCTGCGGCGTGTGGATATTATTCAGTGCAACAACCTCCGCCAGCCTCCAGCAAACACGATGGGAAACTTTGGTTTCAACCGAGAAAAAGACAGAAAAGTCATGCTGATGCACTTAATCTTGTTTAATCAACTTCAAAAGGTCCATTCATGAGAGAATGCACAAGTGTAAAGTGCTTCAAATCCTGCTTTGCAGTCCCACAAGAACACGCGCAGCTAATATTTTTTCCATCTTTCGGCCGATCTCGCCTACACTCCTCCTCCACTCATCCTTGTAACTGTTGTCTTGGTCTGTATTATATTCTCCCCGTGGAACACACAGATGGAGGTGCAGAGACACACACACACACACACACACACACACACACACACACACACACTCATACACAGAAACACTGACATCCACTGTTCTCAATAATGATACTACACAACCCCACTTTAGGGAAGCAGCCCCACTGGGATGTCATGTCAGGACCCACAGACAGGATTTTGGAAGAAGCTAAGGTGACAGTATGGATGGCATATTGAAATGTGTTTGAATGCCAGAACAGCTGAGGATTGTAGGCATTAAAAGAAGATAATTAGGCTTTCACCTCCTCATGAGGACTTTGCAAAATGTGCACGGCATGCATGCAAACACACAAACACACACAGACAAGCCTACAGTAATTGAATTACTGAATAAAAGACTTTGGAGGATTTATCATATCAAGCGCCAACTCTTAACTGAGTAGTAGGAAGGACAAAGTAACCAGACAAATCCAGAGAGAGGCCTAAGACAATTTGGAAAAATGGCTTGATGGTCTCTTAATCCCAGAGATCCAGTTAGCTGATGTCAAACAGAGGAAAAGACCTAGATCTAACTGGCTTTACAAAGCTATAAGCCAAAAGGGCACGCTTTAAATCTGCAGTGTTTTTGTTTGATTTGTGTTAGCATAAAAAAGCCCAAGTGTATGTCTTCTCAGCCTTCTCTCGCTGACTTTTGTAACTTGTAACTTTGCTACTGCCTCATCAGAAAAAACAGGCTTTAACTGATGTAGGTTATACATAACAAGGTGAAACAATTAAAATAATCTCATGAGGAATAAATCCCAGCGTCAGTCTAAGTTTGTCTTATGTTATATAAAAGTTTGAAATCCCCTGTGATAATGGACAGTGATTAGAGCAATGCATAGATCTCTTTGCTGAGCGCTCACCTGGCTGTGCAGGGGATGCACGACAGCCAGGCGCCCACCGCCGTTTTCTTTACAGAGCGTGAATGAAGTGGGGTTGTTCCCCTCTCACATGGTAAGCATGGTAGAAAATGGAGGAAGACGGAACTGACCGGTTTGAGAGGGCAGACACAGACAGCAGACATACACTGTACCCACAGCACTGGAGACAGACCGAGCGGGAGAGACGCTTCAGCTTTAATAAACAGAAAACACTTGACGCCACTCTCTTTTCAACTCTCAACGCGGATCAGATGATGATCAGCTGTACCTCAACAATTACAAAAAAAAGAAAAGAAGAAGAAAAAAAAATACCCAAGAGCACCATCTGCAAACAAAATCCCCCCCCTCTGTCTTGTCTGGTACTCTAGGGTTGGGTGTTGACGCAGCAGAAATTTCCAGCTGGAGAAATCCCCCAAACGGAGGTTAATCGAGGGGAGAAGGAGGAGGGTTTAAGCCCTTGTCTTCCAGACTCAGAGCGCTTTCATTTTGAATCCCCTCCAGACGGCTGTACGGAGCATCACTCGTATTTTCTGGTACGGCGTGTGCGCTTGACAATCCCCCCACACCCCAATCAGTGTGACGATATCATGTCATGCTTTTCAAAACTTTGTAAAAAATTTCAGCAGGATCCGGTGGTTTCGTCAAACTCGAGGAGCTGACACTAACCCCAAGAGAAAAATGATGTATGTGTCGGCAAGTGTCACATACACCTGCCTAACCTATAAGATGGGCTTTTTCGAAAAGTCAAAAGGACACGTTTGACTAAGTGTTGCATGGCTTTTATTCAAAACCAGTCGAAAATTACGCAAACTGGAAACTGCATTTTCTTCCTGCGTGCTAACAATGAAAAAAGTATTTGTTACTACCCATTTATACGAGTAATATACATTTGGATTTGAAGCAGTTTGGTAGTATGTTCAAACACATGTGGAAAAACACAGCAAAGTGGACAGGAATAGATTTTTTTTTGTCTATCTTTTTAATAATTCGCCGCCTAATGTGTGAAATATGGCTTTAATATGCGTATCCATTCAACAAATTACAGCTTCTCCAAATATCAACAAGCGCAATAGACAGCTGGCTGTCACGTATGGAACAGGTAGGCGTACTTTCAGACTGTTGCCTGCTCACTCGGTCGGGTATATCGCTGTCAAAATACACTCTGCGTGGCTAACATGATGCCGACGGACTGGACTAAAAAGCACTGAGAGAGAGAAAAAAACAGAAAGAAAGAAAAAACAGACAGACAGGCCTTCATACAGTAGCTTTTCCGATGCCCAACTACTATAGCGCCACGATTTGTGAAGAGTTGCATTGTGTCATGTCTCCAACCTGTGCGCCCACCAACTATCAGCTGTAGACGCGATGGCTCCGTGAGGCAGAAAACTAATTGTTGGTAAGATAGAGCCCGAAGCCATGGAAATATTGCGATATCCGCCGCGTCTCAATGAAATCTTAAACCTGTTACCAAAGGGAGAGAGGCTGAACGCTGTATTTTTTTAAAGGGCTACTAGTAATATAAGGAAGTCAGACATACCTGTTACCCCATGGGGTCTGGGGTGGACGTGGTGTCGGTCCTTCGGAGTCCAATCTGGTGTGACAGCCTAAGAGAAGAAAGGAGGGGATGTCCAAAGCACTAGGTACTCTCCTTCCTCTCCTCTGTATGCTTTCTGTAAGTCTTATTCCCCGTTTTCTCCAACTCCCCGCTCCTCTTCCTCCACCAGCCCCTTTTTCTTTCTCTCTTTCCCTCCCCTGCTTTTCCGTGTCTTGGTATCAGGAGCCTCCCCCTCCTCCTCCTCCTCTTCTGTTCATGTCTATCTCTCTCTCTCGCTCTCTCTCCCCTTCTCTCTCAGTTCTAACCCTACGCGCTCTCTCTCTCCGTGTCCCCGTATCTCCTCTCGCTGTCTCTCTGGACAGTCAGGAAATGAGACAGCGTGAACGCACTATGTGTAGCCTATATCCATTTAATGTAAAATGATTCCGAAACGGCCATAATAATAATAATGATAATAATAATAATAATAATAATGATACTAATAGTAGTAGTAATAATAGTAATAATAATATGCGTTATGATGTAAGCAGTGGGGCTGTGATGAGCCCCTGTGGGTCTTCTAGCTTGTGCGTCTGTTGCCATAGGGCTCAGTAGTGACCGGGGGATTATTGTAACTTACCCCCTCTTGTGGCAACAACAAGAAAACACCGATCAGTCAAGATTTAAAAAACAAAAAAACAAAAACAAGAGTGGCTTTTGCAGTTTGACACAGTTTGACTGGAAAACACCTATGACAGACATGTGATGCTCAGGCCTTCAAGTGTCTCTTTTTTTTGGCAAAAAGTCAGGGGTAATTCCACTTTCAGCCTGAGCTCTCCTTTTCACACATGATGGATTTTTTTTTTTCTTCTTCTCATTGCATGCTTTTAAGTTCTGGGGAAAATTATGAGGTGGCAAACATTTAACACAAAAGGTAGGGGGGACAGATGTGAGAAGTTCTGTGCGAGTCCAAAACAAACAGTGCATTTATTGGAATGTAGTGTACTTCCCGTTAAAGTACAGGTCTGCATCGGTGGGTTTAGAGTCAACAGATGGACTGACTGAACAGATGAAATTCTCAGACACGGAAGAAGCACTCAGACTTTTTTTGTTGTTGTTATTTACGTAAAAGCGTCAATACAAGAATGTAAAAATACTCTGTTACTACTAAAATGGATTCATTCAAAATGCAAAAGCACAGATGTTGCTATTATGAGGAACATACACTTAATAGGTGAGGTTTGTCTGTTTATTTATTTATCTGAAAACTCTTGTTTAGTCCAGCTGGACCTGGAGTCAGATGCTTCCAAAGGGTGTTGAGATAAACTGCAGGTGTCATAAGATCAGGCAGGGCATCACGGTCCAGCTTGTGCTGCCCGACTGGCTGATATGTATTACACTGACTTTCACATTCATAGGTGTGTAGATAACATTCGGTACAATACAAACTTTGAAACCTGACACTGTGTTTCTGCTTCAGTTATAAGGTTCATCCTAACATCTTCCACTATTCAAACATCCTTTTCATGTGGTATTCTATGCTGTAGAGCTACAACAAATACAAGAACTTTTTACACCACGTTTTACTATAGACTCACTAATTGCTTTATTAAGTACACATTGTTAGTTCTGGGTTGGACCCCGTTTTACCATCAGAACTGCATAAATTCTTTCCAGCACCTAGATGAGTCTTAGATAGATTGAACAAGGAGGGAAGGTTGCTCAGACAGTTTTAGCCCAAGTGCGGCAGATTTGTCATCTGTGCATCCATGATGTGAATCTCCTGTTCCACCTCCTCCCAAAGCTTCTCTATTGGATTGAGATATGGTGATTATGGAGGCCAGTCGAGTGAAATCATTGTCATGTTTAGTAAGATAATCTGAACGTTGTGACACAGTATGCTATCCTTCTGGAACCAGCCATCAAAACATGGCTACACTTTGGTCATATAGGGTTTGTCATGGTCAGCAATTGGAGATAAAGTCTGAATTTCAGGAGTGGGACCACACCTCCAAACACACTCCTTCCGGTTCTTATCTATATATGTTCCCCCAGTTCTACAAGGTGTTCATTCTTGTTTACATGCCCCACCCTCCCTCCCCTTTCAATTCTTTAACTTCTTCACTTCTGTTTGGGGATCTGCCAGGCCCGGGAGCCGCCACCAGTCCCCTTCGAGGCCTTCCCCAAACCGCAGCTCAATTCATGTCCAAGCATTCATCTTTATCTACTAAAACGCTGTCAAACCTAAAATGAGGACGTGGGCCCAGCTGGTGAATAACACTCAGGTAGACTGCTGTGTTTAAATGACACTCAGTTGGTAGTAAGGATTCCAAAGTGTACCAAGAACATAGCATCCACACCAGTACACCACCATCAGCCTGATCCAAGCAGGATCCATCCATGCTTTCATGTTGTTTATTACTTACTTACATTCTGAAACTACCATCTGAATGCCACAGAAAAAATCAAGACTCAAACCAGGCAACCTTTTGCCAGCCCTCTATTGTTCAAATTGATTGAGCTGATGGAGCTTCAGCTTCCTGTTCTTAGCTAACAGGAGCAGCCTGTGTGGTCTTCTGTAGCTGTAGCCCATCTTCCATGTGTTGTGTGATCAGAGATGCTCTTCTTAATATTTGTAACAAGTAGTTACTGGAATAGCCACCCCCACCCCACCCCCAATCCAGGTTGATGGATGGATGGTTATTTGAATTAGCATTGCCTCCCTGTCAGCTTGAAGCAGTCTGCCCATTCTCCTCTGACCTCTGGCACCAACAAGGCATTTTTATTCCCAGAAAACTGCTGCTCACTGGATATTTTTAATTTTTTGGACCATTCTCTGTAAACCATAGAGAAGGTTGTGCAGGAAAATCTCAGTAGATCAGCAGTTTATGAAAGCAGCCCATTTGACCCAACTACTACACCACGTTCAGAGTCACTTAAATCACCTACCTCAGTCTAATGCTCACTTAGAATTTCACCATAAAAGCTTAAATGCACAGAGCAGTTGCCATGTGACTGATTGATTAAACATTTGCATTAATGAACAGTCAAACAGGTGTATAAAGTTTCCAGTGAGTGTATAAGCATTTGCTATGACTGGTCCCTTCCTTGATGTACAGAAATCCAGCAGATAAACAACAGTAAACAAAGAAAACTGAGGGGAAATGCATATTAACTCATAAGGAAACTTTAATTATTATTAATATTTTAAATATAGAACTTGTCTCTTTATTCAGAACTTTTACAGTGTCAACAGACTGGAGTTTGTATGTGTCAGTGTGTCCAAGTCACTGATTAGAGTGAACTTTGTGTGTGGATGTATATAGTAATGAGGAACTGGGTATGAGCCTATTTCTTAGGAAATAGAATATATGGGCTGTGACCAGGAATCACTGTAGGTTTGAGGAAGTGGGGACGAAATATGGGGAAGAGAGCGGGTAGTACAGCAAAACATGCACTGCGCGTGCATGCACGTGTGTGTGTGTGCATTTGTGGAGAGAGTGATGTGTGGCGTGGCTCAGCAGGGGGTAGAGCTGTGTCTCCATCAGTCTGGTAGTTGGCTGCAGAGGGCTGGATAACAGAGGATGTCAGGCCATGTGGATTAAGGCTGTAGGTCTGTAATGCCCAGGCACAGATCCCTCTCTCTCTCACACACACACACACACACACACTCACACACTCGCTCTCTGTGAGTAGGGTCTGCAAACACAATCCCTCTCTGAAACAAGCTGCTTTACTCAAAGCTGTGCTCCCTCACGCCAGCGTGGCCTTCCAATCCGCCTCTCACGACAAGCATGACCCTGGCATCCCCTCCTCAACCCCACTCCTCCTGTCTCTCGCCCGCTCTTTTCTCTCCCCCTGTCTGCTCATGGATGGGTTTAGGCGTCATTAGGCCACTTACACATGTATTCACTCCTAGGAGCACTCATCAAGGCAATCCACCCAGGAGAGAGCGAGTGGTGTGAGGGAAAAGCGGGATTTTGGTATTACAGTGGGTTTAGCCTGCGAGTGTGTGTGGTACTTATGTTTACAAAGAGTCCTTGAAGCACAAGGTGATGGGTGTGTTGTGGGCTGCTGTTTACCCAAAGGGGCAGTCACTGTTCTTCTGTATTCTGCCTTTCCCACCTAAGTTTCGCTATTAAATAATGAAAATAAGCTTGTTGTTTAGACTTTAACAGTTTGTCGCTGAGGCAGAGAAGAAGTTAAAAGCTAGACACAAAGAACACACATTGTCTCAGCGCAGGAAGTGAGACCAGGTCCCTTTCTAATGACTTGTATTTGAATCAGAGAAAAAACAAACAAACAAAAAAACAGGATGAAGAATGTAAACGCACTTTAGGAAAACTTTTTGAAGTCAAGCATTAATTTGCTCTCCAAGCTCCCCTGCTGAGGATCGCGGGAGCATAATTGGTCACATTGAATTAAACAGCAAAAAAAATCTACAACTGTCACAAAAATAGCACAAGGCGCTTTCAAAGCCCCATCCACTACCCTTCACTATCAATTTACCAAGGGGAACAGCTGTGTGCTGCTTGTGCCATCCTAGCCCTGCTTGTATAGAAGGCAGAGCCTGCGGCTGAAAGAACACTATCTCTACCAGGTGCAGGCAGGGGATGGGGGAAGGCTTTACAAAGGAATATTTGGCACAAGGTGTGAGACAACAATATGTGTGAAGGTGCAGCTTAGTGATACTCAAATCAGTATTGGGAAACGACAAGCCTTTTATAAAGAGAGTCCTCCCTCAGAGAGAAAGGCCAAATTAAGAGTATGGGAACCAAGTCCACTGATGAGAGGATGGAAGGGAGGAAGGAAAGGAACGAGGGGCAAGAGGAAAGTAGCATTAATAATGGAGGAGAAGAATCCAGAGAATGAGCCGATTTCTCAAAGAAGGTGTAAATGAATGAATTACAATGTAGAATGACACCAGGAAAAGCAGAATGAATTGAGGTTATTGGATTTAAGGGATGCATAATCATCTGGAGGATTCAGAGAATGTGTTTGTGCTCGCTGCCCACACATTTTGCGCCAGCGTGAAGGCACCGCGTGGAGTTTGGGGGGGGGGGGGGGCAGTGGAGCTGTTCACACCACTGCCTGTCCTTGTGTCACCCATAGGAATTTCTGTCCTCCCTAAGGCCTCAGGCCTTGGTGACTATTGTATGTATGAGATGAAAAGATGCCCCTGGACAAGCTGCGCATCCCCACATCCAACATCGTGCCTTTCTTTGATAACAATTGCTCCTGGCTGATCTCATGCTGTCCATCGGCATGTGTGGACAAGGAAGATGTATTTTACCCATTTTCCGAGCAAAGAGGATCTTCTTCCCAAATGAAAATGCAGGCAGACTCATATTCAGGCTTTTCATGCCCATTTCTGTGGTATCAGCCCCTGGCTGCCTTGCTCTAACCCTACTATCCACTTTACTTTAGGGGAATTCACATCTTTCCTGATTATCATATTCTTCTTCTCTGTGTTATGAATCCTACATTAAACAGCCCTCTCCCCCTCTGCATCTTTCTTTCTTCGTCTTTCTCCGTCTGCATGTCTACCCTCTTGATCCCTTCCTCCACTATACTACCCCCTCCAAATCTCATTTACTCCAATGGAAGTAAGTAGAAGAAAAAGAGAGAGAGACAGAGAGCAAGAGAGAGACAGAGAGGAGTACAAAACGACCTTCTCTTCCCCGAAGCAAGAACATCTTCTTATTGTGGAGGTCACCGTCTCAGTTCAGCCCCACGCTCTGAACACTACTCTGCTTGTTTTAATGATGCACAGAGCGGAAGAAGAGGGAGGGAAAGTAAGATAGAGAGAGGGAAACTAACATAGTATTAGAGAGTGAGAGACAGTGAGAAAGAGACGAGTGTCGGGAGTGGATGGAGATGGGAGGATTGGGCTATTTTTTTCTACCGACTCGGCTCACCCCCACCCCCTCTCCTACCTTCCCTCCCCCTCTTCTGTGCAGAAAGTGCACCTCTCTTTCCACATCCATCTTGAAAGGTTCTTCTAAGCTGTCTAACCTCTCAGCAATATTATATATTATTGCTCGCCTCAACCCACACTGAAACCTGGGTTGCTATGCTACAATAATATGACCTCTCATCTCTTCTCCTCCACTACATTTCCTTTCTCATTGCTTTCTCTCGTTTCAGCAGGGAAAGGCGAAGGAAGGGGTTAACAGCCTCCCCCCCATACAGCTTGTCCCCATCAGGACACTCTGCCTCTTTAATGACCTCCTCGAGCTCAGCACTGCTACTTGATTTGACTCTGCTGACCATTTGGGGTCATGACCCCATTCCACACCACAGCAATGATCTTTGACCCTTACAGATCTTATTTGTTCTATCTATCTAATTATCTATCTATCTATCTATCTATCTATCTATCTATCTATCTATCTATCTATCTATCTATCTATCTATCTATCTATCTATCTATCTATCTATCTCCTCAGTCCCTTGTAGGCATTCAAATTAAGAAGTATTCCTTATACATAATGGCCTTTAATAGTCTTTGTTATTGGATCATATTATTGGATTGGTTTGAATCAGATTTTAATCCACTGCCGGGTAGTTTAATTTATACCAATGCACCATATGTTGTTCGAAACCAAAAAAGTACAGTGTTTCCCTCTTAAATGAAGCAAAGTACAAGTAGAAAGTAGCAAGCTGGAAGTTGGAAGAAATACATAAAGTAAAGGTATCCATATGCATTGCGGTACAAGAGTACTTGTTTAATTCCCCCTACAGCTATCAACCTACCACCACTGGCTTCTTTCTTCCTGCACAAAACTAATTTCAGTATGATAGAGAGATACAGATATAGATAGATATGAACTGCTATGTGCTGCTGGTTCTGAAATTCTCAACCCAAATCATAATGCACAGCCAAAATTCTCTGTTACATCATCCATCTCCAATCCCTTCCTCCTCCTCCTCATTCTCTCCCTCCACCATCCTCTTCTTTCTCTCTTATCTCTGCTGGCCCCGTCTCTTGGGGGTCGTTCGTTTTTGTCATAATCACCTTGGAGATTGGGGACTGGTGCCCATGGCAGAGCTGAGCTGAGTGGAGGAGAGGAGGATAGAGGATGAGAGGATGAGAGAAAAAAAATTTGATTGGGGGGGGTGTTAAGATGAGCAGTGGAGGACAGTCTTGCGGGGGGGATGACGGCTTGTCTGGCTCAGCCCCGGCTAATGTGAGGGGACAGCCTTGGGTATGCCTTAACCACACTCGCGCCGTCGATGCCAGGCAGAGCGGGGAGGAGAGAATAGACGGATGAAACGCTTTCCTTTTCAGCGCTGCCTTCTCCCGCCCGCACTGACTGCATTCGGAGGCGCGTGGGGCCCCAATGTCACACCCTGTAGGTGTTTAAGCTGCTTACTTACACCAACAAGAGAAAGAGATGAGGCAATAGAAGACAGGGAGACAGAAAGGGAGAAGAAGCTGCAGAAAGGATGAGAGAGGGAGAATGGGGAAGAGTTGGAAGAGGTCGGGGGCGGAGGTCATGGTTGTAGGAGGTTGTAATGTATAAGTATCCCAGTTAGACTGTCTTCATATCAAGGAAGGGTTTATTTTATGTGAGGGGGATACTCATCAAGCGTTAGGCCGGTGCAAATTGCACGTATCTAGGTGTGACGACTAGAACGCTGCATTGTAAGTGGGAAGAGGCAAAGTCATCAGGATGACAGTATGATAAGTGTTTTTTCTCCAGCCCCACCCTGCTGACTCTCTGTCTTTTTTCTTTTTTTTTTTACGCTCTTCGATAAGGAGAGGCTGAATGGGAAGGCGTGGGATGCACCAGTCAGGAGGTGGTTTCATCACGAGCGGGAGCCAGGGGGGTCGAAGTGTGCCGTGTGAGTTTTTAAAAAATCCTATTTTGCTGTGAGGCTTACTTGTGTTCAAACCTGTGTTTATCTCACTGGGATCTGAGGGGGTGATGATGACATGTGTTGGGGGTGGAGGGTGGGAGGGGGTTTAGCGTGAGGTCAAAGAGTGAGAGCCTTCTGTTGGGATCATTTTAGAGGTGCTACACAAGGGTCAAAAGGTGATAGTTTGGGCAAAGACGCCTCACACCAACAAACATGTTTGACATTTGTACTCGTGCTCTTTTTCTCTCAGTGTGTTGCGCTCACTGTTTTAACTTGTATTTCTGTCCTCTCAGCAGCCTTCTTGTTGATCCATGCTGGTAAGGTTCTCAGACACTCCCTCCTCAGGTCACCGGCTCTGTTTGTCCTAGCCTGCCTTTCCTTCTACCCTTTTCCCTCCCACCCCTCCATCTCCTCTCTTCCTCTCCTCGCCTGACCAGTTCCTCTAATTTGGTTTCTAATTTTTGTTCTGCACCTCATCTCCTCTCCCTTCGTCTATGTGGGGGTAAAGTGCAGCCCCTCCCTTCGGCGGTGTTTGTGTTTGCTCTGTTAATATAATGTGTATGCGCACTGTGCCCATGCGGGTTTGTGAGTAAATCCCCTAAAGTACCTGAGGTTTTTAGCTGTGCGGTCCTTCTTCAAAATGATGATTTAACACTGGTGGCCTTTGGGAAAACACGCCCCACATAAGACTCCTGGTTAACATGCTGGGAGAAACATGTTGGTTTACATCATGTGCAAAAAAAACCACACATCCAAAAGTGCACGCAAACACAAAGAATGAAAAAAAGTCAGACAGAACAGACAAATAAATAAAATGTGAGCCTGACTATGTGTATGATGTGTTTTTCTGTGTGTGTGGGTTGTCCAGGTGTTACTCATGTTGTGCATCTGTTTAAGCAGACACATAATGGGGGTATGTCTTGGTTAGGGTGTCCCAGTGATGTAAATTATTAAACTGTAAAGTGAAGACATTCACCGTATTTTAAGTTTAACGTAAGGTCAGTTTAAGGTGAGGGTTAACCAAGTAACTGCTATCGTTAAGGTTAGAGAGAAATCAAAGTCCTCTGACGCTATCAGTATATATCTGTAATATGTGTGTTTGTGTGTATGTGCGTATTTGCTGGACAGAGTGAAATCGTGCATGGCGTGGTAGTAGAGCTTACAGTAAATGGAGACATTTAGGAAAGCAGTACACAGACACAAACACGCGGATCAAAGAGGTTTGAGCATTACAGTACACTGGGGAACAAAAGGAATAGAGAGAGGGAGAGAAGAGGATGTGAGTGAAGGTGAATAGAAACCCCAATCAATATGGCATCCAAGAACAGCTTGAGCTAACGAAGAGCGCAGAAAGCGGGAGAAAGCGAAGAGAGAGAAAAAAGTGGGTCGGATAAAGAGTGGAGAGGGTGAGTGTTTGTGTGGAGGACAGAAAAAGGGAACAGAGCTGTGATAGAACAACACTGGGGGTCAGGACAGAGAGGAGAGACCGTGAATGAGGGAGTCACGAGCTCCTGACCCATACTGACCTCTCAGCCTGGAGGACCTGAAGCGCTCAGGGCAGGGAAGGGGATGAGGTGAGGTCTTGTGGGAGGTTTGGAAAAGGAGGAGGTGATATTGATGTGGCCAAAACATCAGGGGAGGGAAATGATGGGAGGAGGAATGAGGTTGATTGTCAAAAGGGATGGGGGTCAGCTGGCAATCCAGGGACAGTAGGGATTCCTCTTTTTGCTCTCACGAATACTGTACACAACTCCGGAACTGAGTTCACCTCAATACTCACATCAGCTTTGTGCACCTGTGTGTCTCCTTCACAGAGCGTTCTGGTAGCGCACTCACATTTGCGCATGTCACACATCTACCTGGATAACAGGTACATTTATTTTCTTATCACTAACATGTAGCAAAATAAACAGCTCCACATTCCTAAAAGCTACACATTTGTGCCAGGATAACTGGCACACATTTTGTTTGTACCCCAGGATCATTGGCTAATCCACGCGACCCTGTCTTGAGGATGATTCCCTGTTCAAAATCCAGTTTAGTCCTTTGAAAGAGGAAACACAGGGCTCAACAATGCACTACTACACAGACAGTGAGAAATATTCTGTGCTGAAAAAGGATTGCTATGCAGGTTTGTCTCCCAGTGCCCCTACTGTAGGTTTTCTCATGAGAAGCATTCTCACATGTTTTCACACAAATCAAAGATGGTGGATTTCTGTTTCAGTTTCACTGCTGTACAAGGATCAGCTGTACTTTTCTTTATAATGAGTTAAAACGGCTGCTCTGAAAAGGCCTCTTGTGCTTTTGCAGACAGAGAAGTTGCCCAGTGGTGGTATTTGTGGTAAAGGAAATGAATAATGGACCCAAAGCAATTCTTTTTTCTTTTTTGTTTCTTTGTTTCTTTCTTTTTTTTGGTGCTGCACATACACTGAATTTCAATTCTTGAAAGATAATAATCCAGTCGGGGTGGTCGGGTTGGTAGCCCATATATGCAACCAGTAAATGAATGCTTCTGTGATAAGTGGCTCTTCAGACGTCAAAGTTGTGCATCTTGATGATTTGACCTTATTTAGCATTGCACTCCTGTAACATAGTCAGGCTCCATGTTCACTCACGATGTATGGGTTTGCAAGCAGGATCAAAATCCTTGCAGCAGACTAAGAATTAGAATATCTATATATTTCTATTCCATACTGTTTTTTCCTTGTCAGATCTTGGCATCTACATTAGCTACTATGCAACTCATTTCTTGACAGTTTGCTCAGAGATTTGGGTGTGATCTTTGGTTGGGCCTCCAGCCACTAGCCTCAAGCAGAGATGAAGAGCCAGCTCACCTCTTTCCACAACTGGCCACAACTGATACTGAGTCAAGGACCATCACTTTAGGCTGTCCATAGCATGGGTTTTTTTCTTCTCCACACCGTACATACGCATGCAATCTGCAGAAATAACCTTCCAAGATCTGTAAACACACCTCAGTGTGCAAATGGAGGCATTCCCCCCAGTAAGACTTCATTCTGTGTAACCGTTTGATATAGGCTTAGGGCCAGTGTTGCATGTTATTCTGCTGTAACTATAAAATAAATATAGGATGAAATTAGAACAAATTTGACTGTGAGAATTGACAGTGGTTGCAGAGCACCAGCCATGTTTGTTCAGCTGTGAAAGACAGAAGTGTCTGCAGTGGCACAAAGAACCTCGAATTGTGGAACTTTTTGTGAAAATTGCATCTTGATCTGAACGTGCATGCAGCAGTAGACAAATATGGAATTTGCAATCTTGATTTATTTTTTTTTCAGAATGCTTTCTAATACCTCAGAGTGCTTGCTGTGGATTGTGATGGATCGGGAAAGATTCATTTTGGTCTCCGAGTGAAGAACAAACTGCTTCGAAATTGTCTGTAAAGATATTTATTGTAACTTAAACAGTAAAATCAAGTAAAATTCTGGAAGCACTTATGTAAAATGACTAAACAGCGAGTTCTCCTCCAGGCACGTATGAACACTACAAAGACTCTGCTGTCACTGCATGTAAATAATGAATTAGGATGATTTCAGTTAGATTGTACTCATATCTTGTGGAGTCTACATGCCCTTCATTGCATTTTAATATATGCTAGTAAACCAAAGTGAGCGCAAGAATAGCTGTGGGATGGCTTTGGCAGGCTATCATTATGTATATAGAATTTTTTCTTTAGCACAGTTCTTTCATATATATATAAAAAACACAGTAAGTGAATGTGGAGGCTTTGAGATGCACGTCTTTTCTTTATGCTCACATAAGCTTTCACATTTATTGTCTCTCTATCAAGTGAAATCGATACATATTGCCGACGCTGAGTACTACCATGCTGTAGAAATGTTTATGACCATGAGCAACATTCCTCCTTCTGTTGCTCTTCGTGTACCTCCATCCTGTCTCCTACAGCCTCAGTTCTGGCTCTCCATCCCTCCCTCCTTCTCTCTTCTCATCCCTACTGCCTCCTTCTTGCTTTCTCACACACATGCACGCACACACACCCACACACACACACGCACACACACACACACACTCTCTCCCTTTCTTCAGCCTCCTCACAGTCCAGATGGCCTAACTGCCCCCACACTCACTCCCCCACATACACTCAGTCCACCATGCGCTCCACCCCACTCCTCCTCTCCCCCTACGGGAACAGCACTCCCTTTCGAGGAATAGACCCCCCCCCAGAAAAAAAAAACACCACTACCATTGTTCATAATATATACACACACACCTCTCTCTCCCCACACACACACATCCTCTTCCACACTGTCCCTCCACAGACCACAGGCTTATATACGCCCACACAGACACACATACACACGCACTGACACAGAAGATCTCGTTCACAATTCTCCTCTTCTGCAGCATAATGACTGATGGGAGTATAGTAGGAATGCTGGTGCTGTAGGTGTGATACGGTGGCATAAAGTGAAATAGATCAGAACATGACTGTGCTTTGTTGTGGTTGTTTTATTGGTGTCATAAATCCCATAAAACAGATCATTTCATCTCTTTTGATAATGGCGAGTGTTGGAGAATCAGCTCACCGACATCTTTCATCGGTGACTCAGCTGTTGCTAAGCACAGACGGGATCTTTAGAATGCCTTTCAACGAGGTGGTCGTGCATCTCGTTTGTGTGGTCAGATCACGAGCGCAGACCTACCTGCAGAACCACAATGGTTCAAACAGAAGCGTGCCTACGTACATCCATCCTAAATCATCTTCATGACAATTAGCTGGTCTGGGGTCAGAGGCGGACCAGGCCAGGGAAGCGCAGAGATGGTTGCCAGGGTAGAGTCGAGTTCAAGAGCAGGGAGAGGTATAAGGGAAGAGGGCTATTGTTGGAGAGTGTGTGTGAGTGTGTGTGTGTGTTCATTGGCCAGGGAATGAAGGAGAAAGAGGGGAGAGGAGAGTTGTGGATGTTTTCTAGGGCCTGCTATGGTGGTGTGTAGGGGTGTAGGCCAGAGGAGGAGGGTGTGGTTAACGGTTCTAGCACTCACAGGAAGCCGTGAGGCAGGGAAAGGGGAAGTGAACCACCCCCACACTGTTCCAAGGTTGTGGCCGTGCTCTCCTCGAGGTCGGAACTAACTGACCTCAGCTTACAACTCCCACCACACCTTTAAACTCTTTAACACACATACACTCACACACACTCACACGCAGAGATGCCCGCAAGATTGGTAGATGAGGCACGGTCGCATACTTTTATACATAATGATTGATTGTTGAACTACATGTCAGTGTTGTGACTGCGCGTTCTACGTTCTATGGTTGTTGTTTTGGTTTTTTTTTACAATGTAGCAAAACACTTAGCCAGCATTTTTATAAATAATTATATTCATAATTGTGTTTTACATCCACTTTGCTGGAGAAAATTGCTGTAAGTAGGATCACAGTGGTGATATATGACATTTGGCTCTGCAGCTGCAGAGCCGATGATCATCATAGTATTGCCAGCCATTTTCCAAAGCATACTACAGGTTACTAGATTGACTACCTCCTACACGATGCACACAATTAAACACAATGAATGCACAGAAAAATATGGAAACCATCCAGCGATACACTGAAAATTAATTGATACAGGCAATCAATCATAAACATTCATTTGCTTCGTCTATTAAAGAAAAGTTACGCACAGTATAGTTAATGGGAACTTATTAGAATAATTTTTAAAATAGGTGCCTAAAATGTTAGACACATTGTTATAAATCCACTCGGCATGACTTGATTTGGTCACGAGTCTTATGAGAAGATTAAATTTAATGAGATCATGTAAAAATTGTAATTTTCATTGTCGATTTTCACTGCAAGGTTAAGTGTATTTTTAAAAAAATACGTTATTATAGATTTGAAATCTTCCTAATCATTTCATGTACTTTTTAATGCAACTATAAATGAACAGAAAAGGTGTTTTACTTTATTTTTTGCCCTATACTTTCATGACACGAGCTGACCTAAACCCCTCCACTGACCCTCAGAGTTCACTGTGTGCCAGCCAGCTCGTCTCACACTTGGCCACCATCTTCTGGCTTTTCATTCCATACACACATTCATTTCCAGCCAAATGACCACCAGCAACATGGCTCAAACTCTTCAACTCTGGTCGGCTGACTCACAGACAGAATGCTGTAGGGGAACACAGGTTAAAGCTAGGCGAGCCAGCAGGAAAACACACACGCACATCCACACACACTCAAAGAATTTTTTCACTAAGGTTATGTTTTAATTAAACATTTATTAATAATTCAGATCAACAAAGCCAATTTTACAAAATACAGACAACAAACATAAACACGTTCTCACCTTCAAGATTAATATGTGGGTCAGCGTTCGCCAGAGTGACCCTTCATTCATCACCAGTGTTCATAATGTTACCTTGGTGACCGCGTTTAATCTCCCCACAGAGACTTCTATCCCAATCTGACCCTTAACCCGGATGAAAGGAATGTCAGTGAGGTCACACACTCCTCCAGTCCATTTTGTACATGACCATTTGCCTTTGACGGGATGCTTGCAGAATCAGTATTCAGGGATAATAAAATCTTGCATTTTGCATATTGTCCAGATACATTTACTGCAAAACAGACTCTTCTCTCCTGTCCCGCCAATTTATTGGCAGTTTACGTTAAGTAAGATTTTAAAGCCACTTCCTCCCAAAAATCATGAGAAGCCTCGAAAAACAAAAGAATCCTGCTGCTCTTTAATGTTGGCAAAATTGCCAAAAATACAGATTTTAAAGGTACATGAAATTTATTACATCATTGTACGTGAGGAATTTTTCACGCTTTCAGAGGAGTAACATAAAGTGGTAACAGTAATGCTTTATACACACACACACATATATATATATATATTTGTAATTGCGGTTGCTGGGATAGTTAAAATAGAGCTAGAAAATACTGTGCAAAATGTTAGTTTAAAAAGATCTGATCACATGTATTCTGATTTCAATTATAGTTTTTTTCCTATAAGTTTTAGATCAAATTACTTATTCATTTCAGTAAATCAGAAGATTATAAAACAATGAAGGCGAGCAGGTGCTACTGTACATAACTCACAAGAAATACATTTAATGTGGTCATTTTTAAAAGATGTGTGTCCTGGGTCTAAAATACCCTCAGTGCAGTTTCCCATGAAAATATTTTTAAGAAATCTTATTTTATTCAAAGTTTTAGAAATGTGCAAAAAACAAAATGAGACATATCAAGGGAGGAATCTTACAAGCTGAGTGGAGAACGATCTAAAAAATTGGGGGGTTTATTAAATTATAGATTAGTCTATTAAATTGGGGTACTGCATCTGTAGTACATAATTAAACACGCTGGAAATGATACAGTGAGTAAATATCTTAACTAATTTAAGAGAAATGAATCCTTTTTAAAGACTTACATATTTCACTGACAGTTTCCAAGTCCAGTTACAATTAATTCATTTTATTTGGGCATATTTAGTTTAAAATATTACAATATTTTTTTATATTCTTGATCGATTACCGTTTCGGTTAAGATTCTGCTTTAAGCAAGATGATTCAGAACGTGCTGAACTACATTTGTGAGCCAGACAGGCAAATAAACTATTGAAAGTTGGTGCACTGATTTGTCTTCAGGGATATTAGCCACTTTACTCACTGTATCGATTATATAAATCTTGTAGGTCAAAATCAAAGAAAAGGAACAGTTAGATGTTTTTTGTAAAAACAGTAATAAATATAATTGTACTTTAGTTATAGATTCAGAGTGTTTTTAATGTTTTTCTACAGAATTGATGACAAAAAATTGGTAATAATGCAAAAAAGGTAAGTGCGGCCCAATATTTTTATGAGCTTATGCATCCCATTTACAATATGCAGGCATCACTTACACTTTGAATATAATCCTAAAGTTTTTTAAAGCATCTTTTACATTTCTCAGCCATGCATTCTCTTTAAAAAAATCTGAGACAACTCGAACGTTAACAGAGATGTCAAGTCGTCAAACAAGAAGAAGATTTTTTGCTTTATCGGAGCAAACAAGATTCTGGATGATTCTGGACCATCAGAGGTGGATTTTTCTTCACTATTTTAGAAGAGAAAGCACATGCGCTTACATTATTAATAATAAAACATGCTGAGAGAATATTCTACTTTGGGTCTAATGCTATTAGACCATATTTGAAAAAAATGTTTGTCCGCAACATTTAAAGAGCAACGACTACTTCATGAAAACAGAATTACTGAATAGGACAATTTAGATTTGATGAAAATTAACATTCTTAATGCAATATCCACAAGCAGCAATAGCCTCTGGTTTTTGGTTACTGTGTGCATTGCTCCCTCTACTGGTTAATAATTACTGAAAGAAGCTGTTGAATTCTGTAACTCACCATTAAATATTATGACAATATATTTCTGTTTGAGGAAAAGTGACCTGTCAAACCATCTTTAATATAGCTTATAATGAACTTAGTAAGGGGTTTCTTTGCTGTTAGATTGTTTGAGTTAAGAAAACACAAAGGGTCTTTGTGTTTTTCAGTTTTTAGCCATCCAATAATAAGACAAAAAGCTTCTGATTGTCAGCGTCCTCAGCAGGTAATTCAAAATCTTGGTGCGGGAACCAAATTCCAGCACAGTCCAGGAAGGTTTGGGCTTTTTTTGGTGTTCCTTCTCATACTTTGCTGAGGCGAGTTAGCATTTCATGGGCTGACGAACCTGAGATTGAGCCTAAAATCACCATTCTCAGGTTGGACAGTCCTTGAAAGGACTACTCAAGATTTAAAGCGGGACCGGATGTGTTGTTCAGGCCGCTCTGCGAGCCGCCACACGCAGAGTCCACACTGAAGGCAAACGTGTACAAAAATAAAATTACTTGACAAAGAAAAGATGAGAATGTGTCTATGATACCACTCCACATGTGATTACACATCTGGAAATATACACCTGCTGATGGATAATCTAGTGAGCGGTTTTTCCATAATTCGGAGGCACAAATATCTGCTTTATGACCTCGTGGTGGAGAGCTGAAATTATATTTTGTAGTAATAATATTTTGGCCACCAACATTTCTAATTGCTCTGAACTAAATATCACTCAAAGGTAGATTTTTTTTTTCTAAAGCTAAACATAAGAATTTCAGTACAGCAGGTTTATTGATTGGATTCCATTTTGTGGTGTTGTTTGTAGCATTTCCTGCAGGATTATTAAATACATATGAAATAAAATCAAGAAGCAATTCCAAAAGCAAAACCAAACAAAGATCTAATTGAAAATCTAAAAAGTAAATCATTTGTTAGCCACCTGTATAGTTAAAGGGTGTGATTTTGGCGCCACAGGCAACCACCCAGCGAGGATAAAACAGAATTCAAAAAAAAGCTTGAAAAGCTATTAATGGAAACAACGTCACATTAAGTTTATTGTGGTTACAAAATTTAATTCCTGTTCTTGTGATCTATATATGTTATTGTGTTTATAGCAGCGACGCATCCAGCGATTCATCGTAGCTCATTTCTGTAGAATAGAAGTTTTTAACCTGATGGCAAACACTGCCACAGTGAAAAGCATTCAAACAACATATCTGCCTCACATTTGTGCCAATTTTCTCAGTCAGAAACTCCAGCCATAGATTAACACCACATCTGGCCCCCTGTTGTTAGCTAACTTGCACTAAAACCACTCAGAGAGCAATTAAACACTCAGCCAACGGAGCTTAATGCACAAACTAAAACTCATACTAAAAACAACTAAATCACCCTGGCCTGACTTTATGAGGACAGTCCAGTCTCTTAGAATTTTTACTCTCATGATAAACTATGCAGATGGAGAGTGGAGGGGAAGACACACACACACACATACACACACATAGAGCGAGAGAGTGAAAGGAGAAGGAGGGAGCGAAAGGGAAAGACAATACTTTACCCTCTTCAACAGACTAATCTAAACCCTCTTCACATGATTCAGAAATACTTCATCGTCTGAATTATTCATCCTCTACTCTCCGCATTAAGCTACTGCTCTGTGCTGGCCTACTCACACCATCTCTTCAACATTTACAACCCAGGCGCACTCACTGCCAGATAACACTTTAACCAAACAAATAACAACCATGAAAAAATACGGTTCACGATTTCTCAAGCGTAATTACAACAAGTTTGGAAAGTCTCATTGTGTGGAAGAGCTTTCATAGTCTCCTCTGTGCAGTCCTTACCCACATGGCAGACTCCTCAGACCCAGTCAAGCAAGACAGGGAGGCAAGCTTCATCTTCATTCAAAGTCAAGACCAAAAGAAGGCACACAGGAAGAGAGCACAGCAACCTGGAGTTAGAAGCTGGTGACATGAGGATGAAAAAGAAACACAGGTCGCTGAGTTTTAACGGCCACCCCTGCTGTCTTTACCAAGCTGTGACCTCATCATGCTCTGTACTACCAATGGGGATGCAACTCACACACACAGACGCACACATAGACACACTACCTTCCTGTTTGTCAGTGCTAGTGGTAAACTTTCCACTGACATCTTCATTCAGAGGACCAATCTGAAGTTTTCAAGCATTTAGTCATGTGGAATAAAACACATCTGTGCTGATTTTTAAAAATACACTTGTCATCATCATAATCAAGCAGCAGAAAGGACCAGATTGTTACAAATTTAAGCCAGTTTAGCACATTAGCTTATTTCAGAGCCTCCTTAACCTTGCTGAAAACCTTTAAAATCGGCTGATATTTTGCAGAGCCGAACAAGAATATAAATGTTGCTGCTCAGCTTCTTGATATTTGTATCTCTTGCATGTCTTTTGACTGTCCTCCTGCCTTCTAAAAAAAAGAAAGAAAGAAAGAAAACACGATGCTTCATGTGTGTTGATATCTGCCCAAGAGCCTGCTGATTTGTAATTGTCCATCAGCCTCATGAAATGCACGTCAATCATACTTTACTGCGGCTGACATCTTGACAGCTGTCAGAGTGATAATTATGGAAAGTGATGGAAGATATCAAGGTTACTTTCCATGAGAAGAGGACAACCACAATATCCTTCCTGTTCATTGAGTGTAGGTAATGTGTCTCTCGTTCTCGAAATGTGTTGATAAAGGTAGAAATATTCACCCTACTTTATGTTTTTTGCAGGTGTATTTTAATCAGAGTGGAGAATATTTTCAGATAAGTCGTGGGAGCTGGCAGAATGCTAGATTATGAAATTCACATTTCGCATAAATAAACTGTGAGCAGTTTAAAAGTTGTATTGCACTTTTATTCAATATGTAAAAAAAGCAAAACAAAACAAAACAAAGCCCCAAAAAGAAATAAAATCAAAACATGCAGATGAGAACCCAAAAGAGCACTCAACCAATGAGGCTACATAACACAATCGGTTCATTCCTGTACAGAGCAGCTGAATTCAGCAGCACACATTTAAAATACAGTAACACACAATTAATATTTAAAAGTGAACTTGCTGCGTACGTGACAGAACAGATTTACAGTTTCAGTGCAATGTTTTTGTTTTTTCCATTGTTGTTTTATGATTCCTTTCCTCAAAAAAGCAAATAACTCACTGTGAAAAAATAGAAAATGTTGTTAAATTGAACACTGTGTAATGGTAATTATGGCCCGGTTTATAATATCAGAAGTTTATAGACAACTTTCCTCAAATATCCCGGACTCGTATACCCGCAAGGATGAAGCTAAGCGCCTCGAGTTTGGCAAACTAAATCATATTCAGCAAACAGTAAGGAAATGTTAAACAGGCAACGGCATTAACAGATCTCATTCATTATTAGCGTGACAGTTTAAAGATCAGGCACTATCAGGACTCTTTGTGACCTTTGGATATTTTGATTTCATATGTCCACAAAAGCCGTTTTTGAACAAACAATCTGATGTGCTGCAGAAAAAAAAATATGGAGGGATAAATTGGGATCTGAGAGACTAAAATAAACACTTCACATAAATGAAGGTGACCCATTTTCACTGCAACAAAAAGACGTACGAGTTGCCCGCTGACTGGTCAGGACTATCCATAGTAAAAAAATATGCAAATGAGCGACATTCTGCATAAATACGCACCACAAGTACGCACTTAAAGCCGTATAATGAAAAATGCTTTTCAACATCCTTTTCAACTGGTTAGGTCAGCATCCACAGAGAAGGAAAAGAGTGAACCAGTGAGCTAAAAAAAAAAAAAGAGACAAAAAAAAACCCATACACCTACACATTTTCCGATTGAATGGTCCTTCAGAAAGTGCTCATGGCGATGGAAGTTGAGCAACATGAGTTCATGTTCTGATTTTACTTTTGTGAAAGTTGTGAGGAAGGTGCGTGGTAAAAAATAACCTTAAAAAGTTTGCTTCTTTTTTTCTTTCTTTTCCTTTTATGTCACATGCAATTTCACATTCAGTTGTGTCGTCCACAGTACATGGTTTAAGGCTAGAATAATCTTTTCAGAACATTTCTGCAGAAGTCGATAGAGATTGTCACAATTTAAGCGCTAAAACACTTCGACCTTATTACATTCTGTACAAATAAAAATATATTTAACACAAAATTAAATAATATTATTTAAAAAAACCAAACTGATACAAAGTTACTTCAAATAAGCAATATTTTTCTTCTCTTTAGTCTTTTTTTTTCAACAGCAGCCATACGAGGCAAATGGTTTGTCTTCATATCGTCCAGGAGCACAGCCCCGACTCGCTCAAAAAGTAACTCAACTGACAGCAATTGATTTAGTAACTGGGCTCATCCATGTCTTCATCACTCCAGTCAGGCGGTGCGTCTGTTCCAAAATAACGATCTCCAAAGTTTCCTAAAAAACAACAACAAATGAAATCAATAAAAAATATAAATACAGTGCTAAAATGCTTCTTTTTTTTTTTTTACATTTTAATGACTTTAAAATTGTCCTGTCATTCCTGCTTCCTCAGCATTGCTCACCTATTCCAGGTATGATGTGAAAGAGATCGTTGACTTTCTTGTCGACAGCCGTGGTGATGATTTTGACCTGCGGGAACGCGTAAGCCACAGAATGGACTCCCATTTCAGCCATGAGCAAAGAAACCAGCAGGATCTTGTCCTCTTGAACATCATGATCCTGAAATTGAAAACACAACTGTGAAAAATGATCTACATGTGCAATGCAATTCATTTGCACAGGAGGCATTGGTATTGTTGTGAACAACTGGGTGCACCCACCAGCAGGACTCGCACGGCCATCATGGCAGCAGCTCCAGTGGACACGGTGCAGTCCATTAGAATCACGTGGTCCTCACTGATGTCTTTCGGTAGACGAAGATAATGGAGCTAAAATTGTGCACAGACAGGATGTGGGTTCACGCTAAAATGTGACACACATGACCTACTGCTATATATATACATATAGAAAACCTCTAATATTACAAACAACTGCTTCATGGCAAACTAGGCCAAAGGAGGTTACTGTGAAAATGTGTAAATGTAAAAACTCATATAACCAAAATTGTTTTTGGTTATACGTTTTAGACAGCATGTGACATTAATGTGGTTAAGTACCTCTGGCTCTCCCGTGTCCTGGTTGGTCTGGATGAGGATCTTGCCGATGCGGACGTCTTTGCAGACGGCCCTCAGAGCCGGCTCCATGGTCTCCCCGGCTCTCAGGATGGACACCCCTGTGATCTAAAGCAAAACAAAGAGGGATACAAAAATTAAGCAGAGGTTAATTGCATAAATTTAGTTTCGAGACAAAAGTCTTCAGAATGTTTTTCTTTTTTTCTCAATTAAAAATAACGCACAGAGAATATAGCAGGAAGTAAATGGAGTTCACTCACCCTCTTTCCGTGGAAAGTCTTGCCTTCGTAATCCTCTCCCTGGGGGGTCTGCACTATGTGGACCTGAGATAATATTAAAAATCATAAGAGCTTTAGCACGATGCTATAGTCTACCACAGTAAGGAAAATATACTGTGACAAGCTACAGTGAATGCTGAATTGTCGGTCACGTGTATTTGTGAAATGCACACTGAATGTTACGATAAAGATATGGAAACTTTCCACTGTGGTGACTTGATAAGTTTCCATACTCATGTGGCAGGCCAATACAGTATGTCTATCTGATTTTCTTTGTAGAAAATAGATGGGGAGATTTTTTTTTCCATTTATCAGTGCCTTTTCAGATTTTTCCCCATTTCGGGGCCACATACTGTAGCACGCTCTCTGTGTGTGACTTGTCAGCATCTTTCTATTGAGCGGTTATCTCATGCTTTCATTCTCCTACACCTCTCTGTCTGTGGTAGTTTTCCAATTGTTTAATGCCCTCCTTGGTATAAAGAACGTAACTTAATTAAGAAAGAGTGTAATACAATACTTGAATGTTTTTGTGTTTGTGTTTGTGACCTGTGAGGGGAGGAAGGAGAGGGCTCGTTCAATCAACAGCCGCATCAACCTCTTAGAGTAAAAGATGAACTCATCGCGACTGGTCTCCTTGTTTCTAGATGTGATGGTCGAGAAAAGAAGGATTGAAGATTTATTCGGCAGCTTTCCACCGTGCAGGTTTCCATGAAAACAAATCCAGCTATTAACGGAACAAAAATGTGGTTTCTTAGCTTTTACCTGATGATGGTGTGCATGCCCCTGACTTGAGGTGTGCTCTCCAGAACGCTGAGGGTCTGGGGGAAGGGTTGGGCCTGGTGTGCAGAAGCCAGGGCTGCCCTGTAACCACGGCAACAAATAGTAGCGCGGGGGTGGTACACGCCGAGAGCAGCGGAAAAGAGAAAAGATGGACAGACGCATGAGTGCAACACGTGAAAACCAGTGCAATTAAGACTGCTCTGCACGCATGTGTACAGTATGTGCAAGGTCTCACACACACACGTGCACATACACACTGTAACACACACAGACCTGTGTGTGCATGCAAAAACAGATAAACAAATAATTGCGCAAAAAAACCCACACAAATAATTTTTCAATAGCAGTTAGAGCAAAGTTGATAATGGTAGTGTACCCACTGTAATGGGAGTGCTTGGGAAGAAACACACACACAAAATTGCAGCGCACACAGGGCCAGTTTTGAGTATTTCAGTGGAAAATAACAACACCACAGAGACCGTGATAATGGAAAAATAGATTAATTTGAAAATTATAATTATACAGATACAAATAAAAGATTTAAATGTGCAATATAAACACATGCATAATTAGTTTCCCATGGTAGGGCTGTACTTCTAATATTTCCCCATGTTTGCATGAATAAATATTAGTTCTGAATGCCTTGTTAGCCTCGCTCTACCTTGGACTTCAGGGGAATAGACACGCTGTTACAAACTCTCAGTGATGCAGTGTTGTTCACACTAGACTAACTGCAATGCCACTGAGATACACATTAGCCAGATGCAAAGAAAAGAGAAATCATAGCATGTCTGCTCACATATCCCAGCGAAGTTTCCTCTATGGGGAGGGGTTTTTTCACAACAGAGCGGACACAGATAAACAAAAAAAAAACAAACCAAAAAAAAAAAAAAACAACAGATAAGAGGAAGAAAAATGAGAAAAGACACAAAATCAGGTGGATGAAGAGATTACCGGGAACAGTGAAAAGTGTGACAGCCAGAATTGCAAATGTCAAAAGTCCTTGAGCTAAAGGACATCAAAATTGAATAGTAATAATAACAATAATAATAATAATAATAATAATGCAATGAGAAAAAGAAACCAACCAAGTGTTAGCTCCGATTTTGATATCTGTACCCATGCATCCCTTTGCGTGTACGCGTGGGAGGTGCACAAACTATCGTGTGGCTGTCACTCTTACACTGTGTAGAACAGTAGAGGTTGGTATTTCAGCTCACAGGCCCCAGCACATCCTGTGTCTAAAGACAGACACCAAGCTCACTTCCTCTCTCTCTCTGTCTCAGATACTGTGGCCGACATTCAATGGAAAAACTCAGCGCTTTGTAGTAGGGTATTGGAAACTTTCTCTGTGGCTGAGGTATGCGATAGTCAACAATAGCTGTAGCAAGAGCTTCCTCTCTCTCGTTTTCAGTTGTAGTCACTCTCTCTCTTATTCTTGCTGCTGCTGAAAGGAGGGGTCAGTGACTTGACTCATTGGTGTATTTTTAGACACAGAAGGCAGGAAGAGTGTGAGTTGTCATTTCTTTAAAAGGTAGAGAGAAGGAAAACCAACACCTTTACACTGAATGCTGGCTGCACCACACCACTTTCAAACTTCTGATCAGAGTGCAGCTTTTAAACGTTGACAGCAGTTTTCGCATATTTTGATCCACTTGTTCTTATTCTGAGCTGGTGTGGACCGAGTCTTAACCGTGTATTATGTCCCCACTGACAGAGTACTAATTAGCCATATTTGGTTAGGTACAAGATACAAGAATGCCGCCTGGTGACGTGTCATGGCAGCCAGCACGTCGGTGGAAGGTAGAGGTTGGTTTTGCTCTCTTCTGATTTGACATTTATTCTCAGTCTTCCAGTAAAAAAGCTGGCGCAGCAGGGGAACTGGGCAGATGTTGAGGAGAGAATGATATAAAGGATAAAGGCCACTCTACCTGACGCTGAGTTCCCGCTGCAAGCAATGGAGGGATTTGGTGATGAGGGGGAGAGAGTGAGAGAGCAGTCCATCAGCAGCATATGGGTTACAGTGGGTGTATATTGTGAGGGAACAAAGCAAACTGCACTGTAGGACAAAGTGCTCCGACAGGCAAGAGCGTGCCTTTGGTGGCCAGTGATTAGTGCATGTTGCACAACTAATCGCAAAGTGCGTCTAACAGGCCATCAATCGACATTATGAAGTATGAAGATAGGGTGTCTTTTAAGGCTGTGTGACTAATGCTGCATAATTATGTATTAGGATGTAATGTTTCCACTGTGATCACATTTATTCCCAAACTAAATGCCTGGAGATTAGTTTGGTTTGAATTAATGCAGGACAAATAACCACAGCAAGAGGTTAATATGGTTAAAACACTGAAACCTATTTCTGTCAGCAAGCTCCTCTTGACATATTTTCTTTGTTTGAGGAAGCTACTTTCAGCTGCTCCCTTATTCACAAGGGGTCACCACAGTGGGGAGCTCTGCATTAGCCGGATGTCCTTCCCCAAAGGGATTTGAGTCTCCTCCCAGGGTTGAACCAGGGATTGTTTGTTTGTGTAAATAACTAAACTACGGAACGACACATATATGCCATATTTAAAGAGCTATATTCATATTCATTCTTCTTCTTAAGTATGAAATGATAAGCAAAAGAGAAACAGAAACCTTGTTTTCATAGAGCACATTTCAAAAAACATCATTTAGCCTTCTTGCTGTAAGTGCTTTGGCAGTAAATTCAGAAAATGTCTAATAATTACACACTTTTTAAAATCATGTCAAGTTGTTTGAGTGTGCAAATAAGCACATAAGAGAAGAAAAAAGTAGACGATAAAAAAACAAAGCAACTTAAAATTTATGTTCTCTGAACGAAATAACTACAGTTTGTTACTGTTACTAGGAAAGTTAGCAAAACCAAAACCAGTTTAGAACAGTTTTTTCCATTGAGTGTTAATGATTAAACCTTTCCCCAAAGCACTTACAGACATTCAGCCTCAGTAAATTTTCTATCCACTAGAGGGTGTGATCTGCCTTGAAATTACAGGCACATACTGAAGGTTAGCCTCCGCCTACACCCTCTTATGAATGCAATAACATAACTAAATGTACTGAGCCGGAGGCCATTAAGAAAAAGGACAAATGAAAGGTTATAATTCTCCCCCAAAATTAACTATTTAAGTGGCATGACAGATTTTCTGCGTGTGTGTTTATATTTATGTCTTTAAGCATGACCTCACTTACCTCCTCCAACTGACTGTGAACATGCTGTACGATCAAATCGATTGCCACCATGTTGCCACCACCTGACCGGAAAAAAAAAGCATAAAAATGATGCTTTAAGTTTAAATCTTTTTAGGACTGCTGCTGCTATACTGAACATGTACATGAGAGTATGTTGGTATATACTCACCACGTGGCACCACGATATCAGCCAGCCGCATGGTAGGCTCAATGTATTGTTCAAAAGCTGGCTTAACAAACTTGTTATACTGCTTGATGACCCCTTCGATATCTCGGCCCCTTTCTGTAATGTCCCTCCTCAATCGGCGCACCAGGCGGATGTCAGAGTCTGTGTCCACAAAGATCTTCATGTCCAGCAACTGGAAAAACAAGTTGATTTGATCAACACAAAGTAATAAAACACACATTCACATACAGATGACATGAAAATAGCGAGCTTAAAATACCACACTTTATTCAAATTTTGTATTTTTTAAGGGTTATTGTGAAAGCCTGCAAGAAATTCTAGAAAAAAATTTAATGCATGAATGAATGAATGAATGAATGAAAGATCTGATAGCAAAAAATATCTCTGATAATGTCAATGTAAATATAGATGAAAAATTAATGAATATTAGGTAACTAATGAAAATGTTTGCTTCCCTTTTGCTTATAATGACTTCTGATTTTAACATACATTTAAAGGAAAAATCCATTAACTTTACTGTGTTGCAGTTGGTACTGCAGTTATTCAGAATCATTAAGTCTTTTAAGTCAATGACTAACAGTTGAAAAACAAACCTGTCAGCGCCCTCAAGTGGACAAACTATGTAATGCAGATATTTTTTTCTTATCTTTAAATCAATATTCACTTCTTTGCACGTATTAGCTGACACACAGTGCATACAAACATATTAGGCTTTTCAATCTATTTACTTATCTTGGGCTATCATGCATATACTGAATATATTTTAAAAAACTGCAAATCTTGTCTATGTATAGACACAATATGGGAAAGAGAAAAAACTACCTTTGATTTAATAAAGACCTCTTACACCACTTCAGAGTGTTTTCATTAGGTAATACATATTTTTGACAACAAAGCTGAGAGTAGGACCTTGTATTGGTTTGTTCAGGGCTAATGACCTTACCTGCAACAGTTCTTTATCTGCAAAGGCCATGATTCCCTCAAAGATGATAACACTGGCTCCATAAACTGTTTTCTGGGGCAGAGACATGCGCATGTAATAACACAATAAAATTTACATACCAAAAATGAGAACGAGGGCATTAAAGCACTACACATTAAGTGTGCATGAATATTCCAACAATCATCGTAAGCTCTCAAAGTGACTTGCTTCACTAATGTGTGAATGTCTGTGTGTGATAGGATAAATAGAAGTAGACAGATATCACAATAGTGGTCTGTTGGAGACCATCTGGAGATGTACAGCTTTACAATGCAGCTAAATCTATAGAAAAGAGGATTAAAACCCTCTTCGGTAAACAAAAAGGAGGGATTATATGCAAAAGTAACATGCTACTTAATAACTTAAATATACAAAGCCAAATGTTTGGGTTTGTGCATTCATCCTTACCCAGTCCTTTTGTCTCCCGTGAGTTGTAAAGTCATACACAGGGATTTTCACGCTCTTGCCCTGTTTGAGTTTGCGCAAGGTGTGTGTCAGCAAATCAAAGTCAAAGGCATCTGGGTGGTCAAAGTTATAGTCGTTACTGGCAGCCATTGCCTGCTGCTCTGGGGACAGGACCTGAGGATTGCCATGATACTGAAGTTAGAGTATCTCACCACTGCATGCTGCTTTTCAATGCTACAAGATTTCCTGAGAAAATGGCAGGAACACATATTAATATTTGCATATCAAAAGAAAAATCTCTCAGTCAACTAACATTACACACGTGTTTTGCAGTAAAACAAATGACACATGCTCAAATAATAATGCAAAAACACTTTGGCACAGATCGCTGATCGAGAGCAGAGAAGTTAGGGGACCTAAATTTAGGAGGACATCATGTGCCACAGTGACGTCCGTACGAGGTGGTATGTGCACGCACGTATCTGTCCTTAGGGTTGTTGAACATTAAAAACACAGTTCTGGTATTTGGCAGTTAATGAACAGCAACACCCCCTTCTCAAATGAACTGGTAACATACTTATGTAATAAACCAATGTTATACTGGAAAAAAGCAAAATACAAAAATGCATAGATTAAATGAAAATAAATGACAATCTTTTGTAAAATGTGGTGAGCAGACCACCACTTGCTGAGGGCTACAGCGGCACTGGTCACTGGTAAATCCCTCCTACTCTGCACAGTCTGATCTGCCGCTGTCAGATTTTGACAGGATTACACAACTAGAGAGTGGGTGGAGGTGTAGAGGGGCAAGAATGATGGCTCTTGCTATACTGTTCACTACATCTCTTTTTCTCTCCCGATAACACCCATCACTGTGTTTTCATCCTTGTTTTCAGCACTGCCTCCTTATATTTTATCTACTCTGTTTCTTCTCTCTCTCTAGCCAAACCTCTTTTACTCATTTTCTGGGATCCAAAGGAAACCTTTTCTTTTCTCTTTCGCCCTGTTTCCTGCGCTCAGTGTCACTTTTCTTTAGCCTTCCTTTAGGCCCCTGAGTGGTTAACAGCCACACAAGACAAATAAATATAAAGTGATAAGAAAAGAGTTTCTCGGACCTATCACATGTCTTAATTATAACTCTAAACACTTATTTAGACATGCAGCAACATTTGAATATTCAGATAACTTTTAACAACTTCACAGATGCAGTGACAAATGTATCACTGCATGCAAAAAGACACACATGGTGTTATAGATACCATAGACATACCTTGTAAAAAGAGTCCATTGAGAGTAGTACAACCCAGGGTACATCTAAAGCTTCTATGATTTTCCTTGCTACAGTTGTCTTTCCTGAAGCGCTGCCACCACACAGGCCTGAAATTTAAAAATTGACAAACAGCCATTGAGTAATAACTTCCTTCAAGTTAAATTACAAAAAACAAAGACTTTAGGCAAGTTGACATGGTCAAGATGACCTGCAGAAGTTCAAAAAGTTCATCAGAATTGGGAAGAAAGTTGAAATGACTAATAGGTGTGGTTTTACTGTAATTATTTCACAAACTGCTTATCTACTGGGATTTTCCCACACAACAATCTCTAGACTTTACAGAGGATGATCCAAAAACAGAAAATATCTGACGCTACAGTTTCCAGGGGTTCAACAAAACCGGAAAAAAGGAAATTGGAAAAATGTCTGCTGTGACGTTCAGATGGCAGAGTCAGATGTTTTCAGAGCTTAAGGCTATCTTGGAGTGAATATATGTGTCATGTTAGGGCAACTGTTGAATCTATTATCTGTTGTGGTATCACTACATGGTTTGGCAACCTTTCTGTCAAGCTCAGATCCCAAATTCAAAATCTGATTAGAAGGGCTGGAAAGATAGTTAAAATTACTACGGACAAAAATGACATCCTTTATAATGATTATGAGTTGACGTCTTCAGGAAAAAGGTACAGGGTACAAAACTGTGAGTTAAATAGAGTTACATTTTCTCTGTGAGTGTTTGCATATGTGTGTTATTTTACATGATGTGTTTTCCTCGCTTGTCCAAGGTAAATTTCTCCCCGGGAGGACAATAGAGGCTAATCTAATCTAACCATCCTGCCTTCAGGCCGGAGGTGGTGGTGATATTTTCTTGACAAACTTTGGACTCCTTAGTACCGACTTGAGCAATGTTTAAATGCCACAGTCTAAGTATTGTTACTCACCATGTTCATGTGGTCACATTTTCCAGCAGGAAAATGTGCCATGTTACACATCTCAACTCATCTCAAAGCAGATCCTTAAACAAGGAGTTGACCTTACTTAAATTGCCTCCACAGTCACAGATCAATGCAAGAGAGAGAACACCTTTGAGATGTGCAGCCAACAAATCTGCAGCAACTGTGTGATGCTGTCATGTCAATGACAAAAACAAGCACTTTGAGTGCTGAGGTAAAAAAGCGCTATATAAGAATCAGTCTATTTACCAGTCCATGTCAATGTGGACAGAAATCTCTGAGCAATGTTTCCAGTACTTTTTTCAATCTATGCCACGAAGAATTAAGGCTGTTCTGAAGGCCAAAGGAGATCCAACCCGGTATCAGCAAGGTGTACCTAATAAAGTGTTTGGTGCAAACATGCTATCACTAGTTTGACAAGACTTGTTTCAGTGCATTCTGAGGTTGCTTTAGGCTAATTTAAAAAGGCATGCAGAAACAGCGACAACAACATTCTTCAACATAAACATTCTCTTTAACCAGTTAACCTATTTTTCACAAAGTCTCTCACGCAATAGTTCAGCACTTCCTGATAGCAGGCCAGACCCAGCTTTAACATACTTAAAGATGGGTCTGCTTTGCTCCATTCAGTGAGAAATTATGAGTTAACGCCCTTTATCACTAGTATAGCAGGAGTTTCCTGTATTTAAAAACACTCTGCCAAAGAGGAAACTCTCCAGTTTGTGAAAAATAACGAATTTTAACCAGTGCATCTCTATCTGGGTTTAGGTTTCTCAAGCTTTTTTGCTCATAAAATGGTCAAATACGCCAAGAAAATGCCTTACCTTACCTTAAATAAGGTGATGACAACTTTGTGCCACAACTATATAGGAAGAAATTATGCTAATGTGTGCATTCCCTGAGTTTTCTAAACATTAAATATTTTAACTTATACAAAGTATAAGGTTAGTTTATAAACAACTATTCATTAGTTTCCTAAATTAAAAGGTATAATACTAACATATTTATAATACTTTAGATGAAAACTCACCACTTAATCTACTCTTGGGCTCTGAAAGTTCAAAGTTTGTGATATCTAAATGTCAAACACAGAAAGTTATTCTTCTTACCAATGACAAATGCCTCTTTGGACTGTGTGCCATGCTCGTTGTACCAGGGTGGGCGACCAGCAGTGTAGATTGTTCGTTTGGAGGTGCGTAGCAGAGGAGGCTCTGACTTACACTGGCTGGTTGTCCTTTTCCTGGGCGAGAGGCCTGTGCTTACCGAGGGGAGGAGACGGTCAAGTGATCCCTCACCACCTCCACTGCAGATCGAGAAACATGACATTACTCTCTGGTACACAGGAAGGAACTTTCCTTTTTTTCACTGCATTTTTCTGGGTTTCATAAAAACCTTTGCGTAGCAGTATAACGCCAACACTCTCCATCATTACATCTTCTCCAACTGTATATAGTAAGACACACCGAACCCGAATGTGCTGTGTCATGATTTCAACTTCTAACATCGGCGAGCGTTCATGGAAAGGTAATGAGGTAAAACAACAGAATCACAGCAATAACATACCAATGTAATATAAAGGATCAGTCCCACTGAAATGGCAATCTCTTATTTGGTATAGCCTGTTAAATGGTGTCATTGTGCCCCTTGTATCTAATGCCCGGTGACACATTAGACACAAAGAGACAGACATTGTTTGTGGCGTGTAACCATGCAATGGATGAACAGATTAACTAGAGAAAGGCGTCCCAGTTAGTTAACAATAAAACAGTAGTGCAGCATTTTCCCTCCTGTCACTGGTTAATGTTTCAACCTGTCAACTTTGTCCAGTCTTGTCCAGTGCAACTGCTGCAGGTACTAATGTACAGATGGTATAATATATTACATCTTAAGCTCCCCATAACCATATGAGAATTATAGAGTCAAAGTGATTGATTGTGTTTTCATAGTCCATTGTATTTTACCATTTGAAAGGATCAGGTATCCGCCACTGAAAAGACAGCATGCTAGAAAAGCAGGTGGTTACAGTACCTAAAAACACCTACAGAACATGTTAGAAGTGGAGAAATGTTGATTCAGCTAATCGAATAGAGTCCTGTGATCAGTTTTACGACCGAAAAGGTTGCTGCAATAATGTGCCATCACAACCAGCAAGATAAAAAGGCCCTCATAAACAAATGACAACACGCCAATTCAAAACAGGTACAAGGTGCTTCGGCGAGCAAGGCATGGAGTGAATTTGCATTGACTTATTCAAACTACACCTGATGGTCTCTCATCTGTTCTGTAAGATAGAAGAAATTTAGAAAGAAATTTATGTAATACCCATTGCAAGAGATTTGTGTCTAAACTGCAAACAGCTGCACATATGGGCTACTCTTTTACTATTGTAAGTTACTTAACCTATACTGACTAAGTTTGATGTTGTGCCTTTACAAATAGAAAGCAAAAAGGACTGAGCATTGGCATTCATTCGGCAGTTGTGAGTAATTGGAATTCAGAGCAGAGAACAAACTTGGTACAAAGAACTGGTCGAGCAGATTGGTGAGCAACCTCTCTATTACTTCCTCTAAAACAACAGCCTCACTTCTCTTACATAACTCTAGTTTGTCAGCGTCTCAAGAATCTGCTGTGCCTCTGACGTTTGAGAAACAAAATATTGCTTTTTTAGGAAAATGCCACTCGAAAATCATTAGCTGAGCAATCTAAAGTCGCTCAACGATTACCGCCCACAATCATCATCAAAACAACTGCTGCGTTCATTGTTTAACAAATACAACATAACATCTGTGTGCGATATGCCTAACCAAGTAACAGTTGCAACACTTACTGCATTATCCGAGACATCCACACTTCACCCAGTGAAGACTGTAAAAAGCCAGCAGCCATAACTATAGCGGCCTGTGTAATAAACAAGTCTTAGATCTTCCTCTGTTTTCCAGTCAACTGTCAGGCTCCACACCTTTATATAGGTCATATACCTGCCCAGGTGGACTGCCAGGAGCTCAGAAGAGGAGCAAACAAGAGAGAACAAAGATTTATCTTATCTCACCAGGGTCAGCTGGTTAGACGGAGCCAGGGAGCAGAGTGGGAGACTGCTGAGAGCGTGCGCGGGACATAGCTCACTGAAGTATGGTTATCAGTTAAAACCCAACTAGTGTGCAATAAAAGATTAGCTTAGCTGACTGTGCTGAATCATGCCCTTGTTCTGTGGTTAAACTTACAGTACCCAGTGCTTCAAAACATTACATGAATGCACCTTTGTGATAAGAAGTCATAGTGTGGGGTACCTCAGAAGGCCCTTATGAAGCAGACATCTAAGCCCTGTGGGCAGCAGATTGAAGGATAATATTAGCAGCAAATGAAGACACAACGTCACATCTAACTTCAGTAAAGCGACATGTTTTTCTTTACTTTCTCCACAATGGCTCACACAAAGAGTAAATTAACACAACCTAGCCGCATAAAGTGACTACTGTTTGACATCAGCTTGTTAATTTGTCCAACAAGATTTCATAAAAAAACGATAACAAGTATGTAACACTACTGTAATGTCAGCAGGAAATTCAGTTTAAAAAAAACTTTATGGTTCCTCACATCACATTTGCACTTAAAAGGTGCTACATTTCCTAAAGTATGTAGACAAAAACCTAGAAGGTATAAACAAGTGAGCTTCAACTTGGGGTTGTCTTTCCTGTTTATCCAGACTTTTAAAAGCATTAACTATAGACATTTTAAAGACATTTAAACTACAGACAGAAATACAGTTGCCCAGGTCACCTAAGGAGTATATTAAAGGAAATAAAATGCACTTACCTGCCATCAGATCTTAGCGTCCAACAGCCAGATATTCTAGCTCCTGAGTAAGCTGGTAGAGTGTTCATAACTGGGAAGCTTCCAGTGTTTGTACTCCAAAAGTTGTGTTTTAATCCTATACTATTGTCAGCCGGTATACTCAGTGTATATATTCATATGCACTCAAACACACACTTAACAGTGCTCCTCTCTGGAGCATCACATCCAGAGAGGTGGCGACAGAAGGTGGTTAATATACATGGGAATCGGCTTGGATGAGAAACGAAACTTTAAACATTTGCTTAGCTTTCTATTTCTTCCATTCTCTCAACAGAGCGAGAGAGAAGGCACTGCAGCTTGGTAGAGGAGGCGCACTCAGTGTGAAACTACAGCACAGCTTTTCCCTCCTCTTTCACTAACTCGCTGCTCCTCCCATTAGTCGCCCAGCCAACAAACGTAAGAGGATAACCTGCCCTCCAGATTATGTTCATTAGGGTATATTAATAGCACCGGGTTAGAACCAGACCTCACCACTCCTGGTACACACATGCACACACCCACATATATATAAACACACACAGACACATGCCAAGCTTGGGTCATCTGTCTTTGGCAGTCAGTGTCGCAGTATGTGGCTGGAGGAGAAAGAGGAACCAGAAGAGAGCGACAAAAGAAGAAACAAACTAGAGGGTGGAAAAAACAACCCAAAACAAGACAAAACAAAGAAATAAATAACAGGAGTGCAGCACAGTCACACAGCCAGCGATTATTCTCCTCTGATGTTGACGCAGTTGGCTGAATTCACAACAGAGACGCCTCAGGCTGTGTTGGGGAGGTGAAGAGAAGGAGAAATTGAAGGGGGGGCGAGGATGACAGAGGGGAAGGGTAGAGGGGAGCTGATGTGCTTTTACCCTGTGGGGACACGCAGTGCCTCTGTGTGCCTTATACCAAGTCTAGAGATGTCAGCACCACAGCAAACACACACACACACACACACACACGCCCGAAGAGCAAAGTCCCCTCCCTATTTTCACTCACAGTGAAGACTGGGGAATAAACAGCATGATGAAACCCAACACTACCTCTGTTGCTCTATCAGCTGACGGTCTGGGGAACAGCCCTGGGAAACACACACATGCACGCCATTCCACTCCTCCCGAGCCACAACTTATACAGACAAACAAATCATTATGCTCAGAGTTCAGAGGAGATGGACTAATTGTTTTCCAGTGCACAGAAAAACAAGCCAAACAGCTTAGAGAAGCTACTAGATATAATACAAACCAATATGAAAGAATCCATGTTCCAAATATTTTGGAACATGGATTCTGACCAGACTTCATTTCTCTTTATTCACTTATTATTATTATTATCATACAGGGGACCAACAGGGCAAAGAGAATTTAGTTGTCTCCTCTAATCTGAACTGTAATGCTTTGGTAGTGTCGCTGTTGCTTTAATCTTCACCGAGAGGACAGCTGCAGAGCAAGAAAGCCACATCGAAACAAGAAGCCTGAATTGGTTTCTATGCCAAACATTCAGCCATCTCACTATGGCGACAGTGATGCACAGCAGGCTTACAAAGTCTGCAATAACACTTAACCTAAAACTAATACTGTAAGCACACTATAATAAGAGCTAAACATATTAGTAACAGCATGTAATGCTGACTTTACTTATAAAATATTTAAACTTTGATAATTTAAAAAAAAATTCAAATACATTCAGTGATAAAGGGAGGTTGCAGTGCAGAAGGGCCTTTTCCAGAAACCTTTGCCTTGCCGAGCTCTTGATTGGTCTGCTACTGCCTCAATTAACAGTTTATGGTGCCTCTGTGTTAGGTTATATTTTAGTTACCAACTGAGTCCTGTCATACAGCTATATTAATATCAGCGGTCATACATTTAATAATGTGACTATAACTTTAAAGCCTGTGAGTCACTAAGGTTGATGTCTAAAAAGCAGGAACTTATCTCAGCGGACACACCAATACAATACCGCCCTCTTGTGGAACAACGAGGTATTATACTTCTAAGGCAGACCAGCAGCTGACCAACAACTGGTCCAACTGCTTCAGCTTGAGTCTTGGTCACCTAACCCAAATGTTATTCTGTTCCGTTACCTTATATATCCCATAGGAAGATGACATTTGCCAGAAATACCCGCTTTACTCACGCCGCAGTACCTCCAGAAAACACCAAGGCGCGTGCTTTCCACCTCTGCTAAAAGAGAGCTCTCTTACTCCACTTTCTCTGCTTTAAGCTAGCTCTCTAATTCGCTCTAGCGATTCCCGTTACACGTTAAAATAGGTGAGCATGTTTCAGTTAACAGTGACTGCTTTTGTAAAGACGTGTTTGATGTGATTTCTTCGTTTCAGAAGATTACAATGAAGTAAAGCTACGAGGCAACCTCGTGTAAAATAAGATGACAGATCGTAAAGCCAAAGAGAGGGAGAGAGAGAGTGGACAGAAGGAGAGACTCAAAAAGCAGGCCTCGGGTTTATTTATATTTATATAAACTAATAATTATACCGTAACTAATAGACTGCTATTATAGATATTAGACGTATTATGTATTAGTTACTGTACCACTGGGGCATACAGTGTACAGTGTAACAGGTCATGTTTCCGTAAAGATGCTTAACCCAACTGCCAGGGTAAAATGAAAAAAAGAAAAAGAAATAATAATAATGCATTCAGTAAACTCATAATAATTTACTATAATACCAAAGGTTTCCGAAGCAATCCACAAACTCTATACCTGTTCGATACAGAGGAAGTTTTCGCTTCGCTGTCCATCGTTGAGCGCCTGTCTTCCACGCTAACCACAGACATTTCTGCCCTGTTGACAATCAGGTGTTAAGAGCGCAGTCACAGCTGAGGCATCATGGGACTTGTATTTCTTCAGTGGACTCTATTTCAGCTTCGCGCCTGCACTTGGACTTCAAGCCCCAGAATGCACGTGATCCGTTTTTTTTTATTCACAATAAGCAGCATGTACTTTTATTTTAAGCTTACAGGGCCTTTTACAGGCCACGTGTAGATGGGAGTGGAGATGAATTTTTTAGTTAGCTAGTTAGTTTTGAAATTGTAGTTTTACCTCATATATATATATATATGTAGTAGATGTATATTTCTATATGACTTTACAGTGCTGTGGAAAAGTCTTGAGCCACCCCTATTTCCTTACATTTTGCTTTCAAGGAACCAGACTTTCCGGTTATTTTTAAAGCAGTCTTGAGCAATAGTTCTCTTAAGGTCATTCAGTGTTTTCCTTTGGACACTGGCTACCTTATAAATGATTTTCAGTCCAGTCCTTGTACCTTAACATTTTCAGAAGAATGTTATTTGCTTGTTAAACCACTTAACACTGACCCACTAATGGAAAACAAACAAACAACAACAAAAAAGTCACCTAACTCAAGGAATGAACCAGTGTTGTGTCTACATGTAACCGAAAAATGTGTTTACATTTCTTTGTTGAATCTACAAAAATGCCAAAGGTGACACAGTTTGACTGGCATAAAATTGTTCTTAAATTATTTTTCATCTTTTACTTGCTGTGCTGCCCTTTGTTCAACGTCTGTTGTGTTCCAGTGTACAGTATAAAGAAACTGGCTTGGCTTGACTTATTTGAGAAATTAAAAGAAAGCTTTCCTAACAGAGCTCAGGCTGTGTTGGTGAATGAAGGTGGACATTTCAAGCTCTTTAGAATTGTTTTCACCTTCTGCAGTTTATTTCCAGGAATGTTTGTACATGTTTCAATAAATCTCTGCCCCAAATTCCCACTTTCCTAGCAAAATAAAGAAGTGAGGGCTGGCTCCAGGCTTGTACAAATATATATTTCCTTTTTTCATGAGCACACTTAGTGGCTACTAAGTGTAGCTTTAATTAACTATGCACAAGCATGATAAAAGCGATGTGGGTTTGAATATATAGTCTATTGTCTGTACTTGGCTAAAAGGGCCATTAATCTTATTTCACAGCCTTGTGTTTGTCAAAATATTCACCCCAATAAGTCTATTATATTCCACCCATTGTCTGTATATAACCATCTTCATCATCTTTACACAATCTACAATCCCATCAACTACATCATACATTGCAAAAGGTACAAAAACTAACTAAAAGGTGACAGAGATGACACATGTTTAGTCAACAAACTTTTATTAATTAGTTAAGGGATACTAATGCACAGGTAATACAACAAGTTTGGGAGAAAAAATTGTAACAGTTCAGACTCAAAGGAGGTGTTGAATCCTCCAATGTTAGGTACTATACAGCTTAATTTCAGATATGGAAATCTTTAATACATCATTAGTCTCATTTAATTTGTTACCTATATACCATAAACAGTTATGAGCTACAACATCATCTCTTAAAACTCATCAAAATGACCCCAACAACAGAGCTGGATGCCATTTCCTGCTTTTGAACTAGGTAGCATACAAAACAAACCACTGTTGTCCAAATAAAAAGGGTAAACTTCTTCAGCTGTCTAGGGGAATTTCTAAGGAATAATCTTGGTTTTGGAAATAACATTGCTGACAAAGGGAAGACACTTGAGCCTGCTGTTCCCCCAGGTACAAAAGTCACACCACACACAGTCCAGGTAACTAGAAAGCTCCAACAACACTCCTATTTCAAGCCTATTTCATGGTATAGTAAGTGCACTAAATACAGAAACAAACACACATACATATGCCTTGTTGTCCCATACTGAATAGATAATAATAAAAGGACTCTCTCAATCTGTTTGCCATCATGTACTGAAAAAGCTCAATTTATGTGCATCGTCAAAATGGATAAAATAACAGTGTATGCCAACACACAGGCCCACAATGTTGTTTGTGGTCTACAAAGTTTCTCAACCTTTTTTGTGTAGATTTCATAATATGTAAAAAGCATTTTTTTAAAGCAAATTAATAAAAGGAGGGGAGTGGGAAAAAAAGCCATACAATTTCGAGAAGACACATCGATATCAAAATATCAGCAAGCCAACAAAATCAGCTAAATATGGTGTATTGCTGTACTCTCTAAACATGTTGCAGTTAGCTCACACTGCGGGATAGATATGTGTTTTCCACATCGTAGGAAGACAGATAGTAAAGGGTGTGATAAAATATAAAATACCCACTGTTAAAAGCAGTGCTAAACTATCATATTGCAACACCAAAGCTCGTCAGGTAAACACAGTCAATGTGACGTCATTAATGAAACGAGTAACAAGCAGCTGATGAACTGATTCTGTGCCACAGCATAACACTCAACAAAAGTGTTACTATTTCTGACATCCAGTCATTACAAAAAAAGGTGCTAACTGTTTAATACACACGCACACACACAAAGTCTGGACAACTCATATTGAAAAGGTCCGAGGACCACTCAGTGCTTGTTCATCTTATCCTCTCTGTCATCTGAACCTGGGTAGAAGATAAAGGTTCATCCCACTGACAGAGACACGTGCATAATCATCCCCACCTGAAAAAAACTCCATCAGTTGATTAGCAATGGAGGAATTCAGATTTAATCTTTGCGTTACGTTATAAAAAGTCACAGCGTAGGAATGACACCACCTGGAAAAACACACATTTCAAATTCAATGTTTCTTGAAAATGTTCTGCTGACATCAGTGCTTGATTTTAATGATGACATTGACATTTCGGTGCAAAATTCAGAGGACTTGCCAGTAAGGATAATATGGACTTGAGTGAGTTGTATCAGGCCCTTAAGGTAGAGTGGCAAGTAAAGCACCCTTATTATCTCACCAGAATATCCTCACATAATTTTATCCAAAGCTATCAGATTGCTATCTAAGTAACACACACCATAGAATATAAAATAGATTTATGATCTGTATTTTTTTACGCAAGCAAGTCGTTATTTTCATGGACATAAACTTCAAATATAAATCAAATATTCGTGGAGTTTTAATTTGCTCAAATTGTTAATACAACTGTGGATTCAAGTATCTACTTTCAACATGTTAAAGTGAAAATATTCTCTAATCTTTTAGATTTTGAAAAGTCATTTAATATTTTGTATATATATTTATATATTTTAAGCTAATCTAACATTAAGTGGCTAAGCAGCCCTAAACTTCAATAAGACCAGTTATGGCTTTGTGAGGTGAATCATAATTATACCATTGCGTTGGATTTCAGATACAATATAGAAAGTGTCAGTCATGTTGCTCATTACCCACATGAAGACAAACTTAGTCTCTTTCTCTAGTTTACCACCAGAGTTAAAAAAAATAACAAACAAAAATCCCACTCCTGCACCAGACAGCCACTAGGTTAGGGTGAATAGTTCTGGAGTGCAAAACTACAAGAGGGGAGCAGGAAGGGTTAAAGGTTAAAGTGCAAGGCAATAACTCTGAACGTTCAAGAATTCATTCATTTACATTATTATATGTGAATCTTAATTAGCAGTTTTTCTGTTTAATAAAAGATTATTATCCTCAACCTCTCTATAAAAGATAGTATATTTTTTAAATTCCCTCCTCAGCTTTGATTCAAGCTAAAGCAGTAGCCAAAACGTGGCCTCATCATTTGATTGTGCTGCAATGGTGCAACAAGCTTCACACAGAATTCTTCCTTCTGTCAAACATTTAGCTTTGCTAGACCGATTTTAGAGTGTTTCAACATTGATTTTTTTTTCTGTTTGTCTCTTTAAATCAATTAAACGTGTCTTGCTATTTATAATCGCAACTAAGTTGCAGTATGCCTTACAGATGAAAATATCAGTCACTTTTCTGGGTATTCTGCTTCTCAACTTCCGTGTAAAACAAGTCTGGAAATAATCTTTTCACACTTAATTATGGTTGTCAAAGCAGATACTGTTCACAGTCATGTGAAAAAAAAAAATCCTTGGAAGTAACAACTGTAAAAAATATTGTGAAACATGAACAACTGACAAACATTTTAGCTTATATGACATTTGCTTATGTAAAACATGAAAAGCAAGAAACAATAAAAGTCAAACTAGAAAAAAAACTATATTGAAACAACATTGCACTAAAGCACACACTGCAAAAAATTCTGACTGCTTATGATCCAATTGGATGTGTCAGGCTTGGAAATGACGGATGGCATCATTGCTTTGAGTATATAGATATAGATATAGATATTGTTCATGTACACAGTACAGTATATCTGTGAAAAAATGTGAAAACACTAGCTATTATTAAATGACTTCACCATGCTAATAGAATATCCTTTTTAAAACCTCTCAAACACAACACAAATCTTGCAGAGAAAATGACTCTCCATTGGTATTTAGAATACTAACTCTGATAAAAAAAAATCTATGTAAAGGTCAGGACTTTGACTTTGATTACTACTGACACCCCTGCTGTGAGTACAGAAATTGAAAAATGTGCCTTAAATGGGAGACAAAAGTGGAATGGGGAAATAAAACACTACTGTTCTGAGTACAACAGTATACACATTATCTCGGGGGTTTCAAAACCAAGATTTGAAGACTGGGTTTTACTTCATATTGGTTGATTTTTGGCTTTCTTCTCAGTGCCAAGTTCTTGTAGCGCTAGAAATGTCTTTAAGCTTCCTGGCAGATATTTAAAGAAAGAATCCTCTCTGGCTCCTAGGTCAACAAAAGCAGAGCTAGTCGGACAGTAACAGCCTCTTGGGTTTGTTTCTTCTGGTGGCGGAGGGAATTGGCTGTCTGTTTTGGCCTGAATTATCACTGTCCGTTGGGTCAGGGAACAGAGTTGGGGGCTGTGCTGTGCCAGAGAACAGAGTCGCGGCAGGGGTTGAGTTTTGAGTGGTAAGTGCCTCAGTTTTTGTTTCGAGAGGTGCATTCACAGGGGGGCGCTCTTTTGGTTTACGGCCCCTCTTTTTACCAGTCGTGGCGCCGTTCCTCACTTCGGCCTTTATCCCATTGTTCTCTGGGACTTTAGTTTTGCTACTGGACACAACTTGACTGGCAGCTGCACGGAACCAGTTCTAAGACAAAAACAAACAAACAAACAAAAAAAAACAGTAAACCAGTCAAAATCCAAAGGAGGCAAACAAGCAGAATACAACTGCATTTGTATACATTTTCCTCTCTAAATAACTGTATAAACCACCATGTCTGAATACCAAAGGTTAATGTTAACTGGGGACAGGATGGGGATGTTAAAACTGAAAAACAAAGAGGCTTTTTTTATAGGGAAAACAAACTGTATGTGTTATCTTGTAACTAAAGTAGTTGTTGTTGAAGAGAAAGGATTAGTTCAAGGAAGATATGTATAGACTTGTTGAGTGCAAGAGTATTATGACAAGGTTAATATACAACCTAGCCGGTTTTACCCACAGACAGCATAATAGGTGGATGTAGCCACCATGATGTCACTTGTTAGTTTAGAAAGTCTCATTATGAAGCCTAAAGTGTGTGGCTTCACTGTCTTGGTGTTTTGAAACTGGACATGACATGATTGACATGTCGTTAGAAAGTCCTCCTCTGAGGCTATTTCCCCATAGACTTGTATAAAACTGCAGGAACTTTTTGGAGCAGTAGACATACTTTTGGATTTGCTTTGCCTTTTAGATAAAAACTAAAAAAACTTTATTCAACCAATCAGAGACATTTGAATGTTTCTCAAAAACAAACAAAAATACAATATGTAACTAGTAAAACAGTACAAATGGGTTCATTACTGTTACCATGTTGGTAACCTGGCCATGAATCTTTTGTGTTAATAACAACATTATAACATTTCATGGCAGCAGGAAGATAAGATCTGTCCTACAGTGCACTCAACCAAATTATTATAGACTGGTTGACTACTATTGCCAAAGGTGGTCTGCACATTCTCCTTCATACACTTTTCCACAACAATTCCCAGTGAATACCAGTGACCAGCCTCTTAGTGCTCTTTTCTGTCATTCTGGCAACAACAGTCTGATAAAATAAACAGGATCTAAGATTAACCTATCCTCAATGGTGTTTATTATTTTATGACGTATTACCAGAAATGAAATTTACTAAGTGGGTCTTGTTAATGGCAACCTCTAAGTTTATACTGACAGTGACTCACCTGTGAGTGTGTCTTGCTAATATGGTATTTGACGCCACTCTCCGAGCTGAACTCCTTCTGACAGATCAGACAGGTGTACTTCCCCATTTCGCCACCACCCTGTAACAAACACACACAAGAAATGTTGCTAGTACCTGGTTGGACACACTTAAACTTTCCTCTGAGATTTTGGTCTGTGTTAACATGATATCATCACACGTTTGTTCCTGATTTGTGGGTAACGGCATCATCTGGTGAATCTCCTGTTCCACCACATTCCAAAGGTACTCTGTTGGATCTGATAGTTGTGGAAGACACCTGAGCACACTAAAGTCACTGTTTGGTTCAACAAACCAGTATGAGATGATATGACCTTTGTTACTTGGTCAATTATCATACCAGCTGTAGTCATTAGATGATGGGTACACAAAGGGATGGTCATAAAGTGATCGAGATGGTCAGCAACAATACTCAGTCTTTGGCATTTATGACACTCAACTGGTACTAAAATGCACAAAGAAATTATCCCTCACATCATTACACTACCTGAACACCCTGATTTGTTGACACAAAAGAGAATAGATGCATGTTTCTATGTTGTTTACGCCAAATTCTAACTTTACCGTAGCCTCATTTGCCCATTCTTGACTGCCATGTGGACAGAAATGTTCTTGTTTTGAAATTTAACAAATCATCTTTACCATGTCCACCTGTTCATATACCGATTTTCTGCCACATGACTGATAAGACATTTGCTTTGATTACCAGTTTAAAGTTGCTGCAGCAGGTGCAACTTAAGAACCCATCAAAAACCATACCCTGTCAGCCTTTTACAGCGGGAGGATGTTAAAAACATATTCCAAGGTAAGTTTTTATTTAAATAAGCTTAAAAACGTATTTTAAGAACATACAGATCAAAAACAAAATCTTGGTGGATTCTGATAGTGATCAAGGCCATAATTTCAAATGCTGAGGTGAACTTGCATGCCATGAACGCCTATCAACCAAAAACTCAGGTTTCAGAATATTCGGAAAGTATTTACTATGCTTCACTCTGTATGATGTCAGTGAGAAGGGATATCCTTAATATGAGCGCAGCAGCCCCTCCCACCTGATGTTCAAACCTTTTCTTTCCAGAGCACAGCTAATCTAAAAAGGCTTGCAGTATACAGCGGATGAACTGAGAGACAGTTCATCCGCTGCACCCCACCCCTCAAGAATGATAGTAAATTGTTAATAAGACAAAGGTACTCTAGTAGAGACTGAAAAGTAGTTGAGATGGAAATGAGCATAATAGATCCTGTTTTACAACAGGATCATCAAGTTACACAAGATCATGCTGTGATTCTAATACTTCCTGCTTTCTCTTCATTTTGTATCTTTATTTGTCTTAATTTTGTTTGAACTGTACCATCAGATTCCACCTCTCGCTTCCTTTTGGACAAAGTTAATTTTTTCAGTTTGATTGTATTTTTGTGATGTCTGTTTTGCTTTGTTGTCTGTTGCAATATTACTGTATATGCACATGGAGGTAAAAAAATTGCTTCTTAGACATGGAGTTTTGCAGCAGTGTGGATTTGTACCTTGCTGCAGTTGGCGAGATGGGCCTTTAGTCCTGACACGCTGGAATAGACAGCTTCACAGTTCTAGGACAAAGCAGAAACAAACAAGGATTAAACACACTGACTTCGCATTTATGTTACATTCAACGTTAAGCAAATCCCTTTTGTTTTGCTCAGATATTGTAAGTTATTTTCTGTACATGGTGTACTTGAATATTCTTACTTCATTTGTGCAGCAGATGAAGCCCTTCTCCTTGACTTGGTTTTTCCAAGCCTCTAGAAGCTCCGGGCTGAAGTTGGGGAGGCCAGGGCGGGTGTAGTTTAACTATGCAGAAGACATTTTTTTAATCTATCAGTATTCAAGTTATTAATATAATTCTACAGTGTAAAAAAGTGTATGTAACATTAAGTCTATTGAAGGATTTTTTTTTTTATTCAGCTGAAGGAGTTTGTGTGGAGCCTTTGCATGGCCTTTGACATGGACTGCTAATGTACTGTATTTACTGTGGTCACCATGTGTACTTAATGCATCCACTTTTTATTCCTCACCCTCTTGCTGTCAGGAACCAGGTCATCCTTGATGCGCCGTTTTGTGCCCCAGTCTTTAGCCAGCTCATCCTCAGCTATTTCTTGCAGGTGGAACACCGCCACCTGAGCTGACCGCCGTCTCACCCTGCCACTGGGGGTCCTTTCAAAGTCCTCCCCCTGGCTCTCAATCTGTGCTGCTTTTTGTTGATCTTGTTCCCGCTCCCTTTCCTTTTCCCTGTCCTTCTCTCTAGCGTCTCTGTCCTTCTCCTTAGGGTGGCTAGATGGGGCTTTCTCTTGCCACCCTTTCCTTTCAGTTTGGCTTTGCTCCTTCTTGCCTCCTGTTGGAGATTCTTCAGAGATCACCTGAAGGAACAGTAAGACCTTTGAGTGAAAATATAGGAAAACTTTACTCATTAAAATCCAGTAAAATGTGCTTATAATCAGCATAAAAAGGAAAGAAAAAAAGGTTTATCTCTTATAACTGCTACTACAACCCTCGTCTATGATGATCTCACCCTCTCCTTGCCAGTGTTGTTGTTGGTGTCAGTGATACTATCCATGAGGTTGGTGGTGGCTGCGGCTGTCATTGTGGTGGTGATGGCCGGGGAGTGTTCGGTGCGTACATGGTAGTCTCTGCCAGCCTTGGAGCGGTAGCTTTTTCCACAGTGCTGGCACAGAAACACAGGCTTCGCATCGTCAGAACACTCTCTTCCACAACGCTGCTGGTGATACTGGTAGCCCATCAGACTGGAAAAGTGGGCTGAACAGCCCTGTATTTGTGTACGTGTGTGCGTGTGTGTTTGTACACAAAATGTTTGTGTGATTGAGTGACGCCAGTGACAAAAATGAGACAGAATGAAAACAAACATTAAGCAAGAGACTGGGTAAGCGGAACAAAGTGTAGGTTTAATGGAACGCTGCATTTGGTCAATACTTTGTGGTTAATGTTAAAAAGACAGAGAAAACTGGAGAAAGATGCTCATTTTTCAATGTGAAGACACGTCACTGTAGAGTTTATTCTTCACAGCTCTTTTTATTCTTACTCTCTCTGCCTTTTGCACTCTAGTGTGAGTAATGCGAAGCAGGGTGTTGATGTGATTTTGGGCAACATGTCAAGAACAAGGCATAAAGGAAAAAGAGAGGGAAAAGGGAAGGAAGCGAGAAAGATAACAAGAGAGAGAGAGAGAGAGAGAGAGAAAGATGTAAAAGGAGAAAGGCACAAAAGAAGATCCTGAGGACAAGAGAGAAATGAAATCAAAACTGGCAGATGACGAGGGACATAAATGTGACATAAAAGACAAAGGTTGAGACAAATGGAAATGAAAGACACAGGAAAGCAAGAGTAGTATAGAATGAGAGACAGTAAAAGAGGAAAGGACCAGGGAAAAAGAAGAAGTGCATACCTCACTGGGACACTTGATTCGTCCCATCTGTTTGAGCACTCGGCGCAGCCTTTCCCTCTCCTCGTGCTCGTTGCCCGTCTGGCCTTCACTCCCTGAGGGCTGAGGGGGAACAAATACACTATCACACCACCACACACCCCGCTTCCTCATGACTTAAAAAAAAAAAGCAATCAAAATGTGTTTTCTATCTCTAATGTTCACACGATGCCAGGATCATTAAATGGTTTCCTGGTGAGGCTGTTACTCAAGGCATGTTTATGACAACTGTCAAACTCGTGTTTTCGCTCGCATGTTGGCTGGTGCCAAACACCAGCCAAGACCAGAACAACAGATGGTAGGGCTGCCAGAGATGGGAAAGAAATGCAGGGGACTGGAGAGAGAGTAGACTAACTGAGGGATCCCAGTGGAACACATTTCATGTGCTTTCTCATGTGTTAACACACAGAGATGACTGACACACAACACTACAGTAGCTTTTTGTAAAGGTAGGAGGGAGATACCACTTGAGTACTTCAATAAAGCTACTGCAAGAGCCTGAGGGTAGCAGGACAGGCACCAGCAAGCCTTTGATATACAATGACAGGGCCAGCAACAATGAAACGACATCAGCTTGTATTCTTAATGCTTCTATCAGGGAAGGAGCAAAAGAGCAACCATAAGAGAATGAGGCAGCACTGTCACAGTAGCAATGCCAAGGTCAATCTCAGTGGGTGACCCCTGTCCTTCTGTCAGCCTGCTGCCTTTCCCACACTGCATTTGGGTAAAGCCACATGACAACACTTACAATAGCAGAGCAATGGTCAGTGAAGTCTCCAAGTCGTACAGAAACCAAACACAGTAACACAGCTTACATGAGACTGAAGTGCAAATCGGTTTAATATAGGAATATTAATAAGAAATTCAACTTATTGCAATAGTGCTGGACAAATTAACATATGTAAACTTAACACCTCTAATAAAATGTAGGAGCAAAAGCTTTTTTTCCATTATATGCTCATTTTTCTATTCTAAGGACACTGTACCAAGTGATTGGTACTGGAAAATACATTAGTTCAACATATTTGCATGAACAAAAGTTCTGCAGATTTGTCGGTGGAACACATGAGTGATGAAAAAAACTACCTTGCAATTCAAAGGCACAAAACACTGGCCTTGTTGATACTTTTGAATGAATAAATGCCTTAATATACAGTGTATCTAAAAGCACAGTAGTAGTAGTGCCTACTTCCTTAAAAACATGACTCTAAAAACGCTACAATGTATAACACAAGCATTAATAAATAACATGATTGATACTGTAGAAAAGTGCATGTCTTACTGTAGCACAAAGGAAACGTTTGCACCTAAACAGAAAGAGGGCTAAGGACACGTCATACTTCTAAAGACTGTGATTTTAAGAAATGTGTTATCTCCTCCTGATCTTTCAATTTCCTGCCTATTAAAATTTCATTGGAAAGACAAGTAAAAAGAGTGTGACACAAGTCAAACCCACAAGCTAAAAAAGCCTTCTTTAATAAGGAACTACTTCAAGTCTAGAGCACACCAACACACAAACAGAGATTAACACAATAACGGCTTTCATTCTGTCACAAAAGTTGTAATTATCTAATCAGAAGAACAGAAACAGCAGAAGTTTAGATGTGTAGGAAGACTACCTTGTGCAACCTTTAAGCATTTTATTCTTAACACGCACACACACACACACACACACACACACACACACACACACACACACACAAATAATGCACTAATGCCTTTTGCTCTGCTGGACTGGAATCCTGCCAATAAGGTCAGGACACAACAGGTCCCCTCTGAAGACAAATGGCAGCATCAAACAGCTTAACTTGGCTGACACAGATGGCACGGTCATCTATCAGAGCCCTTAATCTAGCAAACATTACACACCCAAAGCCTGTTAAACACATACACATGGATTACCATATATTTCATATACTATAACCATACACATTCACACAAAAACACAAACACACATGCCACAAGGTTTGCTGAGTGTAGATTCATTAATCTTTTATAATACTTTTTGAAACGGGTAGCTTTAAATTATTCAGCAAACTTCATAGTGGCACCACTGCTCTAATGCAGGAGTGTCATGATAATATCTTAATGAAGCTCTCTGCTGTCAGACTTAAGACAGCTGCAGAAAGAAATGTGAGCACTTCACTGACAGGAATACCAATAGCTAGTTCAAATGTACAATCATGATTTTTTAGAGACCCCAAGATCAAAGTTTGAGAGATTATCATAGCATCCAACAATACTTTTGCAACAGATTAAACATAGAGGATAGAATATATTTTTGACTCTATATGTTGATGCATATAAATAGATGAGCATCTACATGTAGTGAAAAACTGCCTTTTCTTACAAGGCCCTGTGTAAACCGATACAAGCAGAAGTAAATGTAGGATTTCCATGCATACTGTCACGACAAATCAAACTATTAGCATCATTTTTCAGTTCTTTGGTGTTGTTTGAAACTAATTACCATGTTCAGTGATGATCTGATCACCCAAACCATCTGGACTCATAATGAGTCACAGAGAAAGGAGCAAAGATCCGTCACAGGGTGTCATTTTTATGTTTAAAGTTTTTAAGCCGGTTTACTAAGTACAATATCAGCGATGTACCTTGCTGTTGTGCTCAGCCATGGTGTGGTAGTTGAGGCCGGCCTTGGACCTGAACTGCTTGTGGCACTGCTGGCACTTCAGGGCATCCTGGAGCTGCAGGGGTTGAAGGCCAAAGAAGAAGCTCAGATAACATTTTTCTATGAGAGCAAACTAACCCACTCCTGCTGGCTTTGCTCTTTATTGAATCCATCAGTATAGCAACATTTCATCTGTAACCTAATAAAGTGTGTTACTAGTGCACGTTCTGGTCAAAGTAAAGGGCAAGGGACACATTAGGAACCTTAACCCCCCCCCCACAATTTATCACATAGTGTTCTTTGTTGTAGCTTCTCTCCTCGCCTCAGTATTGATTTGGAGACAGAGGTGTCTTGATGGTGAGTGACCCAGTGGTAATGTGATGATTCTGTCATTGCTTAACAGCAGACTGTCACTTTAATAGAGTCACACAGGCCACTGGGCTAAGGAGCCATTAAAACAGGCTGCAGGAACACTGTCTTGAGGGCTGAGGCTACTGCACCACTCAACCTCATTCATAGACTAGACAAGCTTGATATAATACAACTGAAATAACCTTTTTTCCCCACGCTTTAGCCCCACTTCATTTATTACTGCTAATAACCACAACTGAGTGCATTACACACTATATTTTCAGTAGCTTACAGGGCCCTTCCCTTCCCCTTTTATGATAATACATAACATTATGACCACTGGCAGGTGAAGCAAATAAAACTGATTATCTCTTTATCATGGCACCTGTTAGTGGGTGGGATATATTGGTGGGGGCAAGTGAACATTTTGTCCTCAAAGTTGATGTGTTAAGTGTAAGGATTTAAATGAGCCTGAGAAGGACCAGATTATGATGACTAGACAACTGTCAGAGTATCTTCAAAAACTGCAGCTCCTACGGGGTGTTTCTGGACTGCAGCAGTCAGTATCTATCACAAGTGGTCTAAGGAAAGAACAGTGGTGAATCAGCAACAGGCTCACGGGCGATCCGATAGCTTTATTTTCATTATCTTTACTAGAAAAGGTTCCCAGGCTCCCCAGTTTTAACGTATTCAGTGCACAATAACCACAATTCAAGGCTTCTTCAAGCTTTGCTACTACCAGCAAAACAGTTTTACTGGTTTCACAGTTTGCTCTAACAGCTGTTTTGACAGAGCAGCCACCCCGCTCCTAGTCTGATGAACAGATGCATTGACTACTGACCTTCTGACAAATCTCCATGTGTTTCTTGAGGCCATGGATTGTTTTCCTGGTGACGATGGAGCAAGTGGGACACACCACTTCACCTCTCTCTGAGATTGCTCGCTGCCACTGAGTGTCAGGAACAGCTCCTGAGAAGCATTCAGAACACAGTACTGCCAATGAAATTACACTGGTAGGATGTCCTTATGTGTCAGTAATCTAGATGATCAGTAAGCACTTAAGTTTTTAGCTTCCCAAAAGTGAAAGATAGCTGCTTTTCTCAGTTTCATATGACTGAAATGAATATCCATGGGGTTTTGATAGTTTGAAGATAAATATTTTGTCGTTTTTATCATATGCATGCATATCTCATTAAGATTTAAGAAATGCTCTTTGAAGAAAACATGATGCAACTTATAAAAGTAATAATTATATGTAACTGATTAATAACTATGTATGTTCTTCTGCCTGCGTGGGGTTTCTCCAGGTACTCTGGCTTCCTCAAGTAGTCCAAAGACATGCATGTTAGGTTAACTGGTAATTCTACCTTGGTGGCAGAGATATCAGTGTATTTTCTAGTTCTAATTCTAGTTTCAGTTATTTTCCAGAATGGGTTTCTCATTTCAGTTTAGTATTTACTGTTTGAAAATGTATAGTTTTGGTTTTCTTTTAGTTAGTTTAAATGTTCAAACATGCCCATCAATGCCCATTCAAGGAAGCTATAATAACATTTATACCAAGCTAACAGATCCTAAAACTAAGGCTACTTCCTCTGTATTTTTATTTTAATTAGTCTTTCAAGTTCACATTTTTTAAGATAGTCTTAATTTTTTTATATTTTAGTCAAATAATTTTTTTCACACCTAATTTTAGTTTTTAGTTTTGGTTTACCATAATAAACTTGGTTGGCTGTAGGTGTGAAGTGAGCATGAATGTGTTAGCTTCTGTGTTAGCCTTACAACAGTCCCCCCAAAACCCTGACTTGGACAGGTAGATACGAAAATGTATAGATGGACGGATGGATGTGTGGATGGCTAGATAGATGGATGATTAATTTAAAAAAATGTGATCTTGGTGTTCACCAGAGCTTGTTGTGGCCGAGTCTTTTCTGGAGGGCTGGACTGACGAAGGTCTTCTCTGAGCCTCCTCAGTGAACCCACTCCCCTCTGGTCTCTTCACACGGCCTGCCTTCAGCTTCTCCTCTACCTTAGTCATACCTACAACACACATGTGCACACGCAGACACACACATATACACAGACAGTCACGCTACTGATTAAAATTCAAACTGAAAGTATAGAAGATAAAGTGAGAAATGCGAGTGGGACAGATGTAGGGCAAACCAAACAAGAACACGATACTAAAAACAGAAAGTTGATACTGACTATAAATTGAAAAAAGGAGGCTGAAAATGGAAGTTGTTTTGAGCTATACCAAATCAATGACAAGCAGACTAAAAGACAGCAAAAGAGAGCACCTGCAAGCTGCAGATGAATTGTCTGACAAGTGATAGTAAGTAGTTTACAGCCCTCTGTATGCTATATGAGTCACTGAGCATTTTCAGCATATATGTGAATGAGACAACGAAAGGCTGGAAAAAATATGCGTATGTAATGTGTGCTTGGTGTGTGAGTCACTGATTAATATAGCCAGATATGAGACATCTCTACAGTTGCTACATTAGCACTGTATAAAAAACCAGCACCATTGATCAGTGGCAGCAGGGAGCAATCTCAGTCACTTACATAACTAATAATGTAATAAAGTTCTTTGGAGTCCCTACTCCCAGCAGTAGCACATTTGTCCACTCTGGAACTCAATATTTAAGTAAATTAGCAAAGGGCTCCTAACGTCTGTTGTAAATCAACCAGCATACACAAAAAAACTATTCTGTCTCATATTTTTATTATATCAGTGCCATGTGAAATTACATCACAAAATTCTTTGTCATGCTCAAGTTTTCACTCAAAAAAACATGTTTTCCTTTTAATAAAAAGGTATCTACCTTTCAATCCAAATGTTCCAGATATTGAGGGCTGTTCTCCAGTGAATTTCTTAGGTGTTTTCTGCTTTCGTCCTAGTGCAGGAGGAAAAACAGAGTGCATAATGGTTATACAAATATACTGGAAGCATATAATTGAGAACATTTCAAAAGGCATGTTGAAATCTTACTGTGCTTCATTCGCTCTGGGTCTTCGTCAGGAAAAGAAGGGGGAAGGCTGCCCCCCTCGCTTTCACTTCCCCCTGCATCAGATGACGTGCTTTGGGAATGAGATTGCTGGGAGTGAGGCTGGACTGGCAGGGTCTGGTGAATTTGTTGTGAAGGCTGGCTGTGGCTGTGCTGTTTCCTCTCATTTTTCTGGTAGGCCAGCTCCCCATTCTGAGAGGGTGTGGACACTTCATGGGTCTTTTTCACTTTGAAGAACACTGGAGAGGGGGGACTGATCTCCATGGGCCTGAATTCACAGAATGAGACAGGACAGTTTAGGCAGTTATCTTTAAGTGACTCAATCTGGTTAGAAATTTGAGCTATATCTCAGTCACCTTTTCTTAGTGTTGGACTTCACAAAAGTCTTTTGAAGCTTAGGCTGCTCGTCCTTGGTTTCCATGCTGACTCTGTCTGGGTGATTCCACAGTTTGTGTTTCTGCAGACGCACTTTTGTGGCAAACACGGCCTCACAGTAGGGACAGCCATGACTCAGCTTTTCAGCTACAGTGGCCTGGATGCAGACATACGAAGAGGAGATTCAAAGTGAGTTCTCTCCCTATCCAAAATCTAATGACAGTGGGTAGCTGTTACAAAAAAAAAACCGAAAAAAAAAAAAAAACCCTCCAGCTGACTAATCTTAGTTTTTTGGAAAAGCCTTAATAATTGCTCAGGTTTGTAATAAGGCCATTATATATTCTCTGGAATTATTAAACGGTCCCCTATCGGATGGCTTTCTCCTATAAAGTGGTCCAGTGCTACAAGCCTACTCTGAAGCATAAAGGTATAAACAGCCTTGTGGCAGGAAAGAGCAGAGGCTAGTGACTCACCCCCTGGCAGCGCTGATAGTGGTACTTGACGCCACAGATGCTGGGAAACTCTAACCAGCAGCCTGAACATGGACATTTTACCCTGGAGCGCCGCTTAAACTCTTCCTTCCATTGTACTATCATATGGGCCTGATCAGGGGTGAGGAAGAGAGAGTTGAATGCACGCCAGATTTATTGCTATATAGCGCTGTATATTGTGAATATTCATGGGGAGCTGCCTACTGTGCAAGAAAAATGAAGCCCACTTCAAGTACCCACTCATTTCAAAGAGAAATACTCACAGGGATGCTTCTCAGTTCCTGCATTTCTGCTTTAGGACGACCTTTCCGCTTCCCCTCTGCTGGCTCATCACACACTGGACCTGGCAAAGAGAGAAAGAAAGCCACATCAGAGCTAAAAACAATCTACTGCCAGCACTTCATGCATTTCATATCCATGAAATAAAAATTTCTGTAATACCTAAAATCCTGAAGTTTCATTTGGACCTTCTTTGTTATTGACCCAACGAGCCTAGTTATATTTGACTTGCCACGTCTAGATATGCTCTTGAGATATCACAAAGAGATTTAGAAGAATAGACTTTTATTCACCAAAACTGCAAAATAAGTATGAACGCTAACACTTATGAAGAAAAACAAACAAACAAATGCAAAGTTATACAGTGTTTAGGTTTAACTGTGACCATTGTTCAAATGTTAGCCTCTTCTGTGGAGCGACACAGAATAGATGTCCACGATTGTGTGTGTAAGTGAGGGAAAAATGAGGCAGCCTGGGCAAAGGCCTTATGTAGAGCCAAACAGATCAGCTATAAATCGCTAGTGCCTGTGTGGACCTCTGACACAGCAGACTGCAGACCGACTGCCTCAGCTCTCTATGTGCTCTCTATTGCTCATTCCCTCCATCTCTCATACTGCTGCTTTACTTCTTTCTCACCCCATGTCTACTTTTCTCACTTTTCTTCCCTTTCTTTGCTCACACCCTTTCCAATCGCTCTCTACAGTTCCACTGGCTCATCATTGCTCTCTTCTCGGTGCAATTAGACCTCCACACTATCAGCCCTGCACTCTATTCCCTCTATACACTGCTCCTTGAAGAAGGAGAGAGGGAAGGCGGAAAGAGCTGAAGATGAGTGTATGCATGTGGAAGAAGGGGAGGGGGTTGACAAAGGAAGAAGAGGAGAGCACAGGATGTTGAGGAAGAGAAGAGAATTGCAGAGGTGGATAACTCTGATCAAGCATAACACTGAATCATAGTGCTCCAGGTAGCTGTACTTTGCTCTACAGAATGATATGGCTTTACATGTTCTCTCAACTTACTCTGCATTAATCTGACAAGACCCAACAGCAACAGTAGAAACAAGAAGGAAACAAAGATGCTTCAAGAGATACTTCAGTGACATAAAATCTATTTACAGTAGAGAAGATGGTATTGTGTTGTGAAGTGGAATGCACTTTTTTTTTTTAGATCTCTTTCACATCACCATAACATTTTTTTTTCTGCTAACTATTTTCTTCTCCTGCAAATTGACAAGCCAAGGCAGCATGCACATGCCTAGTGCTGCCCATTTGCAGCAGGTCCCAAACTGGATCAGAGCACACCGTGTGCCTACCAGGATTACAAAATGGTTGGATAATTTTTCATCAGATAAATGAATTGACTTAATGCCATCATTTCTCTTACAAAAAACAGCTTGTGTTAGCAAAAGCCACCCTTTGACCCCCTCAAAAACAACTCTCTATATCAGGGATGTTAATGTGTATAAGAAACACACGAGAACTAACCTACTATGGCCTCCCCTGCTCATTTCCCTTCATGTTTTATTACACAGTATCAGCTCTCTCCCTTTTCCCTCATTTGTCTTCTTTTTCCTCTCTCAGTCGGGAAACACAGATACAAACTTATGCAGGCAGATTATATGTAATATTTTACTTCACACTCACAATAATAAGGTAGATTGAAATAAAGCAAGACTGAATAAAATGTAATAAGAAGTAGCAAAGCAATACTGACTGTGTTTTGGAATAGTTGATGACACAAGGTGTAAACACACACGTCAGGGCACACTGACACGCAAACAAGTACACAAAACCATTACTACCGAGTGTGAGCGAGATGTGGTTGCATGGATATGAGTGTATTAATATTCTCCAGGCGACAGAGCATTTCTCTATTAGCTGTCTGGGTAGCAGCTGGAGAGGTGATGCAGTCGGCGGTGCAGCTCTTATGCTGAGGAGGAAATTGAGCATGCATTCTAATTCCTGTCTTAGAAAATAAAGGTCTTGTAAAAGAAAGGCATAATTAATGAATTCTGCTCTTGGGAAAGATATGTTCTTGTTGCTATGGGAATAAGATCCACTTGTCTTAGTTACCATTATCAGAGGCCTCTTTACAGCAAGCAGAACAATTAGGCCCACATGCAGCAGGCTACAGTGCAAACAGGCAAAAATCACACTGCAAAGCCACAGCAGTGCACATGCTGGCAAAAGTTAGAGCAAAAAGAATTTTTTAAAAAAAGCTTGATTTTCTGGGTGAACTGTGCACACACAATAAAATGTTTTTATACATTTTACTTTGTTTGTATGACTATGGCTAGCACACTTGTGCTCAAACATTCAGGCAATCGCAACCATTGTCTTGGTAGGAAACAAAGCAGGTCTATTGTGGCAAATCTAAACCCCAGTTCTCAGGCGCAGACCATAGGGATAAAACAGCTGTTCAACTAATGTCAGAGTGTGACTCGCTCCCAGCTGTCTGCAACTGTTGCTGCAGACTGGTTAACACTCACAGAAGTGAAGAGAATGGTTAACACTGACAGAAGAGAAGAGAAGAGAAGAGAAGAGAAGAGAAGAGAAGAGAAGAGAAGAGAAGAGAAGAGAAGAGAACCAGGAGTGTTGGCAGCTGTCTAATGATCTCAAATAACCTCTGAGTTCTCCTAGCTACGCCTGCAACTGCTCTCCCTGAGTGCAAGGGTTCACACATTACCCACAAATGTACACACACACATACACACACACACAGAACAGTCATTTGTTTTCCTTGACAAACAGTCACACAGGAGCCTTTGTCTGTGTCTTCACAGTTGGTTTTAGACATACTGTAGTTTAGAAAGACAACACACAAACAACATCACTCACCACTCATGCTACTTCATGAAAAAAAGACAAGACACAGTACTTCCTCAATCTCAACAGACGCTAGATGTATAAACGAATATACCTGGACTCATTGCACAGCAAACGCACTAGCAGATGACTGTACAGCATGTGCAAGCTGTGCAGCTTTTATAGTGAATGCAACCACAGGACCTTACTAACATTTCTGTTTCTGCTATAAATTTTTGTCTATTGTGCTTTAACTTCTTCTTGCTTACTGTTTCCTTCCTTCACACATTTGATTTAGCAACAGTTCACCGCTTTTATACAAGCACACGCACATATTTATATGCTATTTTACATTATGTTCTCTCATTTCCTCCCTCCTTCTTTCTGTCTCTCTCTCTCTCTCTCTCTCTCTCTCTCACACACACACACACACACACCCACACACACACACACACACACACACACACACACACCAGTTGTTCCATTTATATACACACCTCCTTTTGAAGACGTTCCTATATTCCCTCACAGTCAGGCCTGATTCCAGACAGTGAGTAAGGAGTGAGGTGGAGCAACACCAGACAAGTCTTACTACCCTGATACAGCTAACTGAAAAAAACCCCAGAGTCTCAGTGAGTCTGGCTCTCACTTTCCGTCTTAGTCTTTCCTCTCTCTATCTCTCTCTCGCTCTCTCTCTGTCTTTTTCTCCCCTCCCTCCTTTCTCTCTCTTGCTTTGTGTAACCATCTAAGCTTAAGCTTTTACATACATCCACTTGTTGAAACACACAAACATTTTTTAACTAATTTGTCGAAATTCATTATTTTTTTAATGGAAAGGAAACAGCAATTCATCAGTAGCAATGTTTATAAGTCTGTATAATTTATAGAGCATTGCAAGAAAACATACCTTTGCTCTGGCCTGCCTTAACTGAAAAGTGGACACAACCACAAATAAAAGAATCTGGTGGAGCTCCACTGGTTTATTTGCAAAATAAATTAGAGTTCCAGTTGGCAGCAATCTAGGAAAGGACCAGAATTTGAAAGTAGATGTCCCGCCTTCCACAGCCTTTCCTTCTCTCTTCTGAGACCTATTCCACCCTGCCAGTTTGATATGTATGTGTTGGTATGTATTAAAATAATGCCAATGTTGACTTATGGCTTTACAAAGAAATCAAATCCAGCTTTCCTCTAAGAATGCCCTCTCCTTAGCCCACTGCAACACAGTGGGGTGCTTTATACCTGAACTTTTTCTTCATACTACACCACACTATTTGACTGTTCTTTTCCAAAAAAGATCAGATTGGCAACGTTTCCCTATCATGGGGCAGAACAGAGCCGAAAGCAGTTGCAGGAGTAAAAACTCCTCTTAGACAACTCGATTTATTATATGCTGAAAAGTTACTTTGGATTTTTGTCCAGTGGCACCACCTTCCTAATTGTTTCACCCATTTCCTAATATTAACCCATTCTGAGTGCCCGCATACACTGTGGCATTTGCTATCACTTACATTATTCAGGGAGAGTTGTTGGTCCAGTGGTTAACACTGTTGCCTCACAGCAAAAAGCTCCTGGTTTGACACCTCTGGAGGTCTTTCTGTGTGACATTTGCATCATCTCCCTTTGCTTGCAAGGGTTCTCTCGGAGCACTATGTTTTCCTCCCACCACCCAAACACACGTTTGGTTAACTGGTGATTCTAAATTGTCCATTGTTGCGATTGTGAGCTTGAATGGAAATCTGCCTCTCTGTGTTAGCTCTGTAATAGACTGGGGACCTGTCTGGGGTGGACAGCTGGAATAGGTTCCAACTATGACCCTGAATTGTGCAAGTGGAAGAAAATTGATATATAAAATAATTACATTTATTTCTATACTTGCACTAGTCACTCGGTCTTAGTGAAAACAGTTAGACTGGGAGATTCTTCAGTGACATAACTCTTAAAATTAGAACACCTAGTGTGAGTGAGCAAGTGTCCTAATGAATGCCAATTTTTATTGCCCGCAGACTTACTGTATGGGGAATCACTTTGTTTGAGAGGCCAGGGATCACTACACAGACATGTGGTAGAATATCAGTTTACTTCCACCACTAAACCACACGTAAAGCAGCCAAGAATAGAGCTCAGGCTTGAGATTTCTGCTACATAATCTGGTGACTCATTGTACCTCAACAGCTTCTTCAGGCCTGTATTGATTTTACAGCCTTCCACATCAACAGCATGCTTCATATTATTGGAAACTCAATGAATTACTTGATACTTATTTGGCCCACAGCCAATGCCATGTTTAGTGACATCAAATCGCAACAGTTTTAGATAAAACCTAAGGGATAATAGAGAACTCACCAACCATTGGAGAGTTTACAATTGATGCACAGCATATACAGACAAACTTGGAAGAAAAATAACATCAACAAAATAAGCTTATGCAACAGGGCATCCAGCACTTTATATGTGAGCCAGAGAGACAATGCCTGCTCCAGACTGTTTGCAATACCCTCCTTATGGACAGTGACTCACCAACTCAATCTCTCTCCTCTCCCATTTCCCTGTACTCCTTCTCATCAACCATCCACAAGCCTGCCAAGTGAAGGTGTGACAAAGATGACAAAGGACTCTCCTCAAAACGAGGTATAGCATCAGGCTGAGAATAGCACCAGAATTCAATTTCTACCCAAAAACAAACAGTCTCAATCTATAGCTTTTTATTGATTTTATATTTTGTTATTTTACTGATTTGATGGACTCAGGTCATTATGAGGAAGTCCCTAGAAAATGTAACAAATATGAAATGTGATTAGAGTGAAGACCAGAAGTGAGGCTAATGGTTGGGAACAGGTTGGAGAAGGAATGGAAAGTGGCAGGAATAGTGAGGTTAAGTCACTGCTAATAGGTAAACAAGAAATAGTTGACGAGGCTGAGGAAGGACAGAACAGTGAGCAATGACAGTCATGTCTGGACAACAAGTAAGTGAGAGAAAGCTTGAAAAAGCAGCACATTTAGAGGAAAAGCAAGAGACTGATGGACGGATACTGATGCAGATATACCGGGTCAATAGAGAGCAACTGTGGACCTGAAAAGAAGGTCCCCACAGCCAGAGTAGACAAGTGTGGCATGAGAACACACATGCTAGGGCAAACACAGGCACTAACAGATGCATAAACATAAACACAAACAAATGGCACCAAATAGCACATTATCATTCACACACAGCCACAAGCATAAAACTTATCATGCTCTCAGCTCCCCTCCTAACCTACTTATGTTACCATATAACAACAAATCTGGAGCGCTCATCTCCTCTTACACAGAACATGCCGACTGGATAGTGTGTTCTGGGGTCAGAGAGGGTATGCTGCAACTCTTCATCAAAGAAGGGGGGTGGCCTTTCACACATATCCAAGTTTCACTCATTTAGACTTACGTTAATGTTTGCTGAAAGGTAACTATTTTCAGGGCCTACAGCACTTGGCAAAACAGAATTAGTTCTATCTAAATAGAAAAATGACTTAGCCTTAGAATCAAACAACACATTAATAGGAAAAATCTTGAAGCACAAAAGAGAGAAACAGAGCGCAAATCACCCTCAAGGACCACATTCTTTCCTGTGACTTCTCTGGTGTGGCAAGGTGACAGCTCAACCACAACACTCTAGGAAAGCACACAAACCCAGGTTTTGTTGTCACATATGAAGGCACATAGTGATTTCAGGAAACCACCAGTACAACAGCCAGACGGGATTTCTCCGCTATTACATCATGCAAAGTTTCCAGCTGGAGATTTATGGGCCAACATGAGAACTGATAACGCAACATAACAGGCCAAACTCTCCATGGACATAAAATGAAAAATGAAGAAGTAACCAGTGGGATGAGGGCAGATAATGAGGTTATCAGAAGAGCACACTGTGTGCAATGAGCATGGACTGAAAAACCTTCATAGGGAGCCTTAGATATTGATGCCTTTGTTTCCCCAAACTGAGGTTCATATCCCCCCTGGGACAGACAAGCCAGTGCCAGGTTCATTATATCACCACTGTAGCATTTCTCCTCATCATAACATCTATAAAATTTCTAAATAATAAGTTAAGGAGACTGAAAATCGTAAAAGATTGCTTGGTGTTTGAAACATAATTTGGCACAGTCAGTCAGTCAATGAATATCTTACTGGTTTATGAATCATATACCAAACCGGTTACTGTGCAAAATTTAACTATATTCCTAAAATGGAAATGTAGAATTTCTTATACATTTCCCGTGTTGTATATTATGTCTATATTCATCTTTTTATTGGTCAGTACAATCTACATGCGCTCCAGGAGAAGATCTGTCTCTCTCCTTGAGGTTCTTAGAGAACATAAATCTCAACCAGCTGGCAATGTTACCAGCTAAGCTTCCTTAGACATAGTGGAACATAGATTCTTATCTTTTGTGCCAGAAGCTATTCTTAAAACAGACAATAGCACAGACTTGCAGTATCAAAAATGATCACTTAGAAGCTCAACATAATTGCAAGTCCAAACAGATCAAGTGTAAAAAGAGAAAATGAAATAGACACACAGAAATAGCAGAATCTTAAGTAACCTGAAAAAGCCCCATAAAAACCAGGACCAATCCATCACCTGTTATAGTATTACTTTAAGACGCGCGCACACAGTAAAACGCGCAGTCATCAGAGTTATTCATTAGTGAAGCTAAGCCAAAAGTGTGTCTCTAATCTCTTGTCTTTAGTCTCACATCGATCAGAGCAGAGCCCAGCACAAACTTTCTGCTGATTGATTTATAAACTCCTCTTATTTACTGAGTAATAAAGTGTAAAAAATGCCCATAAAACACAAAGCTTTAAGAGGCTGCAGAAAAAACCATTTCATTCAAAAAACAAATGTACTTCAACAGCAAAAACAGCCAATCAGCTGCCAGACTCTACACAATGAGAAGTTGAGGAGTGTTTTATTTCTAACTATGGGAAGATCTTGCAGACAGTCATAAATACATGAAAGATCATACAAGAAAGATTTTAGTAAAGGGATTCCACCGTTTTTTTTTTGTACCATGTGTCGCTGAACTCTCATTTCTTGCAACATAAGCTTTGCATTAATAACCACAACAAGCAAACATACACAGAAACACATGCATGCACAACGGTATGAAACTCTGGCCTACAGGGCTGAATAATAACATGAAAAGAAAATAAACCGAAGCACCTAGTCTAGTGTTTGTGCTCTGTGTGTCTGGGAATGAGAGGATATTTTGTAGCAACCAAAACAACTGGGTCATATTAGAACAACCCCAGTTTTCCAAGCCTGCCCAACGCTATTAACAAAGTCATGATGATCTACTGGTTACTGGATTGAAAAATAATTCCCCAGTCTGGCTCTCTCTTTCCAAAATCTTCCATTTCCATCCAGATGGCCTGGGGTTTCACTTGTGTCAGTGCTTGGCAATTCTTGTTTGTTTGCTTTTCTCACTGTAAAGCAGTCTCAGGAAAATTGCTGGAGTTTCCAGGCTCTACTGTGGTGAGAGGGGTAGAATTACACTGAACCTGAAACCATTGATTTCTAATAAAATATAATCCATTCAAAAAAAAAAAAAAAGCAGCTACAGAGACCCCTGCGTGCATGGTATGCTAATCAAATCCTTGAGAAAGCACACTAAAGTGCACTAGCTGGAATTACAAAACTTTAGCCAATGCAAACCCGCTGGATCTAAGAAACAAATATGCAAAAACGAAAAATTCAGTCGTCATATATGTGTTAGTATGTCATGCTGTATGCACCCAGTACCTACTCTTCACACTGTATCGCTTCATGAACTTCATCCTAGAATCAGTCCAGGAGCAAACTTGGGTCATACCAACAAAACCTGAACTCACACACTCTATTCATTCAACAAAATGTAGCGGCTCGTCACTCACTATGTTTGCTGTGGTTTTCAGGGCTTGACATGGTTCTAACTTGCTCCTGGGGATGTCCATGCTTGGGCGTTCGGCCCCTCGACAGCCCTGATGAGGACAGCTTCCCAAGCTTGGGCCCACTTGGGCTCTCCATGCCTGCAATGTACAAACGAGGGGGTACAAACACACAGGAGACATAGCTAAAGGTAATATCGGAAATGCTTCTGCTGCTCATTAATCCGAAACCATTGTTTGTCAAAACATTATTAGCAAAGTCTGCTGCATCAATAGCGTGTGATGATGCTGTCTCCTTGTTCAATAATGCAGCTTCTTTATGTTGGCCATCAGTGCTATTGGCCTGAAGGTTATCTGAGCGGAGGCACACGTGTGGTAATGAGGGTGTGACCTTCCATGTTTTCATTTCAAAATCAATACTCTCACTCGCACACTAACTTCATGCTCTGCCCATTAGACAAAAGGTGAGTCAAAGAGAGGGTGGGGATACAAAGCTACTCTCCTGAGCAGCTGTGCAAGCTTTCTTTACTATGAAAACCAGCGATCTCTCGTTCAGGTCAAGTGAGATACATTACATCCATCAATCCCCATGGCTATATAGTACATGTCAAGTTCAGACTCTCTGTGCTTAAACATCATTCCCCATCAGGAAGGAACAGCCTTCTGAATAGAGGCTGACAATTGCTAATTATGGTGAGTGGTACTGATTACAATCCAACATGGTTTCTCTTAGCACACATTCATGTCACTCTCCTAATGAATTACAACGCACACAAAGGGTCACTCAATGGGGGCCACTCAGTGTCCGTTTACATGCTGTGCAATTCACTGCGTGAATACCACAGAGATAAAACGTTCACAGTAGTTGTAAAGTTTTGATGATTTTGACTATGCACAGTGAACTTGCTGCAGGGTGCAACTTGATGAAATCTTTCACACATTAACACTAGGCATCTTCCTTTTCCGGTATGATGTATCAGAGCATGAAGAGATGCGCTACAGATCAGCTCATAACTACTTAAAATAAACAGATGTGGTGAGAAAGATATGGCTGATTGATGGTGAGTCTTGCTGTGCAACCCTATAATAATTACGTAGGATAACCCCCTTTTAGATTTGCCACAGTGTTTCAACAGCATCCTCCTATTAAATAAATAAATGAATAAATACATTGCAGCTGGGGTTTTCATAAACGATTAATTCTACATGTAAACACAAGCCTGCTACAGAAACTTTATTACCATACACTTAGCTAGACACAACAAAACCCCGTGACACCCACTCACATCTCCTCTCACAATCTGCTGAGAGACCAACCTAGAGATAAGTATTTTAACACCGCACGTGGCACACTGCCACGCTGTGTTTGACAACTACAACAAGGTCTGAGTTGCCTATTTATGTGGTTAACTAAAATAGTGCTCTACTTTCTTCCTCCTCCCCGGCCACACCTACCTTAACTGTCGAGCAGTCACCCAGCACCAGAGCCCGGGTGGCCCCGGGTCATCCACGTGAGGTAGGAGGAGGTCAGGGGCAGGAGACAGGCACCAAAGTAGGCGTTTTTTTTTTTTCCCACCAACGTTATGTTACATGGCAATCACACCTGCTGTGCGTCAAGGAGCGGTCAGGGTGAGCTTGGGGGGCCTGAAAGGAAGCGGACAGTCGTCACCGTCGTCCTGTCCCCCCCAGTCTGCAGACGACGACCAGGTGGACGGTAAAAAAGAGCAGTGCAGGAGATGAGAAATTACAAATTCGTCTGAACATGAAAAGAAATCCAGGATACTTTCACCTTATTTCCAGCTTCCAATTGCCTTGCCCCCCCTCTCCCTCTCCTTTCGTGCATTAATATGTATACCACGAGGCACTTCTCCAACCCCTGTCTTCTCGTTAAACTCTCCAAATTAATAGAAATAGCCAGGAAAGACAGACAGGTCCTCGACTCCTTGAGAAAAAATATTAGAATACGGGATGGTTTATATAGGCAGTGAAGCAAAATGGCGACTTTATTACGAAGGAGGAGTAAAAAAAAAAAAATCCTTGCGCTGGCTGGAGCTAAAGGGAGGCACAAAAATATGTTTAGTGCAGTAATTTCGACGGCTGTGAGTCTGTTGGTTAGAGTAAAAGAAAACGAAGCGAAGGAAAATCTGCAGAAGCGCCAAATCTCGGTCGGGTTTGGTTCACTCCTCGGGTCCTTACCTCGGGATTATTCGTTTTTTTTATACGGATATTATCTCGGCGGCCGTGTACAGTATTACAGTAATGTGTGTTGGGTCATGCGCGTATCCACTCCACCTTTGACAGTTGCAACTACAGTCTTGAGGCAACTTGCAAACTCTCGCGTTATTATTATCAATTTTCGAGCTGAATAATAGTGGGCTTTCTGGCTAATAAACTCGCTGCAATACCGGTTCGTGCTACTCTTCCGACGTAACGGCGCTCGCTCCTGACGACAAAAAAAAAAGGGTCAGGGCTTAAATTCCGTATACAAACCCTTAGCGAATTATTTTAATCTAGCTGCAGCCAAAATGTTCTTCCCATGCGTCCTCCTGCGCAGCCGATAACGGCTTCTTGTCCAGTCTGTGGCAGGCTGTTCTAGCTGTCACACCAGGCCGGTGCTGTAGTCACTGCAAGTAGCTCCCTCCAAAAAAGCCTCTGAAATATCAACTATGCCTATAATTTGGTAAAGCTATACATAAGAGCAAAAGGCTCCACATAAAAAAGTGAATTATTAATTGGCTCAATATTTTGCATTTAAAACCAGACTTTAGTAAAGAATACAAGTCTTTGATGCTGTGTTTTCAATTCAAGGTCAGTATTTAGACATAAGCCATTAGTCCTTTTTTATGTTAATGGAAGCTTAACAGCACACAGGCCTGCAGTCAATAACACTGCTGAGTCTTTAATTGCTGTATAGCTGCAAGCTGGTTACGGGCTATATGAACAGACTGGCATTTCCCCATTTAACACAGAATAATAAATGCTTCACATATGGTGTGAGCCCACATCTTTTTTCTTCTTCTTCTCTCTTTCTAAATTAATCATTCACGGCATCACTGCCACGTCACTCACTTCCAGTAAAACAACAGAGGGTCCCTGCTAGTCTTTGATTGGTGCCAGTCATCATGACCCGATATTTCCTATTAGTGGAAATCATCAGGAACCATGATGTAATTTATGTGGGATCGTTATTGCCAGAGGAGGGCGGTAGATCCTCATTTTTATAGCAGGTTTGACTAATGTGAAAGTATTACTGGTATTTCAATAATGCCTAATAAATATTTCTGAGAAGGGGAGAGATTAGCGATTAAAAAGTTTTTTCTTGATTAAAAATAAAATGACCTCAATGCGCTTGAGCATGAGAAAAGGAACATTAGTACACAATGGGACACTTTTCAAAACAAAATGAATGAAAAAGAATTAAGATAAAAAGCAATAATAAATACAAAGTAAAATTAACCTCATCACAGTCTCCAGCATTTTTGCCAACTCCTTTGCTGTTTCTCAGTATGTCCATATATACATCCTTCTAATCAAGATGGACTCCTGGAGTTAAAACTGAGCATCAGACTAGGGAGGAAATGTGATTTAAGTGACTTTGAATGTGGCATTGTTGCCAGACGGGATTTTATGAGTATTTCAAAAACTCTTACTGGGATTTTCCTACACAACCGTCTCTAGGGTTTACAAAGAATGATCCAAAAAAGAGAAAATATCCAGTGAGCAGCAGTCGCCCATGCAAATATGCTTAGCTGATGCCAGGGGTCAGAGGAGAATGGCTAAAATTATTCAAGGCTTTATATTGTAACACAGAGGTCCTACAATAATAATGAACCTCTGTGAGGAAAAAATAAGACAGTTCTCAAAGCAATGAGGTCCAAGACAGTCCAGCCAGTCCAGTCACTGTCAAGGTGTACCTAATAAGGTGATCAGTGAGTGTATATATGTCCCTATCAGGGCATGTATCCAGGAAGGGTCCCCAGGCTAGATCTGGAGCATGACACATATGCGGAACGTGACACTTATAGCTAAAAGCATACCAACTTGGATGTGACCTGGTTTACTAAAATCCACATCAGATGCTGGGAAACCAAGACAAACCCGTGAGAAGTGGGCTAGTGGAACAAGAAATACAACTACTGATACACATATATATAGATATATATATTTCAGTAGTTGTAGTCACTTTTGTGGTATTTAACACAAAGTGGTTAGGTTTCTATGTGGCTTCATGTTTGTGCATGTGCAATAAAAAGATGACAAGATAAACCCATGTGGGGAGTAGTCGTAGATACTCATTTCACACGATTAGACTATATAACATTAAGTTATTACCACTGAAAAGCTTTCATAGGGTTTCATTATTCTTTTCAGTCAAGGGTCATCTGTATTCTTCCACAAGGGGGCAGTGCAGTCCTGTGGGTTAGAAACAGTTCTTGTTGATTACTGGATAGAAATATTTGGGTTCCTGCAGCATCGTTGTCAGTATTTAATGTGTGACTGGACTTTATGCAGTGGCACGTGTTGGTACAGACATTGTTGGGGTTTCTCTGATCTGTTAGGCCAGAGGGGGCACTCAGCTGACAAACCAAGACACTGTGCAATTGGCAGCTGCCATTCTACAAAGAATATGCAGCTGATCCTGAAATCTGCTTTCCTTAATGGCTGTTAATGAATAGTTCATACAGAGCCTAGTCTGACCCCTGATTAAGACTTCCAACTATGGCAGTGATTTATGTTCCCGCTCCTGCTCTGCTGAGTGAGCAAAAGGCTACTTAATAGTTTATAAAATTGGCCAGGTGGAGTGGTCTGTGCACTTAAAGGCTCTTGAAAAGTTGAACCAGCAGCTTACTGTTATTGACCTTTCCAGGGAAAGTCGGGGGAGCAGACATGCACTATTTCATGCTAATGTGTTTTGTACTAGTTTTCTGTATTAACATCTGGCGGATGCCAGTAAAAATTAAATTCTCTAGCTGTTTAAGTTTATTCCATAGAGGAAATTCACTCAAGCAACCGTTAAAGGGCTTGTCAACAGATATAGCTGATGAGAGAGGACAGAGTGTTTTTCATTCAATTTCAGTGCTGTCATATGACTAAGATCCATCTGATCAAAGTCACTAGCAGATAACGATAAACAATCTGGTAGAAGGGTGTCAGCTTTGGGGTATTTTAGCGAATAATCATAAAAGAGCAGCTTTCTGAAAGGAATTCATTCATCTACAAATGCCATACAGAGAAAGAAAAGACACTTAACAGTAAACAGTATCCAATTAACTGCACCATCCAACCATCTGCGCCAGATTTTTTTTTTTCCTGTCAAGCTTGAGAAAGCTACTGTTCACCGACTCTGTTTATCATACATGTGCCCTGTTATTAACAGGTGAGATGCTTCATGTCTCTCAGTAATTGGATGCCAGTGTGTGTGTGTGCTTGTGAGTGTGCGTGCGTAAATGCGCATGCAAGACACAGACAAAATAATCGTGTGTAGCACTGTTTTGCATTCACAGAGTCAGAGTTGTCACAGATGGACCCACAGTTCAGGAAGCACATGCAACTTCTGCAACAAATATTCAGTAACTGTAATTCAAATTGAGTTTATTTTTCTTAAAAAAAAATTATTTCTGAACATTCTTACACACTTGAAATTATAAACACACTCCGTTTAAGGTAATAACGCCAAAGTATAATGTCTAGAAGCACTTTTTGATTCTGAGGGGAAAACTGCTAAGGTGAGTGAGTTTTGTGACCTTTTAAAACCAAGCGTTTGTGTTTGTGACTAGTATAAAACCATTATACCTATTACAGAAGAGAGCGCTACGAATTATGCATAATGTTAAATATAGAGAACACACAAATAGTTTGTTAAAACTAGAAGATATAGTGAAATTACAGACATCATTAATTATGTTTAGGGCAAAAAATAAAACATTGCCTCTTAAGTTACAAAGATTATTTGTATTGTGTTCATAAAATGGGGATAGTTGAAAGAAGTTTTATTTTAAGCATCAGTTTGCTCAGACCACACAAAGGCAAATGAGTCCAACAGTTATAGGTATAAGAATGTGGAATTGTCTCCATGATCATCTTAAGAGTTGTACAAATGTTTATCAATTTAAAAGGTGCTATAAGAATAAAATGTTAAACCAATATGAAGAAGATTCAAATAACAGGAGTTAATTGTAGAAAGAATTATCCTTTTTAATTTGCTATTTAGTGGTATTGCTCATTGTTGATTATATTGTTTTGTTTTGTTGTGTGTAGAATAGTGTCAGAGTGTATTTTGGTTGTCAGTGCCTACTTGCACTGTTATAGATAGGTGTTAATAAGAATTTATTCTTCTTCCTGCTTCTTTTCATGCATGGATACAGTGTTATTTTAATTGAAACAAAGGTTTGTGTGTAGGAAATTAATTACTGTTGTACCATGTGTGAAACAAAATAATGAAATGCAATGTTTCTATGCATTTTCATCTTTGCTTATGTGTAATGAATGTAGAAACCCACAAGTTGCATTTCTCTATGTTTAGCAAGAAAATAAAAATGTTATTTCACAGTTTAAGCTACATATTCATTTTTTAGAAGTCTTAAACATTATTTGACCATCATATCAACCTTTTTAAAAGCTTCAAAACTAAAAATGGAACCATGTTGCATTTATTTTTGGATGTGTCTGCTGTGTTTATTCCAAAATACCCAAACCATTTATCATTTCCAAGAGAGACTCGGGTTGATTTGTTGAAACAGAGAGGACAATCTATCATTTGCCTCTGTAGTCAAATTTGATAATGGGAGCACTGCTTGCCAAAAACTGTTCCAATCGATCAGGTGCTGCGTTTAAAGAAGGTTAGAGGAACCAATTGTAGTTTTGAAAATTATTTTAACTTAAAATATCTCTCTATCTTGGAAAAATATTGGACGTTATATTGTAAGATTGACTAAATAAAGGGTTAAATCATAGTTTTTGGCAGTGTATATTAGGCTGAAGTGTGATTATCTTATTCTGGGGCTTGTTTTTTTGTTTCTTTTCCATTCTTTCTTTTATGCCTTCCTTTGTCTTGTCTCCTGTTTTTAGCTTCATTTGTTGTGCCTTTTCCCCCCCATTGTAATTTTACTGTCAAATACATGCATTTCAATGGCTGCCGATTAAAAACTCAACCAACAATTCATATCAGTTAGTTTATTCAAAAAACATGATGACAGCTTTCATCATTTTCCATTCCATCCACTTTTGAATCTGTAAAACAGAGAAACGTTTTCTCTTTTTGCAGGTCATAAATCATCAGTCAATGTAAACCAGTATTTACAGTACATTGTTTCATCTAAAAATAAAAGTGTGTTTTCTTCCCATTTAACAGTCGATATCTCACATTACTCAAAGCGTCCTTGTAAAAGGACAGTTGGAAGATGGTGGGTGCAGATGTTTTGGAAGTTGTGTTTTTTTTTAACGTTTCATTTCACTGATTTAGTCATCTGTCTTGAGCATCACTGTCATCGTCGTTGTCTGCTGTTGCCTAGAAGGACATCAAAGGTGCTGGTTTCGTTCACAGTGGGAATCTCAACCGTATCTTGTTTTCTGACCATTTGACAGTACAGCGTCACATCAGGGACAGAAACAAGACGGAACACAAACAGAGGCTCGTCCTTCTTGTTGTATCTGTGTGTAAGAGGTGACATACAGTATACAGGATCACAGACAAAAGACTGAAACTACAAGGCTTGCAAATACTGCCACTGTAGAGGGCAAGGTGTATATTTCCGTCAGCAGACACTCATGTCTTTTTCACCTTTTAGCACTTGCATTATTGCTTTATCAAGCAATTATAATCTCATTAACTCTGTGAGCCCCTTGCATCCATTTCATTAATAAAAGACCAAAGAACTGTTACATTAAAGTGTATGTTACTCTACAATGCTCACACCGTATAATATATATTTCTAAATTCTCACTGAAATACTGCAGATTAGTCACAATACAAAAAACTTTATTGTGGGAATGACATTCAGCCTGAAGTGTTAATGTTCATCTTCCAAGCCTGCAAATTCTGAAACCGATGTCCTGAGAGGAAAATGCAGTGTGACACGTGGGTGAGGAGTTGATTAAACTGGCATTAGTCAAATGCTTTTAACAAAAGCTCTAATTACCTTTGAATAGGCTCATGGTTGTTACTTTACAGTGAGATAGAGATTAAATGTAAGGTTCCATTGTCTAAATTGTAGCTCTGCCTATAAATCTATGGTTACATCCACATTTCCATTGCCACTGGGCCAAATGCTTATTACAAACTAAGTGAAACCATGTCAGTAAAATAATTCATTCAATAACCGCTACTTATGTCAAATACGTATAATTTCAACAGCTTCTGCTGAAATTACTCAATCAGTGCATTCCAGCTGAGAAAGGAAACCAAAAGGAGATTTGCTATGACCGAAGATATACCCGCGCCAGGCAAACATCATCACAAAGATTGTTAATCTTTCATCTTTTCATCTTATCATCTTATCGTATGTTACAGGGGGTAACCCTGCCTAGAGCGGGGTTTTGTCTCTGTCTCAGTGTCTGTAAACCCGATTGGCCGTGTTGAATGAGAATCCTCCAGACTGGTTGGCATGTAGTCTATAGGCTCGTCCTCTCCCCTTTCACTCGTTGATTCTCCGCTCACATATTTGAAGACAGCAGCTCTTCCATGGCTCCTAGAGACGTATTGTGACAAGGGATGAGGGAAAGGGCCACTAAATGGATCCAGGGATGAGCTAAGAGAAATTTCCAAAGGAGGCTGCAGAGAGGGGAGAGAAGAGAGAGGGGAATACATAAATAGGATTCACATGCAAAATCAGAGGTTGAAAGTGCAGCACTAGTTTGTTCTTACATCATACTCCTTTGTGACCTCAGTAAATAGTTAATACACATTTCCCTCTGTTGGTATGCTTGTTCTGTATGCACTCAGTGCAAGTCTGTGCTGTCCTGAGAGCACAGACGCATCTAAGAGTCTTTCTAATATCCAAATATTTGGCTCATTCGTCACCCTGAAAGACGTGCTGCCAGAGATTTCCAGACCAGTTCTCGTGTAATTTGGAATCCTCAGGCTTTTTTTCTCACTGTTTTCCTTCATTAAGGATGCCTTATTGTCAGCCACCCTTTCATTGTGGTTTTGGTGAACTGTAGATGGATAAATGGAAGGACCAGACACGTCTCTCAAATGCTGTGTCAGATGTTTTTTTCCCCCAGATATTATTCATCTGCAGTGGATAGTATTTAGGCCTGGTTCAGTCTCCTCAGATTTTTTCGGGGGGGAAACTGCACAATGTATATACATACAGCATACTCTAAACTTGACTAATACCTCTTTGGGAATCACCATGTTGGTGTAAAACTGCTATTTCATGGCTGTCAAACTGTGTTATCGTTTGCATTTTTCATAGGTTCAACTAAAGAAGTGGGGGGAAAAAGACAACCAATGAACAACAGAATAAAATTCATGCTTGTTGTTCTGAGTACAATATACAACCACATTTACACTACTGTGAAACTTTTGTGATTCAACTCTGTTGATGTAATATGCTGTACTCAGTCACAGAGCAACAGTCTCCAAAACAAACAGTAATTTGGACAAGCACTGGCAGACTGAATAAGAAGTAGAATAACGGTACTAAGCAGTGAAAAGGACAATAAAATGAAGATGAATAAATTATTAATAATTAGAGGCAGAAAAGGCTAAAAATCTTTACAAAAAAGTGATTTAATTAGCAAACCTTTTTTTCTACTCTAATTATCTATTCTTGGGTCTTTTCAAACAACAGATTCAACCAGGTGGTTTCCCTGACAACTAGCCAGTTTGTTGCATCCTAAAACGACACAAGTGTCAGCAGAACGGCGGACTTTTCTTTCCCAGACTGCTGGCATTTCAGCTCCAAGCCCTCCTCTTCTGATTGCCAAGGAAGAGACAATACCTGTCTGTGGATTTGCAGCCAACACAGACAGATGTAACGTAGAACGGTAGTAAACCTCGACCAGGAAACAACAGAGGGGCAAAATGGAAAAGCAGACAGGACAAAGAGGCGCTGATATGACTTGAGGCTTGCACAGACAAAGAGAAAACAGTTTCTGTGATAGAAATTCTTTTAAATGAGCTCCCTATGGAGTCGTCAGAGCCTAGATGAAGCAGAGGAGGGGAGGTGGGTGGGAAGAAGGGGGGATGGGGGTGAAACGCAACTGGGCAAAATTTGTTCTGAGGAGAAATGACATGTTCCTCCTTCTTCTCTGTCACGCTCAGAGTTTCATTCATATTCTAATTCAGCTGGCAGGCACCATAGGGAGCTCCGAGTAAAGCTGTGCAAGGATGGGCAACATCACAGAATCGATTCAGAGCAAAAAGGTTACCAAGGCAGTCTTCTAAGGCAGCCAAAGTGCTATTGACAGGGTTTCTTTTTGCATTTGGGGGTGGGAGGGTGGGTGGGTGTCAGGTGTTTTGTAAAGGTTAATTGCAACTTCATCAGTTTTAGATAATTACTGAGAAGAGTCTAAAAGATGGCAGATGGCTGCATACAAATGCACAGAATGACTGATGAAAAATTGATATGTTGAAGAAGAAGGGGGGTTTTCTGACAGTATGTTATAAAGATATTATTCACAACCAGTGGCTAAGAGGAAGAAGGAAGGTGGATCTCCCACTGGGCTCTGATGTGAATCCTCTCTCCCAAAGCATTCAAGATGTTACAACCCCTGCATGGTTTACGTTGCCCTAAGAGAGCTGTGGCTCTGGGCTTTGAAAGACATCAACCTTACCTTTCACTTGCTGACTAAAATAAAGCAACCAATCCTACCGAGAACACTTGAAATGGAGTGTGTAAAAGTACAAATAAAAGATCCACACACACAAAAAAAGATAAGGCACCGCACCTTTCCCAACAGTAGCAGGGTTATATACATGAAGAGCAGTATTGTATACTGCATAGTACTGCCAGGATGGATGTGCTCATGTATAAATTTGCATCTAGCTTTGATGCTGGGATGTAAATCTACATTCTTTCAAATGTTTTGCATTTCAAACGCTTACTGTCTGCAAACTTAAAAAGTGGATAAAAAGTTTATAATAGTGGATTCCAAAAGTTTTTCAGTCTAATATTAAAGAATATGTGAAGGAGTGAGGTGGATTATGCTGCAAGAGTCATATCATTGTGAGCTGGACTTTGTTTTTAACCATGAAATGGACCCTGACTATCAGAACACATTTTATCTCACTGGAATCAGCCTCTCTATGGTTGGATGGGTTAGATAGACATAATTCCCTTATTGTTCATTTGCCTGATCATTACTCATCACTGACAATTACTTGACTATTATTTACATGCCGTAAAACTAAATAAAGCATATCCAATATCTAATAGCTGTAGGCCCCCTTTTTTCCAATACAGATGCAAATTCTATTCCCTGTTTTTTAAGAGGTTTCTGTGAAACTGAACTAAGTCACTGCATGTTGTTTCTGGAGGGTAGGAATTATCATAGTGTAACACATTAAAGGGCCTGGTTTATAGCAAAGAGCGCAACAAGATTTCAGATAGGGGAACATGAATCATTTTCTTGCATGAACCAAACACATCTACCAACAATATGACCGCAGACCCCCTGAAAACAGGGAGAAGAAGCTATCAGGAATGATCTTAAAATCCCCCTTTCTTATGACTTCTGCTAGACTGCGGATGTCAGCAGCCCTCAGCCTCAGCGTGTCATCTGTCAGGAGAAGTTGTCTAATATGAACATGGTGCCAAATAAGGCAAGGAGGCACTTGGAAACCAAACATCCCCTCGGAGAGAAACTTGGCCAATTTCAAAAGAGCACTGGAGGGGAACCAGAAGCAACAAGACTCTTGGACTGCATGAACACATCTTATTAGGTGAAGGAGGCAAGTTGAGCTATTGCAAAGCAAAAAATTTGCAAGTGACTTGTTGTCAAAATGCCCATATATAACAATACAGTCAAAAGAATAACTGAAAACATGCTGAAAACATGCCAATTGATGTAGGTTTCTTTTTTTCTCAAACATGAATATGTATGTGTGCCTTAAGAGTTTACCTTGCGCTTTTCAGTGTCTCAAACAAGTTATGTATTTTTAAAGCACAATGATAGGCTGCTTAGCACTGTCACCTCACAGAAAGAAGGTTCCTAGTTTGAATCGCCTGACTTGGGACTTACTTTGTGGACTTCCTTGCCTTCTCTCTGATTCAGATGGATTTCTTCAAGGTACACCACCTTCACCCTAGAATCCAAAGACCCGAATTATAGGTTAATTGGTGATTCTTAATTGGCTATGGCTGCGAGGCAAGTGAGTTGTAAAGCGCTTTGAGTGGTTAGTAAGTAAGACTAGAAAAGGTCTGTTTGAATCAGAGTACATTACATGGATCTGCAGTAATGACTGAAAATGAGCTGTGTTTTCTAAAACATCAGTTTTATTTATTTTGTTTCCATTCATGTTTTATATGGTAGAAGGAAAGAGAAAAGAAGTCAATGAGAAAAATCTAGTGAATATCAGGAGTTTAGGGAGGAAAGAAAAGGCTTGTGAGGACTTTAAGAGATTATGTGTTCTTCCGAGGCTCACAGGAAGGGCTGCTATTACAGAAACCAAAAATACCTAACCATCGAAATCACCACAGCCAACCTTTAAAGGGCAGAGTAGCAGTTTAGTCACAGGCTTTCATGAAGTTGGGTGACTTGTGAAAGACACCTTAAAAATGAACATTCGCAGCTGGTGCAGTGGAGGCCAAAACATCCCCCTCCAACCATCCCATCTAGTGTTTTAGTCTATTTTTGCATTTCTGCACCTCCAGTTTTATTTTGCTATTTTCTCAGGGCAAGGAAATATCATGAAATGTTTTAAGTTAATAATCAAAAAACATCTTTCCACAATTTTTATGGACATCAAATAACAGACAAAATTCCCTTTCATCCACAGACAAGAGTTTTGTTTTTCACTGGGTATCGCATGCAGAAGAGCATTTTCAACCATAATTTGCAGCCAAAGTAATCTCATTCTATGCTGAGTGTGAAATGTTATTACATTGCTTTAAGCAACTGAGCCTGCTTTATGCAGATTAACAAGAAGCAGAAAAGTAGGGCCCCGTAGTCAGAGAATGAAAGTGAAATCAGATCAAGTATCAATGTCCCTTTATTAACCTCTTCACCTGTCTCATTTCTTAATCTCTGTGATCTGTTCATTTCAGTTCCAGTATTTTTCTCTGTTAAACACTTCACCTCCAGTCTCAGCTCTCTGTCCTCCTTTTTATGGCACACTAGTCTTGTCTTTTTCACCTCTCCATATTTAAATCGTACCCTCCAGGTGTTTAGGTGCTCTTTTCTATAATTTGTCCCTTTAATTTTGTATCACATCTTTGTATCTGTAAGTTATTTTTTAATGAATTGGAGAGAGACAGAGAAAGTCCGCACTGCTTGTAAAAGCTTAAGAATTACTGAAGAGAGCCTTTTACAATCCTGACATCAATGATGTGAGAGCCTTGTAAGGGTTGCGTTAAAGTGTGCTATCGTGGCTCAGATCAGAGACAAGCTCCCATCAGATTCAGCTTTACTGCTGCATCTGTATTTTCACCCCCCCCCCCCCCTTTTTTAAAGTTATTGTGAGATCAATATTTAATTTTTGGTAAATCCACTGGAGATGAATCAGACCTGACAGCTGGTATGACGGCTCTGCTAAATCACCCCAGAATTGAAAGTGTATTGGGCGAATCATTCAGGGAGAATAGTTAGAAGTGTGTGCGGAGTGAGCAAAGATGAACAAGTCTAAATCCTAATATGCATTAACCACTGAGTGAGTCTGCTTCTTTCTTTCTTGCCTCCTGCCTCTACCTTCTGTTTCACCATCAGCATCCTTCTCCACATCTGACTCACAAGCTGAAACGTCAGCCTTGTTCCCTTTTCTCCTCACATCAGCATATTTTTTCCTTCTTAATCCAGCCCCACCTGGTGACTGATCCACAGAAACTTAATTCCATCAAAAATATATTTTACTAAAAGCTTTAAATATATATTTTTTGGTAGGGCGAAAGGAAGAGTTATGGGACTTTTGGAAATAAGAGGATAATCTGCAGGCCATAAGTGTCTCTGTGAAGCTTTATGGCAAATGGTAAATGGACTGGTTCTTGTGTAGCGCTTTTCTACTCTACCTGAACACTCAAAATGCTTTTTCACCTAGTCACACTCATTCATACAAGCACTTTGTGCTTTGTGTCTAACATTCACACTCTGATGGATGCATTGGAGAGCAACCTGGGGTTAGTGTCTTGGTTAGGATTTTTGGCATGCAGACTGGAGCAGCCAATGATCAAATGACCAATCTTCTGATTTGTAGGTGACCTGCTCTACCACGTGAGCTACAGCCACACCAAAATCATACAAAAGCAGTGGGATCAGCGGTTTGGATCAAAATGGTCAGTTAAGTGACAGCCATTGGTGTCTTATTTCTACAGCCATGTTACTGAAATGGTTAAGATACAAATTGGCTGAGGCGCTGACAATAAACTGCAATGTTTGACTTTAGTCTAGAAAACAGCTGTGCCTCTTTCTCCTCTACTTCTGAGAAGTTTTGACAATGAAATTGTGGATGACTTTGACACTGGTTACATGAAGTTGACTGCAACATTAACTTGTTCTTTAGAAAATGACAAGATTGTTATCTTACACTAAACCAGTTTCAGTCCAGACCTTCACCTTTGCCTGAGATCAGCACCTCATCAGCACCTCATCACACCACACCACCTCATAACACTTCTCATTTCATTTCAGCCACTGAAACATCCCCATTATCGCTTCTTCCAGGGGTTCCCACCTCGACCTGCCTTTATCACCTTTGAATACCCTGCAACCCTGTGAAACTCAGGTGTTTTATGAGAGCACCAAATTAGCTTGGCCTTATAGCTTAAAGTCAGAGGCTGCTGAACTGGGAAATTACATTTGCATTGCAATGCATTTTCCAGTTAATAGAAGTTTCCAAAAGCAATTCTGCCTACCAGTAAGTTGCATCACATGTCTCAGTTTAATTCAGCTTAATTTAATACAGCATGCTTGGTTGGCACGAATGCCATCAAATGCACTTTTCCATTCTATATCTGTAAGTGAAGTGAATGAGGCAAAAAGATGAGAGGAAGAACGAAACAGAGGGAGTTCTGGTAATGTGGTCCATCTGTGTCAAACAGTATTGAGGAGTGCTAACCTGAGACTGATTTTGTATAATTACCACTTCAAAGAAAGAGCTGTTTGTTTCATAGTGTTTTGAATCACATATGCAGCACCTTTTACTGAAACAAATTAGAATTTTAGTCTTTAGTAGCCACCCATTTCAGTCCTGTGTGCTGTTTCTTCTTATTCAGTAATGACTGTAGGGGTTTTATACCACTTACAATTCTTAATTCAGCAACTCTCAAGCATTTTCTGCAACCTCAACCTCTCACCCCAAATATATCTACATTAGTGCTCTTTCAGGCACAACCTTTGCTTCTAAGCTCTAAAGAATTCATTTTTATTAATAGAGAACTACAACTCCAATGTTTTTCATTACTGAATGTAAATTCAAACTATCACATGATAATATATTAAACCACATAAACTCTTCACTGCTTCACTGTATCTCAAACTGAAGATGATATACGTCTCATCTTCGTTGTTGTTAGTTTGTTGTAGATGTTCAACTGGCAAACCTGTCCATGCCTTGACAACAGTGCACAACCATGCATGATTTTTGTACAGCTTCGTGTTGTAACCCCAGATGTGTAGCTCTTCCGTCTCCCTGGCTCTGTACACAGTTTTATGTATGGGCCACTGAAAGATTAAAATTCACAAAAACATATTTTTCCCGCACTTACCTCAAAGTGGTCTGCAGCAAGTAGGAATATGTAGAAAACCAAACAGTAACTTCAGCAGCATGCATGATCAGATACTGAAAGTGGAGAGCTTGTCAAACTACAAGGGGTGTTTCATTTACTTGTTTGTATCTAACTGGTGATTATAAGAGCCCTTGTGCCATCAGTTCACGATGATCACTTGATGACAAAAACAACTTCACTGCTCAGCCTGATTTAACAAAATAATCAATTTTAGACAAAAACACTCATGTTAAGGGAGACTGGGCATTTTTTTTCTTGAATTTTGCAGAAAAAGCTTTGTTCTTCAGGATAAGCTCAAACCTCGAGACATTTTTTGTTTTAAGCTTGAACAATCTAGAAATGACTAAGGCTGTAAGCTTCTTGCAATTCCCCTTAAATGTTGCAGAATCCCTTTTATTCAAGGTATGTGCGCAGCCAGGATGTTGCTGCCTCTTGATATAGGTCATGATCTTGAAGATTATAGTGTTTAAACTGAGTGAAGGTGCCCCGCATTTGGCTCTGAATACAAACTCTTAAACCAAGAAAAACTATCTTATCATCATTATATTTGGCTTTTTGGATGAGGTAATTCTGCTAAAGTTGGAAAATAAAATGTATTGAAAATGTTGGAAGCTTTAAATAACCTTATAATCGTGTTAATACAGAGAAAGGAGACTGTGCACGTGTTTCCCTTTGATGCCTCCCAGTCATCAATGCGCACAGAAAACAATCACCGCAGCAGATAAAAAGAAAAACACTCCTTTTAAGACACAAACCACATCAACGGCTGAATCCAGGTCAGCAGTGCCTGCCTGAGCAAGTTTATTGATGGCTGGAAAATAAAAGAGTTTACCGAAGTCACCATTCAGAGGCAGTGCAGCAAATCAAGGGCTCCCTTCAATAAAACCACACAGCCACAAACAATTGCACTTGAATGTCCAACTCCACGTATGTCACAGCAGGCATCAATGGTCTCACACTGCCTCCTCCCAATTTAACCAAGCCCAACTGCTCTTCCCCCGTCTCTCGTGATTGTTCCCTCTCTCACATCAATACACCAGCGCACAATTACAGGCACAAAACAGAAGTGCACAGCAGCGTGGTTATTCGCTCACAAAATCTTGGGACTTACTTCTACTAAGGAGCTGCAGGTTGCGGACCTCTTCTCTGACCTGCAGCTGGAGGACTTGTTGGAGGACCTCCTGCCTCAGTGTCTCCTGGACAATGCCCATCCTCTCCAGCTTCTCCCCATTTAAACGCAGCAATGCCCGTCCTGCAAGGAACAGAAGTGAAATGTCAGGATAGATTTCTCCACTAATTCAGAAAGTAGCCATAAAATAGATATTTCAGTGTTATTAGCTTAAAGTTTTCATTTAGCCCTTGTAAATGAAATATTGTTACATATAACCCTATGGGAAAATACTGACACATTTAACGACTACATATACATTTGATAAAATGTAACAGTAATGTAGCTGCAAGAACATATCTGTTTGTGTGTGTGAGTGTTATAAAGCATCTATTAAATGTTGCAGTGTTATCGCTGACATAAATAAAATACGAAAAATCTCAATCTCAAAAAAGAAAAAGGCAAATGAAATGCACATTTTTATGTACATAAATTAGAAATGTTTTTTCTTTTCCTGGTCAGCACTTCAGCCACCTGGTGGCTCACACAGGCAGACTCTTTCTATGGTTAAGTTTTACTACAGAGTTTGGCAGTTAACCCTGGGGACACTCACATTTAACATACCATTACCCACAGTAAACAGCTTTTACAACCAAGCCGCACTCCCATGAACACAGACACAATATCAAACACTTGTATGTGTGGAGGTGCAGCACACAGAGAGCTTACTGAGAGTAGGAGAGCTACGTCCTTCACAGGCGCAGAAAGAAGAGGAATCCATCATACCTGCAGCAGCTCTGTACGACGCCCAAATCATAATTAGACTCATTACTCATGCAGCTCTCTATATCACTCTATTCATTTCCATTTCATTGCCCTGCACATCAGCATATCCTCTGTACCTTTGTTTTTTTTCATTTTTCTATACCTGCATCATAAGTATGTTCTGAAGAAGAAAAGTCACACAGGTTATATATTGCATGTACAACCAGTGTGTATTTCATAGCTTGTAAACACTTCTTTCCTTTCACACTTCCTTTCTATTTCTTTTGCTGTCACACTTACACTGAGCCCCATTTTTTTTCCTTTATGTACCCACAGTAATCAGTGAGCAAATCTGTAGGACGAGTGCAAAAGCAGAGGAGAAAGAAGAGAACACAATGAAAGCAAGTAAAATCAAAAGAGGGAACATGGATAGAGAATTAGACCCACATGCCCTCTGTCTTTTTTCTTAGCCCATAAAATATAAATACCCTTAAAGGACTCTGTAGTCATATTTTATAACACAGACTCTACGTTGGAGAAGAGATTTGATGGTGTGCTACATTACACTGAAGTAGGTCTGTTGTGACCCAGGCCCGGCCTGAGTGCCTCTAAAACCACCTGTTAAGAAAAATGTAACGTGCATCAACCCATATTCTTCTTTAACATCTTAATCACAGCAATTCAGGTAAGTTATACAGCAAAAACCCTTCATCTAACCTAAAACCAGTATAAAAACACTGATCTGGGATTGTGCAATTTTTCCAAATGAGTCCAACAGCTCTATATTTAGCTAAAGGAAACCTTTTGTTTCCATCAGCTCGTGTAGCATGGGCATCTTGACAGATTTCCATGTTTTTGGCTGCATGACTCAGCTGACTCATTTGCCGTTTAGTACACTCTCGCAAATACAAGCTGCTACTCTTTTGATTCCAGTCTTATTTTTATACTCTACTATGGATGTATGCGTGTGTGAGTGTGGTATGTTTCCTCTTGAGGTAAACTGAAATACAATTTCAGACTAGAACAATGCAAAACAGTGAGGAAATATCTCAGCAAAAATGCTCTGTTAAAGCTGATTGATACTTTATATAACAGACAGCTGAATATGACATAAGAAAGCAGCAATGTGTGTTTTTTACACTTCCCAGCTCTCTGATATACGATATACTGCTCTCAATGGAACTAGCCAAGCCAAATGAGGACAGAACTGTCAGCCTGTCTTTTCCTTACTACCAGATGGGCTCCAACAATATAGACAATAGTTGCTTCTTCTGTGGGTATGGCTGCTCTCCCTTGGAGGAAAGGCCATGACAAACCAGTTAGCTTTTATAATGGTTGAATGGATCGTGTGTGTTTGCTGTGCATGTGTGTCTATGCACTTTTTGTTTAAAGGGAGATTATTTGCTTCTCCTCCGAGTCCAGGTGCTCCCTGTTTCGAGCACGCAGAGTAGAATTACCCAATTTGTATGAGAACAACTACCTCGAGGATACAACAATAATTTTCCATTTATTTTGTGCGGTATATCAGTATTTTTTTCTTTTACACACACACACACACACACACACACACACATACACACAATTCTGTCTGCTCGTACACATTCGTCGGCCTCTTTACCCAATCCCCACAAAAGCCCTCTCATGTGCGCTTGCCAAAAGCAGGACCAGTGTGTCCTAGAAAAAAAAAACACTACTGCCCTTCCTCTGTGAATGTCTGTGTGTGCATGTGTACAAATGAGACAAAGCAGATGAATGGAGCTCAAATCAATTCCCCTCAGACAGACTTAATACAGCTCCTAATAATTGCCTGCAGATAGGGAAAGTATGCTGTCAAAGGCAGAAAAGAGACACAAAAACAAAAGCTGTTTCAATAGAGATCGCTTCTCTCAATTTGGCTTCAAAATAAATTGCTTATTAACAATGTCTCTGGGCAAATGGGAAGCAGTTCTGCCTTGGCTGGGACAATAATGACTCTTAAAACAGTCGGAAAAGCAATCCAAGGTGTGTGTGTGCATGGGGGGGGGACTTCCTTATAAAAGAGCAACCTTTAGTTTAAATCTGTGATCAAACTGACCAACTGAGTTCATACAAGCCCCGAGGCCCAACTTAAACTATTACATTTCTGTAAGCTTTTGTGTACTTATATTTATTATTTAACTTTTGCTTTAACTTTGTGCTTTATTGACTACATACTTTTTGGTCTCTCTATATTACTAATCTATTGAATGTATCTGTTAATCATACTTGGTATAAAATACCAAGAATATTAACATAAGATATAAATATAGGAATAAATATAGGAGCAACTTCAGGGGCAATCTAGTTAAAACCACATATAGAGGTGGTCTGTGTGGTCAAACTTCAGTCTGAAAATACAGTCTGTGAATTATACAGCCATGTTATGAGAAAGTAAAAGTACATGAGCTTTGGATAGAAAGTATCAATTTATTGGCTTCACACCTCTTGGCCTATTGTACAGTACATACGAAAAACTTATCAAAATGTTGAGGAGAGAGTGCGCACAACTAAAAGAACTGGTCTGAATGTGTGACTCATCTGTGACTCAGTCTGACTCATCTCATCTATCGTCATATCAACTTTTTAATGCAATGCAAAAATGGCTTTCTGTCACTAACTCACATGCACATCTGCTAGAATCGAGTGTAATCACATCTATTATTTACTTCTCCAAACAAGAGTTGTCTAATGGAGGAAGTATTCAGATCCTTGACTTAAAGAGACATCATGTAACGTAAGTAAGGAATTTACTTGCGTTCACACTTTGCTTGTTTGAGTTTTATTTGCCCTGTTTTCCTCTCATTTGCAAAAGAGTTGAGGTTATTTTAGTCTAATATGAACTGTAGCATAGTTCTAAATTGCGGTGCAACATGCAGTATAGTATAGTTGCCGCTTGATGAAGCCATTTAAGTCATGAAGGACATGACTTAAACATGCAGTATTTCTACTGTCCTGCAGGGGCTGACTCCTCTAGTTGCAAAATTGCTGTGCGGAAAACTTTGAGAAAATGACTCCACTTCTCATTTGATTTATGATCTTGATAAATATTTTGCAAAGTTTATGTTCTCAGATTGGAGTTTTAATTCTAATTGAATGTAGAAAAGTATTCACGTTGCAAATTATACTCCCATTAAGAGTAAATCAGATAATTAAGTTGTGTGTGCTTTAGAGTGTGGCTATTCTGTGCATCAAGTGCTTGTTTAACATTCAGATGTAAGCTACTGTTCAGCATTTTTGGTATCTACATGTCCACATTATTAATGGCTCAGGCACACTAGAATAAAAATATGACTACAGCCTCCTTGTGACCATGAAAATTTGCCTTGATATTTTTTGCATTCGACAATTGATTGGAAGTACCCCACCACGCACCTATATTTTAACATGGAACACCCTCAGGCTCTGGGCGACCACTTTCAATTGCAAGGTGATTGCAGAGGTCACCTGGAGAGAGGCAAACTCCAAACAAAAGTCTGGCTCAGACTTACTATAATCACTCTCAGACAGATTGGCAAAGCTTTGCAAATAATTGCTGTCTAATTTACCAACACATTGCAATCAATCAGAGTCAGCCTGCACCTATAAGTGCAACTTGTTTGCGATGCTTCTCTTTGCAATAGGAGACTTACCTCAATGGTTGACGGGTGTTATTCATACATGAAAGCAAGGTTGCCTATGTTATTTTGCAGCTAAATTGCTGTACTGTAGCAACTATATCACTATTTGTGGGGGAAAGTCTTTATTTTCTGTTTTATAAGCAATTAATGTGAATTTCTGCAATAGACGCCACAGTTTTTGATCATTTATCACAGCTAAACAAAGCATTATCACAAACAGATTGCATGTAATTTCCAACTTTAACTGTAAACTGATAGCAGACTGATTCCATCTTAATACCATTTTATTGCGATCTTGATGCACTAAATCTGCTTTGAAGATGTCAGTTGACTGCCAGCAGTTGCAGACCTGGTCCCTGTCTTTGAAACAGCAGTTTCAAAGGCAAAAAGATTTGAAGTTTATTGCACACCTTCACAATAATTTGGATTCTGCTGAGGTCTCTAACCACTATTTTCTCCAAAAAAGCTATCCAAGCTAGCTAGTGCTAGCATTAGCTTATCTACACATCTATAGCACATTTTAGCATTTATTGTTGTCCTGTAACTACTCAAGTACTCCATTCAAACTGTTCCAGAAACTGTTCATTAATGGGATCATAAGTTTGACTCTCATTTCTATGTGGTAATCAAATTGCTCATGCAGTCTACAGAATATAGATTATATAGAAAACTGACAAAATGCTATGTACTCACTTTTGCTAAAAACAGTAGAAACAGACTAAACGCACTGATAAATGCACGATAACTCAAACTGCAGGAGAAACTATGAAAGCTACACTGATTTTTCTCAGGTGGCTTTTTCCAGTGCAATGGCATCCTGGCTGAGAGCAGCTTAGAGAAATATTTTCCTTTTGTTGCTTCAGCTAACATACAAACAGAATCCATTTCATGGCTGCTGATGAGAACCAGCATCCTTCAAAAAAGGCAAAGAATTTGTATGTAGTCTTTTCTAATGTTATTTTTTATGCTGACCATATGCATCCACAACACAAACACATATTCAACTCTCATTTGCACAAGAAAAATACAGCAGCTAATAACAGAGCCAAAATAAAATCCAGCTGGACATCTGCAAGTGAATACATAGGGATAATTGAGCTGAAGCCTCTATCTCACGCTCTCTGTTAGAGAATACATAAATAGAAATGATCAGATCAGAGCTGCTGCAGCTATGACGGTGGCAGCGTTGTTAACCCTGAAGCCTGTGTATGCAATGCACTGTACGTGCCTGTGTGTGTGTGTGTGTGTGTGTGTATATGGAAATGTAAGTGAGTGGTGGCTGACCCTGCAGCACAGACCAGCAATCTGTTCTCTATGAGACACTGAAAAAGAAACTGCTCTACCGTCTGGTCTGTCAAGGACGGGGATGTGTCAACACCTACATGCTCATATGTGTCTGTTACTACCTTGGTTTGTGTATCTAAGCACTCGCATGCATTTGTGTGGGCTTACTAACAAATAAATGTGTGAGAGCGTGTTGTTTGAACTCAAACACGATAACACAGCACTTTTTCCACAGATTTGCCTTTCTTCTGCAAAAATAGGCTGCACTCCTTTCGTTACCTCACATGAATGCCTTTTAAATCTCCTTTGCAGAGATTTGGGTGTAAACCTGTTTCCAGTTGAGAAAGCTAAGCTGTGGAACCACAAACCTAAAAATAAAACTTTGTGTGAGATTTACTAAGCCTTTTATGGCTCTGGTTTGCAATGCCTTAGTCCAAATGAGCATCACTAGTATGCTTATTGAACGGAACAGAGGTCAATGAGAAGTTTAACACAAACAGCACCCTCTAGAAGACTAGATCTTGCGCATTTTACACTATTAGCAGGCATAGTGATTGACGTTATCTGCAAATAAAAGACAACAATCAAAGTCAGCATAGTTTCCGTAACAACTGATGCTACATATTCACATGTTGTGCACTGTACCTGTGATGGCGTGGTGGGAGAAGGCCTCTACATAGGTCAGGTAGTTGTGTGGACAGTGTTTTTTAAGCCACTTGCAGACATCCTGCTGAGTCCACAGCACCACTGGTTTGGACAGACTGGACAGCGTAGGACTGGTGTGGTACACAGTGAATGCTTCACCCGGACGTAACTGAAGAACACACAGGAAGCAGTTTGTCATTATGTGCATAATGTACAATATTGTGCAAAAGTCTTGGCTTTCTTTATACTTTGCTGGTTTTGAGAAGTAGTTCTCAGGATTTCTGAAGCTTTTTCCAAGTTTGCCTACTGTATGTACATTGGCTGCTTTTTCACCCGTTTTCAGTCAAGTCCTTGCGCTTGACCATTTTTAGAGGAATGTTATTTGTGTTTGTATGTTAAGCTGCCATGAACATGAGGTTTTTGCCTGTGATTTGGTATTTATTTTGTGAATCTTGCATTTTGTGTTTTGTAATTTTTTCCTCATAATTTCTATTTATGTCGGTTGTTTGTTTTATTTTCTTGTTTCAGATTGGTATGAAGTTACCAGTCTACCTAAACAGTTCGCTTTTTGTTTGTGGTCTCTCTCTTTCCGTCTTTGCCTTTAGGTCCTCACTACATCACTCTTCAGCATGACACTTAACACTAACCTATGAATCATTCAAGCACAAAAACACAACAAAATCCAGGGATGGACCAGTGTTATGTATATAGAAACCAGACAGCCAAACATAAAATTTGTTTCTATTTCTTTAATTGAATCTATGAATCTACATGATGTGCAGTGTGTCCTTAAAACTGAACAGCTGGAGGACAAAAGAATAAGTGGCAGGCCTAAAAAAAACTACAGCAGATGAGCAGTATCTGACAGTCATGTCCTTAAGAAATAGGAAAACAATCCTTTAAAGATCTGACACAGGACACATCTGGCCCTTCAGCTGATCCATCTACTTTTCACTGAAGCCTCAGTCTCAGCGGAAGAGTGAAGGGAAGGGAAACAGGGAGAAAAGGCTGGGGTATGTGAAATTACACAAAAATCAGCGACAATAGCTTATAGTGTGACAAATCAAAATTTCTAGTTTGTAGTTCATATTGTATGAACAATATCAGAAGAGCCATTTAACAGTGAGCATCTACAGCCATCTGTAAAACACAGCTCAGTTGAATTGTGCAAAAATATGCTGCATTTCCTATGTTTATATGTAAATTGCTGCACCAATTTTCCATTTTCCCAGCAAAATATTTAAAAACCAGCTGTGGCTTGAGACTTTCACACATGTATGTGAGCAGACAGTAAGACAACACCAGTGAGTCTATGTTTGCACTTTAATTTGTTGAGTTACTATATTATGCAATTTTAAACATTGTTTTTTTTTTATTGCTTTTTCAAATAAACACTCTGTAATTGCTCTAGCTTACTTAAATATGCAGCATGCACGATGTTCTCATTAATGTGAACTCAGCTGGGATGACGCATTCTAATGCCAACAACTGCTACAAAATCAGTTCTGGTAGTAAACCACCCAGCGAGTGCAAATAAAATCATGTAATGGAAAGAAGCTTATTAAGTGTCCATACATTATTATTTAGCCTGCAGTGATACTTCTCTCATGCAAGCCAAAAAAAAAATGCACCTCATTTAAAATTTAGCAGGGTTATGACTTAGTATTGTACGAAACAAATCAAGTCCACATGAGCGCAAATGGCAAAAGAAAAATCAGCAGTTTAAAAGCTTGCAGGCATAGAAGGGTAAGCAGATGCTCTTCTGGATAAATAAACCTCACCTCGACTGAAATTTAGATATTTAATAATTTCCCTTGTGAAATCAATAAATATATCCATCCATCCATCCATCCATCTAAATGTGCTGTTGGCACATAGCTTCAAACAGATTTTATTATTCTAATTTTGTACAATGTGGCATTTTAACCATCTGTCAGCAACACATATTGATAGAGTAATTACATTCCCCATTTTCTATGGGTGTTGATGTGTCTTTTTGTGACTGGTAGGATCTTTTTCCAAAGGTAATTTTCCCTGACAGCAGCGCTTCATTATACAGTCAGTGCAGCATTAATATGATTCTGTCAACGTTGTCTTTCAGTTACATGAAAGCATGTCTCGTTTTGTTTCATTCTCCATTTTTTTCCTCTTCTTCTTCACACACCTTCCTATGATCCTTGTAGTTGTCAGAAAGTATATACATATATATATATAATTTTTTTTTCATAGGCCATTGCCATGTGCGGGGAATTAATAGGAACATTAATAAAGTCACAGCCAGTTCTCACAAGCAAAAAAACCCAACCGTTTCCTCGTCCCATCAACTCTCTCTCTCTCTGTTGTGTGACTTACTCTCATATCTAATCCATTCATTCATGCTCTGTCTGAGCCAACTCTATGACAAAAGCTCTGGCTGATTTTCAACAGAAAAACACAGAAGTGCTGCCAAATGTTCCACTCCATAACTGACCGTATTAAATGGGATTATGTATGCTGAAATGTCACACGCACAAATGCAACTTACACTCGCTCGCTCTTGTAGCTTCATATCTAATGTTTTCCCCACCCCTTTCTTATTAATGATACGAAGAGCAACTCACAGAATGCCTTCGCGCACAAAAAAGGTGACACACACGAGTTTGTCCACAACTTACTAAATTTACATCTTCGCCAGCCGCTGTAATGAGATTTCCTTCAATCAATTTAAACACCAACGAGGCCTATCAACTTCTGGCTGGTCCACTAGCTAAGTGCGTTCTGCTTTGTAGGCCTTAATTGAAAACAACTCAATTTCTCCGCTCCAGTGTGTTTGGTTGTTTCCTAATCACACACATACTTCAACTCTGACTCAGTGGAGCGCCAAAGCCATTTTAATAACCTAAATTTACAACTCCGACCCAATCATTAATTGAGATAAAGTTAGGAGACGTGTAGAAATAGCCTCTCTTGTAGACGATTGAGTGTGGCCAAAAGAGAGTAAAAGCTGCAGCGGAAATCCCCGCAGAAGTAGTCTATCATTTTTTACTATCTTGTGTTGACATAGTTGAGTAAATATCGAAGTCGCTGGGGGATGCGAATGCTTGGACTATCAATCACTCCTGTGAATTTAACAAGACCAATAGATTGTTTGCCAAGATTAAGTCAGTGGTCTACGATTTGCTCTCTCAGGATGAAAAAAGGACATAATCACGTGACCTGGAGGGCTGATAGTCTTCACAAAAAGCGAGGGGTTTGATTTTTGAGGGAAGTTCAAAAGCCACTTGTTACAAGTTCAAAGAATTATTAACTCCTGTTCCCCTTTTTTCTTAGATGTTGCGTATTGTAAAGACACAGCATAACAAATAAACTCAGTAAAGACCAAAGATGTGTACCTTTTTACACATGCTAATTAGTGACATTAAAGTAATGTAACTGTAGACTGGTTGAAATTTCCGTTATTTCCCTTATCCAAGTCTTTATGCAACACTCAAAGTGCTTTCTTAGTACAAAAAGACTCATTCACCCATTCACACAAGTGCCTTTTTTCTATGGTAAGCACTTTTAACCTAGCATTCAAACACTCACACTCTAGTTTCAGTGTCTTTCTTAAGGATGCTTTGGGACAGGTGGAGAATGGGTTCGAACCACCACCCTTCTTAGTAATAGACAACTTACTCTAACTCTTGGACTACAGATGCCACAGCCACATGAATTCTGGATCAAATTTCAAAATGCAACACTATTCTTTACTAACAGGGCTTTAACGTAGCCTACATAAAGAGTACTACATTAATAAAGAGATGCTAAATGGGTAAAGGTAATACAAATAGCACTGTGGTTTCTGAGTCTAACAGCTTATTACACCATTTTCATTTCAACAGCAAAAATCTTGATGAGTTCATATTTATTAAATATGATAATATACATTTTAATAACTAGAATATCCACGTTCCCAGAAAGGATGACCCCACCATCTGTAATAATGATTAGCTAAGCCACAGGAGTGCTGGCACATTAGAGATGAAATCATAAGCCCTTAAGTTGCAATGAAGGATCGTTTTGCACAATAACAAATCTGGGAAACAGATACAGGTCTCTGTTTGCTTATAAATGCCTCAGCTGTAATAATTAGTTATTGAATATTTCATGACTCACATTTGTTGACATTTATTTAACTGTTCATTATAGGTACTGAAACTGGCAGCGAAAGGCATAGATGCAAGGACAGATGATAGGCAGATGGAGAGGGTGAACAAAGAGGAAAATAAAATGATGAAAAGAAAGAGAAGACCGTGAGCCAGGAGAGTGCAATGCTTATGAGTAATGGCCTTCATTATCAAGGAGCCAGACAGAAGGGAAATGGAATGATCGCTCCCATCATCCCTGCTTGCTCTCCTTTTCCTCCCTTGCTCTTCTCGCTCTGTTTGTTGGCCATCCAGACTGTATCTCCTCTGGCCAGTTCTCTCTCGTCCCCGTTCCCCCCTTTTACGACCTCCCTCCTCCTCCCGAGACCTACTTCTGTCCAGCTGGAGGAGGTCCCTCATTTGTTACATATAGAAGAGGAGGGGGGAGACAGGGAGCTGGAGTTGGCGAGGAGGCATATGCAAAGTGGAGGCTGTATATAGAGCGGAAGTGTAAGGAGAAATTCAGGATGGAGAGGAGGAAGAAAGAGACAGAAAGGCGGAAAATATTATACTGTAAATGCAATCATACACTGCAGTTAGCAAGAAGAGTATTTAAATCCCTAAGTGTGGTAAACCCAGCTAACAGATGTATAGCTACAGACCATGTGAAACAGTAAAACAGTTGTCTCGTGACTTTTTTGGACATATTTGGTTCTCTTTTTTACAGCACCCAGAAAAAAATGGATTTTTGAAACACCTCATCCATTAAAAAAACAAATTAATACATGTGGCTTCCCTCTGAGGAAAAACTAAGAACTGCGCAGACGGCTACTTGTCCATGGCATTTATTTAAACTTCCGACCATTCTTTCATGCAAAACTACTTCAGATATCTTGCATGTACTGTGCATTTAAAATCCCTCTATAACATATCATTGGGATTCAGACTTTGCCCTTTTTTCACTGAATCATTACATAACCCTCCATTGCTTCTGTTCGAGCAAGTCTTTGGTGAACTTGTTTATTGTTAGTATTTAGTGTTGCTCTAATGGGGTTTTTTAACACACAAACTTTTTCCTGGCACAGTGTCCATGCAGATCAAATTTGTGCCGTCTCTTTGTTAGACACCTGTACTTTGACAACAAAAGCTATGTCTAGTGGCAGATTTATACCTTTTCCTCCACTTATCCAAATCAGGATTGCAGTGGGGCCGGAGCTTATCCTGGCTGTCATGCAGGGGGTGCAAGTTGGAAAGGGCTAACACAGTGAGACAGACAACCATTCACACCTACGGCCAATTTAGAATCACCAATTAGTCTAACAAGCATATGTTTGAACTGTGGGAGGAGGCTGGGATACCCGGAGAGAATGCACAGGGAAAGCAGACTCCACACAGACTCAGCGTAGGGGAGGAGCCAAGCCTGCTGGTAGATTCACACCAGAACCTTCTTCCTGTGAGGAAACAGCGCTAATCAGGCTCAGATCTTGCTATGAAAATTGGACATGTTTTGCTCTTGGGACAAAGTTTCCTGGGTGACCAATCTTGGATAGTTATTTGAAGTCTTGTATGTTAATTAACTACTGAATAATTTGAACATTCCTTACCAGACTCATAGGAATTCTGTTTACATATTGATATGATGACTCCCAAGAGAATCTCTAATCATTGGCACCTGGGATCTGATGTAAATTTTATGAATTTGAAAGTATAACAAATATAAGAGTGCCCTCAGTTTCTTCCATTTAACTCATCTGTTCTTTAAGATTTGCTTGAATTATGAAACAAAGTGTAAATTTAATGCATCACTTGTTTCAGATCATTGCTTTTAACAAACAGCCGTTGTTTCAAAGAAATGTTGTTCATCCAAATATGGGATGTGTTCACCTTTTTTTCAAGTTGTATCAGCCTTTTAATGTAACTGTCTTAGTAGCCTAAAATGTACTACTGTTCTTTTAATCTATAATTTATTTTTATGACTTCATCTTTCAGAAACTGCCGCAAGGGCACATAATAAATTCTAATAACTGAGTATGCTATTAGGTGCATTAATATATTCAGCAACACAAGTTCTGTCTCTATCTGTTCATCATTTTTTGCATAATTTTTTGTTACCCACCCCATACTCTGACTTTCTCTCTCCATTTCTCTATTGATCATTCTGTTTGTATCCTCGCACAGCATTTGTCCTCCCAGCGTACTTTGTTCTATCATGTCTCTGATCTCCCCCCTTCTACTTGCTTCTCACAAATTTTATCCACCCTCCCTTCCCCCTCCTTCTCACATGTTCACTCCCTTCTATCTTTTTTCTGCTTTGACTTCTGTGCACTGAGCTACTTTTTGTCCATATTAGTCCCTGGGTTTTGGTGTGCGTGGGTTTGCAAGTATCCGTGCGCGTATGTGCATGCCCTGCCTCTCTGTGAAGCCGAATCGGGGGATTAGCTTAAAGTCAAGGGAGCGTGGGGAATCCTTAAAAATCACTCTTTGTGACCGATAACGCCTCTCTTCCGATCACTGCCTGTGTCTCTGCGCAGCCAGACCCTGCCTGAGATTGATCAATGACGGTACGCCAATTAGCAGTAAAACTCTGGAGGTGGGTGTAAGTGAATGAGTGAATCGACTTTTTATAGGATGCATGTCATGTACTGTATAATCTGTACATGACATGCATACTATAAATATATCACCTGCTGCCCCTCTCTGCTCTGCAGCATTTCCTACCGTCACTTTATCTCATCGCTGGACAGCAAACACTCAACCTCTGTCCTGTATGCTCTCCCCTCTGACCGAACAGCTCTGTTTCTCTTCCATCTACTATACAAATCTAAAACTTGCTGTAATATAATCATATAATTGCATATTTATTCTCTCTTTCCAATCCCAAAGACCCTGACAGATCCTATCCCTGATTCCTTCATGTCTCTTCACACTTCTTATCTTTCATTCTTCTCCTCTTAGTAACAGTGAACCCCATCCCCTTTCCAGAGCAGTTTCTGTTGCATCATTTAGCACCCCCGTGTCTCCCACTGCTATGTCTAGCTCTGTGCATTTGTGTGTTTGAGTGTGTCACTGTGATTCTGAAAATGTTTCAGAAGCTTTTGTGAGTGTCTACTTGATTGTTCCTGTGCAAGTAACTTTGTGTGAGTGTGCGAACTGTCAACCTCTGTCAGCTTTGTGAAACTGCCTTTGGTTGTCCTCAGGACACTGAGTGCGTAAATGGCTTGCACTCATGCAAATATGAACAGTCTCTCAGTGGGTGGACAAAGAGCCAGATGGGATTTTCACAAAGCTTTCTATTTAGCATGAGTCAAACATGTGTCTTAGGCAGGGCAACACATCACCGAGTGGCAGGACAAAGACAATGTAGACTACAGTATTTCTGCCTCGATGCAAAGCCACTCGTACTTATCTCTGTGTGTTTCGGTGTGAACCACTAGCCTTGACCATCAGCACTACGCCAGTGTACCCGACGGGCTCCAAAGTTATGCTTTACATGGGGAAACTCACAATGTGGTCTGGTTTACTGGCTGATCTACATCCCTGCCCTCATCCATAGCCACATGCTGTGGGTAGTGACCGAAAGTATAAGACTTCAATTACAAGCAGCAGAGATTAGGTTCCTCTTAAGAGTGCCTAGCGTCTCCTTTGCCGGTACAGCAGGTGCTCAGAAGGTGCTCAGAGCAGAGATGATCCTCCTTCACACTGAAAGAAGCCAATTTAGGTTCAGGCATCTGTCCAGAATGCCTTCTGCCCACCTCCCAGGTGAGCTGTTTTAATCATGTCCAACTGGGAGGAGATCCTCTGGCATGCCCAGAACATGTTTCTTTGTTGGCTTGGGAACGCCACAGTGTTTCCATATAGGAAGAGATGAGCTTTAGTGGACTTAATAGATAGATGGATGAAACTCCCAATGAAAATACTAACATGCTGGTGATAGGATGGCAAATTGATTGCCATGTCTTTCATCCTGGCTTACTCTGTTACCACAGTGACATGAACTAATTACCACTGAAAAGAAAGTACAGCTGTGGTTCACCGGAATATCGATATTTCACAAACCTCATCAGGATTCATACCCTTAGACCATGAATATCTGAAAAAAGTTTCATGGAAATCCATCTGGATCAAGCTGTGAACTGACTGACAGACCAACTTTGGAATCTGTAGAACCATGCCATTATCCTGTCTAAAAACCTAGCACTTTAAAAGGAGCCTATGATACACTTTGTACAAGTAGTTTGCATGTGCCTTAACTTATTACAGAAGACCATGATAATCTAAGCAGTCTCATACATGTTTATACATGATAGAAGTGAGTGCGTAATACAGAAACATATGAAACAACAGACATTGGTGGTTTTGGTGCAATAGTTCACACTATTATATATGTGAGAATAGGGAACATACTCTTTTGTATCAGCTCAGAAGGTCAGCCACTGTCTTCAATAAGGATAGAGGTAACATTTTCACTAAGTGGGTTTTTTTTTATTTGCCCACCTAGCATAGCGTCAATAAAAGCCTCATTTCCAGTAACTCACTTGGTCCTGCTTTAGAGAAAGGAGACACAGTGGCTTCTATACCTTCCCAGATTGCATTCATTTTATTCCACCTATTCCCCAGTCTCATCTAAAGGTTCACCCACAAGCTGTGAGTCAGACAGCAAAATGAGCCACCCACAAACCCCTCCCTTCACCCCATCTGTCTATCTAAACAGCCAATTCAGGGATGGCACAGAAGGTGCGTCAACTACGCAATAACTAATTATTTGGAAAATCCAGTCTGAAGACTGATCTCTGTAAGCCTAAGCTTAATAAGGAAAAGGAGTATATAACCTCTGTTTCAACATATACTTTTGCTGACTCCTGTTGAGCCAGCTGCTACTGTGTGCAGACAATATCTCACTTGTTTACAATATAAATTGAGCTGTTTTCGGTGCAGTTGTCTACCCTTTGCAACCTTTTTAATAATCATTTCTTGGTGTCTTTCCTTTGCTTTCATTTTAATAAAATTTTTAAAAAAAAATCTGGAATATAGTGTGCAGTGGTAAAAATGTTTTTCAAAATTTACATTTTTGCTATATGTTTGTATTGAAAATATTTTAATGCTGAGGGCATCTTTTGTAATAATGGCCTATTTTGTGCATGCATGAACACCAATAAATATCAAAGATTTCTGTCCTCCCACTCTGCTGTCACTATTTTCTGTCTCCACCGACTGAGTGTTTGGATAGCAGTGCATAATGTGTTATATAAGCTTTGTTAAACAGATCAAGAAAATTCCCCAGGTCCCACCTTATACAGAAGACAAGCTGTGTTTCACTTAACTGGCTTCCTCATTACAGCTGATGTGTGCACAACCAGTGTAATGGAGCATAATCTAATCATCCTGAGAGAACTGGATACATAGAAAACAATCGACAGTAAAAACACACCAATATACACCAGTGCTTAAATATATAGATGTACGAATGGACTCTGAAACATTTTCCGAATGTGTAGGCACTCATTCTCACACACACACACGTATCAGACAGAGCTGGACGGCTCTCCCATTTGTTGAATAATGCATTAAGAGGCTTGTTGCCACAAGGAAATGATAAGCCTTGCTTCTCATGGTATAGAGGAGGTTTAATTATCCGGTGTCTGTGTAATCACATGGAAACAGCTTCCCACTCGTCTTTCATTAGGCCCTTTATAGCCGTTATAGCTGAGGGGGCACTGTTTTATGAATTATTGAACAAATTTTGTCGTGCACATGTACATCTTAAGGCCTCAAGGTTGCAAATTTTCTTCAAACTCGTTGTGAGACAGAGCAAATGTCCTCCGCTGGCCTATCTGGTCTCTTTCATTTGAGGAGTAGGAGAAAGGACAGGAGCTGTTGTGTCATGTGCTGGTTTTGGGTAAACACAGACAGAAAGCCTTAAAATAGATTTTTTTCTCTCTCTTTGTTTAGACTGTCTCTGGTGCTGGACAGATGGGATTTCATTTTGCACAAAGTGATGTGTGAAAGAAAACGATGCTCCGGTTGCTGTGCTTAAATGATACTGCTAAGAGCCGCCAGACACACGTTCTGCATCCATCAATCAGCAGTGAAACAACTTCAATATGTAGTTTTTATACCAGTCAGTTCCGCTAAAGCTTTGCTGAGCATAAAAAAAGGGGGGGCTGAAAAAAAAACATGATCTGAGACATTTAGGTCACTATAAACTGCATGCTCCTGGGAGTTTATTTCCTGTGCAGTATGTGCTTGCTTGGACTGTACAAGCATAGTTACATCAGAAGGCAGTTCTCACACCACTCCTATATTATATAAGTTTTTCTCTGGTGGTATCCACCACAGTCTAAGATGAGGCGAGCCAACATTATGTACAAAATTAAACAATTAGTCTTCCTCTCTCCCCCTAGACTAGAGTGCTTTAGGTGAAGCCCCATTGCTTGTGCACATTCCTTTATCTTGTCTTATGATACGTTGTGTATCTGGATAGGTTCGCTGCACCGCACTCTTCTGTATGAGCTTAGACACTGTTTTGAAATTACATACATTTTTGTGACATATCCTTTACTTCCAAATTACAACAAAATTATATGCAAAGAAAAAATATTTTTCCAAATAATTTTACTAAAACATTTCATTATAATGTAATGTAAAATAACACCATGCAAGTGACATGTAACATTAGTTACAGCAAAAATGGACCACAGTTGGCTACAGTATAGTATACATAAAGTAGTAAGAATGCTTTATGTTTAAATGCCTCAATCACACAGGTCTAGAGACTGGTTAGTGATCATGTAGCAACCACTGGTTGGAGAACACACATTTTTCCTCGTGGCCAGTGGTTGTGAGTGGTTGCTGGCAGTTGCTGTGAATTTGATTGTCAAATCCCTCTTCATACAAGTATATCAGAGACCTGCATGTAAGTGCATTCTGTGTCAGATTGGAGAGTGGTGACAGTTCTTAGCCAGCGCAAAATTGAGTGCACAAGGGTATATGGTGCTACATCAAAACATCCTTGCAATTGCTTTGGTTGCTAGCAGGTTGCTAGGGTCGCCTGTAGCTAGCATGGCAGACATCAACTTGGCCGCAAACACCAGCAAACTACTCATCAAGCAACGATGAAAGATTGAAAAATCTGATGCAGTCTGGAAGTAAAAGTTTCACTTGAAATGTATTGGTTGCAGTGGTAAGGCACAACTTTTGCTTTGAAAGCAAACATTCCCTATTTCCAGAGTGTGTCGCCCTTTCTCATGCTTCACTCGCTCACAGTAAAATGGTGAGTATTTGCAGACAATTCAGCATCTTTCGTTCAAACCACATACAACTGTGAGCAAAGCAATCGCAAGAGAGCTCTCGGTACAGCACTCTTTTTGCAACCAGTCACAACTGTCAACCAGTTACCTACAGCAACCACTAAGAGCCACTCAGGCGTTTCCTTGTGAACAGTGACTGCTGGTCGTTAACTTGTCTCAAGGCCTGTGTGACTGAGGATTTGCTATTTTATATCCAAAGAAAGAGAAGCTTTAAATTTCTGTATAAAAATGTCATTAAACTGAACTGACAAGAGTAAACTATAACTGACTGACTGTGCTGACCCTAAGGGTACTGCAAAGTGTGTTGACGTAGGGGGGGAATCTTAAATTTGTTTTTCTAAGATGATAAATTGCCCACTGGTTTTTTTGCTTCTGAAAAATCAAAAAAAAAAAAATTTATAGGATAAAACACTTCGGAGTTCACATGCACTGAAAACACTCCTCCGCACAGCCTTTGTATGTTTGTATGTGTGGACATCTTCATACCTGGATGCCCTCTGTGCCGGGCTGCTGCAATAGTTTGACGGTGCGTGTGTGTGCTGTCTTCTGGCCACGGCCGTCGTGCCAGGTCAGGTTGCTGCCTCCGGCGTGACGCGGCAGCTGGTAACTCAGCTCCTCAGCAGACACCGTGTGCTCCAGGGAGGCACGGCAAAAACTGAAGCTGGACGCCGCTGACAAGAGAGCAAAGAAGAAGAACCAGCAAATGAAACAGAACGAAACAAGCAGAGGAGGAAATAATAGATACTGATAAGCACTCACTTTGTATTTTCTTTACGAAAGGGGTTTTCATAAGGTCCATGGACTGAGAAACAAGAACATCCAAACCTAACAAAAATAAATGATTGATAATCCTCTAGGAGCTTAACAGGAAGCATTCACCCCAGATTACATGCTTTGTGTACTGATTCTAGTACAGCTACAAACAGATGGCTGTTTTGGTGATGGTGGTGGGCAGCAGTGCAACTACAGTGTGATCTCCAATTATGCTGAGTGCATATTCACAGAGGCACTGCATGATTTCTGGAACTGTGTCTCTCTTTCAGATTAGTCCTTGATTATTTAAATCCTACTTCATGAATATTTTATTTATTTTTATTTTTCTATCTTTACCCCTGTTCCCTGTCAAGACTAAACGCTTGCTATGAGACACTGAAGCAGACAAGTTGTCAGTGCGGGGTCAGAGTATAGTTCTGTGAAGGCCAAAGGGCATCTTCTACAGTTCACATCAAGTTGAATGAGCTATTTTACTGTGGTTAGTCATCTGTAGCCATGGATTTATTTCAAAGCGTCGACACGCAGTCATTGCTCAGTTTACCTAAGCATTGATTTAATGTGATGTAATGCAAATAATAAGAGGCTAGGCGGCAGGAGGCGGTAGAGGGGTAAAAAGGTCAAGAGGGTGTGTAAACAGAAAGAGAATTGATGACAGTTAACTGGTTAACATAGTCATTTTGCTGTAATTATTAAAAAATGTGATAGATAAGAAACCTGCTTATTAGGGGTAAATGGGAAACCTTGTAAACATGCAACCACCGACAACTAATATTCTGTAAATCATTTATACACTCATTCTGGATTGTTTTGGTCCAAACAAAAATGAAACAATATTTAAGTTTTGACCACAAGCTCTTTGCCAGCCGAGTAAGATTTGCTTAATTTCCACTTTGTGGTACACTTATTCAAGTTCTCATGAATGCAAACATCAAATCAGACAGTAACATGGTTGCAGCTCGGTGCATTTAGGCAGTGTCAGAATGGGGAAGAAAAGGTGATTTAAGGGACTTTTAACGTGACATAATTGTTTGTAACAGATGGTCTGGTCTGAGCATTTGACATACTGCTGATCTACTGGGATTCCCCCCCCCCATCTCTAGAGTTTACAATGACTGGTCATAAAAAAGAAGATATCCAGTGAGCTGCAGGTCTCTGAGTGAAAATGCCTTGTTGATGCCAGAGGTCAGGGGAGAATGGTCAGACTGAGCTGACAGCTAGGCAACAGTAACTCAAATAACCACTTGTTACTACCAGGGTATGCAGAAGAGCATCAGAGAATGCATATGTCAAACTCTGAAGCAGATGGTCTACTGGTATGTGTCCATTCCTGTCAGCTAAGAAAAGGAAACAGGCTATAATTTACACACGCTCACCAAAATTGAATAACAATAGAATAAATCTTGTCTGGTCAGGTGAGTCTCAATTTCTGCTGCAACATTTGGGCGGTAGAGTCAGAATTTGATGCTTGGATAGACTAGAAGAAAGCCAATGACTCAATGCCTCACATGGATCCTAAAATGTCTATAATTATACAAGATCAACATGGTCTTTTGAACAAGTCACCATCAAATGCGAGATATACCAGGATGTTCTGTCACAACTGTTCAGCAAAAGGCCTAAAAACACCCTTAGCCAGATCATCAACAAGACTGGCTACAGGCACCGAATACAGAATGGCGTAAACATTAGCCACCTCCTCTACATGGATAACATCATGTATGTTATAAGTTAAAAACAATATAAATTCTAGGACTAGGATCAGCAACGACATCAAAATGTCGTTTGGACTGGAGAAGTGTAGCTGGATCGTAACTAAGAGAGGGAAAGTAGTCTGAACTGAGGGGAATGCACTACCAAAAGGCAACACTGCAGACATCAAGGACAGATACAAGTACCTGAGAATCCCACAGAAAAATGTGAACCACTTGAAAAGAGACCACATCTTTGCTGCAACCACCAAATACCTGCGGGGAATAAGGCAAGTCCTGAAGAATCAGCTGAATGGGAAGGACAAGATCTGGGCAATTAATACCTAAATCCTACCACTCATCAGATACCCTGCTGGGATAATCAGCTGGCCAAAGGAGGCGATAGAAGCCACCTACATCAAGAGTTTCACCACAAATGCAGCAATCTGTAACTATAAACCAAGTGGAAGGATGGAGGCCGAGGACTAGCGTGTGTCAGATCCACTGTCCAGGATGAGACAACGAACATCCATGAGTACATTAGAAAGATGGCCACAAGTGATCACATGCTTAGTACATACCTGAGAAAGAATAGGAGCAACAACAGGACCCATCATGGAAAGACAGGTCCCTGCACTGTACATACCACCGGCAGATGGAAGAAGTGGCTGCAGCACAAGTATAAGCTCTAAGCACAAGATCGATAGAGGCACCAAACACAACCCCAGGTGCAGGCTGTATAAAAATGTCCCTGAGACAATCCAGCACATAACAGCAATGTGCAAGATGCTAGGAGGCAGGGCATGCATGGAACACAATAATCAAGTGACTGACATAGTATACAGGAACATCTGTGCCGAGTATGGCCTGCAAGTCCACAAAAGGTCAAAGTGGCACACACCCATAGGGTTGTTAAGAATGACCAAGCTAGGGTCTTGCGGGACTTCCAGATACAGACACAACTGGTGATGGCTATTCAACTGGAGACAGTAGTGGTGGACAAGCACTTATACTTGTAAAAATGTAAAATGTAAAAACCGTTAGTGAGATGGAGACAGACTTGCTGATGATAGAAGTAAAAGTGGAATGTGGAATAATAAATGTTGTATTCATTACTTATTGATCTGAAAGTCTCTTTACAAGAGAACAACATCAGCACATGCTTTGCGGGAACAACAACAAAAATTCTATCTTCTGTGAATGAATTCTTAAATTCTTTTCCTCATTCCTCCAAAGAGAGAAGGGAGAAACTGAACTGGGCTGAATCTGATCTTTCTGATGTGTTCATCTATCAGTCTACCAATTTTCTACATTTTTGTCTGTCTTAAAGGGACTTTTGACACTTGGTCATCTTGAAAGAACGAAAGGAAGTTCATTAACTAACAAAGGATAACAATCTTTCCATTTCCATATTAGAATTAAATAAAGGCCTGCTGAGACCTGCTGTATGACAGCTGAAAATGGTGGGAAACAGCTGGTTGCAGCTCAGCAGAATCGGGAGGGGAGGGGACACTTTTTTCATCCCACACGTCGGTCCAAGTGAGCAGTGGTGAATACAGAATTCACACAGCCATGATGAGAAGACTAAGAAAAGGGGGTAGAGATGAAAAAGAAGAAGAAAGACCTGTCAGGAATCACTGATGTGTAGCCTTTTCTGCTTCTCTCCCTTCGTGTACGGTTTTCTCCCTCTGCACTCTTGTCTTGCACTTCACTCCTGCTTTCCCCATTTCTGTATGCTGCCACTTTTGTGTCTTCTTAAGCAGTATCTTCCTTGTTTCCCATCTTTCTTTTTCTCACTCACTCTCTTTCAGCTTTCTGGTTGTCAGCTCTTTGGGGTTGTCAGGAAAAACTAGGCCCAAACCTGATGTAATTACTGCCAGTCAGACTGAGGGGGAGGAGACAGGAGGAAGAAACATGGGAAGCTAAGTGCCTCACAACCCTAAAGACCTGCCAATCTCACAAAAAGAGACAAGAGAAAGTGCACAAGCAAGAGCAAGACAGAAAACAAAGTGAGGCGGGAGAGCCAAGCTGCAAATTAGCATCAGATTCATGCAAACCGATCAAACTTTATAAAGGTGAAAGAGCTCCAGAAGAAGGCAGGGAGACACATTAATAGACCACAGAACAACTTAATTTCACATGCTGTTAAAGAGCAAGCTTTCAAGGTATAAGATGTAGACCTTTCACTTTACAGACATCACTTTTAACAGTATCATGACTTCCCTCTTCCACTGAAATCCCACCTTTGCCACATTGCCAGGCCTCACCACTTCCGTTACGTACAAATGAAGACAAACTGCTTATTCTGTGGTTTAATGGACTTAGTAGGCTCTCCCTCCTGGGACAGGATACTGCAGAGAATTTAAGATCAGGCAAAGATGATTAAATATCCATACCTTTCAACTGACATCGCTTTTGAAATGACATTGCAGCATATCCCTCTGCTGCTTGCATTTAGGGACGCAAAGCTTTAAGACCATGCACGTGCACTATCATCTATCTGTGTTAAAGCCCTTCAGATCTTTATGATCTGGGGTGATTACCACCCTTACCATTAAAAAAAAAGGTGTTATCAGTCACCTTTACTTGTCTGTCTCAGCTTGAATTTGATCTGGCTCGACAACCGCACTATCTCCACTGTCCTATTTGTCACTATCTGGTGTTGCATTATCTCTCGCTGCCCTTGCTGGTGACTTTTTTTCACTTCCAGCCGAGGGAGTGTTGAGAAGACAACTAATGATGGAGGGTGGATGGTGGGAGGCAGAATGGAAAGACAAAAGCAAGATATGTGTCTTGCGGGTAGCTGAAAAAGAAGATACACCGTGATGGAGTGTAATTTAAGTCTGTACCTCCAGCTTCACATACTGAGAAAAAAGGTATGTGTATAGTGAAGGTGCCAAAATCAAGGGCAAAGTGTCGGACAGGTGTATGCGTCTGTTGTGTGTGTGTGTGTGTAGAGGACAGGTAGGTCAATATGACTCAGCCCAGTGAAGTGTAACCTCATATCACCTCCTCTTGACAGAGCAGCATATCTGCTGTGCAGAGTGGCTGCTAACCCTCAGAGGTATTTCCTTTTGAAAAGGTAATTAAGCTGTTAGGTATGGCACCCAGGAAGGTCGTTCCAAGCCAAATCCCTCAGTAGATTAACATGGCGTCACCGAACATTGCTCATTTGACTCTAAAAAAGAGCATCTAAATTAGTCCATGTGGACTCTTTTGCTGTGTGGGCTTTTTGTTGAAGTTTGATTTCTGCATAACCTTGGCTTCAACTTTAAGATGCATCTGAATGTGTGTTTGCTTCATCCTTATGCATGGAAGATGAGGCAAGCGATCCGGTTATCCACCTTATTTCAGGCATCACAGAGAGGGTGCCACAGTGTATTTGAGCAGCATGATATTGGCATCGAGTACCTCCCCACCAAACACCTTTTAGTCAACTCTAAGATAAAATTTCTATTTGCAGTCCAAGTTTTATATAAAAGAGGAAAGAAAAAAGAATCACAGTTACCCTCATTTCTCTGTAATCTTCAAGCGGGTGAAACTCTATCACACAGTGATTTCATGCCTGTATAACACATTAAACTTGGACTCCTAAATACAGCATTCAGCAGACCAATGCTGCCAACACGTTTACCGATGATCCCAATTTGCTGGTCCTATAGCATGTTAGAGGTAAAGCATGGGGCTATTTACATCTCATCCATTCCACCAGACCCAGTTTTAACCCCAGGAATGAGCCATGAAATTACTCCATTTGAACGAGCAGGGGGGGGGGAGAAGAATCTGGTCGCAGCTTTAAAAATAAATATAAAACCCAGGACCCCAGGGTTTTTCCCATGATGCACTGCAGTCTATTATCCACTCTGACATGAGACATTGTCACAGAGGCTGGGGCTGAGGTTTACTTTTCACAAGCGATCAGTGTCAGGGGAACACGCAAACAGAGAAATGGTAGTAAACAATGGACATCCATGACACAGGCTCCGAGGCCCGTCATCAACTCTCATCAGGGCACAGACGAGAGAAATGCCAACTTAATCTGTGTGTCTGATTGTGGGTGTTAGTAAATGCCAGCATACTCATACATACATTAATGGGACTCACAATGCCAGGATGCATACTCATATATTCACACATCTGTACAATCCCCTGTCTGTATTTGTTTAAGCCAGAGGATCTGAGTCAAGCTGCAGAGAGGCTGTATATATGAGGCTGGATTCTGGATTCAAACTGCAGGGCAGTTATGGCTTACAGTGCACAGTGCAGCCAAGAACGCAGGTGGAGTTGGCATTTCTGTTATGATTTTGCCAGTGAGAGCTTGCACTACCCTGAGAGCACCTAACAGAGAATAACAAAAGCTGGTATAGGAAATGCCAGGCCAGCCTTGGTCTCCTCTTTGCAAGCAGTGGTGTGAGAGAGAAAAAAAAGCTCTGGAAAGGTCCCGCATTAAGGACAAAATGACTTTTATTCTCTAACTCTAGCCACCACCACACTCTCACAGAGACAGACAGAACTATTGATTATCCATCACTGTTTCAGAGAACATACAATTACAGATCACTTTAGATAAAACAGGCACAGACACAGACCACCTAACTCCTCCAATCGAGGTCACTGCCTGTCATATCCACTCCTGTTCAAAGGAACTTCCTACATGTTTCACACAAGAGGAAGAAAAAGAAGGACTACTAGGAAGAGCAGACAGGATATAAGGGTCTGACACGGTCATGCTCTCTTAAGTGGATGACGAAAAGTAACCCAGAGTAAAGGGAGAAACAGAACGTCAGGGAACTAGGTGAAATGGCAATTCACAAAAGAAAGAGAATAGATAGAAAATTAAGCTTTAGAGAAGAGCATTAAAATTAATTGCACCAGGAAACGAAGGGGGAGGAAGAATGAAGGTGTGAACTGCTAAGAAGATGAGTTTGTGGAGATCATGCATGTCTATTGTTTTCTCCCCTTCACAGCCAAGCTCCTGTATGATGACATGGGAGGACAGATTAGATCTCACTGACAATCAATAATCCAGAGTGAATGTCAGAGGCAGAGGGAGGATGAGGAAGGACAAGGGGGAGGAGATGAGCTTGAATAATAGAATTTGAGGCGTGATCAGGGCTGAGCAAACCAGGGAACAGACAAGATGCTTTGTTATAAACAATTTTATAGTAACTAAACCCTGAAATGAAACTTAAAACTTGACTTTGGCAATGCATAACTATTCTGATACCCGTACTTTTCATTGCAAAGTGATAAAAGGAGCAAAAAACAGCAGCCTGAAAACAAGGATTCTGAGTATCATCAAAATTAGCTCAACACTCAACACAAATGTGCATGAATTTGTTTTCTGTGTATATAGAAATGTAGTTAAAATCATCAAACTGCCTATTTTGAATCTTTAATTCTTATGCAGTCACTGTTTTCACAATGTTGCAAACTCAGGTCTCTTAGTTGTTCCTGGTTAAACATCTTTGTAAGCTGTGCCATCATCACTGCCTCCACCTTCAAATGTGGAAACACTCATGTGTTGTTTCTGTAAACACACCTTTATTATTGTTTTGAGAGTCATTATGACGTATTATGTCGTTGAGGTAAGAGGGCTTGTTGTATGGGTCTCATTTCAAGCCCCATATTTTTACACTTGACTCTGCCGTGGTACAGTCGCTTTGTATCACTTTAAAATTAATCCTCATTTATCTGATACTGGACCTTTCTGCAAACCTGTAGCTGGTCACCACGCTGTGGCCCTACAGCATATCCACTCTCTCTGACGTCGTACAAATCCAAGAGTTGAAAAATAAACTTAACCCAAGAATAAGAAACAGTTTGAATCCTGGCCTGACCTCTTTATTTGACCATATGTAGTTCCCTTTACACTATAAAAGGGAAAAGATCCTAATATAAAGGCAACTACAGTAAGACTGTAGCAAACCACATGAAATATGAAGGTAAGAATGCAAAACGGGTTGGTTGTAGTAATTAACTACAGAAAATTATCCTCTGAGTCATTAGCAATTTTCAGTGAAAAACTCAGTGTACATTAACTGCTCTGCACCAAATGCCAGATGGACCCAGCAAGTAACAAAAGGGTGTGATATTAATAGTATACAGCATTATCACATTCTGTGAATCTACTTCATCAAGCTTGTGTGAGTGTGGATTGGTCAGAACTGGCTGACAGAGACCTGGCTGGCATGTGAGGACACGACCCAGCAACTGAAATCACATTACCATGTGAATATTTCAAATACTGAAAATAAAGACATTGTAGATCTACTTCACCTGTATGCTCTATGTATATGTACCGTTTACTGTATGACACATTGACAGTCTGCAGTAGGCATCCACTTACATAAAAAAAAATCCATAGAGTAATCATTACAAGGAATCAGTGATTTTCCGTTGAAGCCTCAAGTGTCACACAGCAACCAGTATCAGTGTTTATGTACATGTTTGTGAAATATTATTTAACAAGCTGTAGAGAACTACAGAGGTAACACAGATCAATCTGCCTATTCATAACTACTCAACTGTTATCATTCACAATGTGTGAAAGGCTTTGACAAATGTAATCAAATTAGCCTCATTAGGACTCAGAAATTAATCAAGGGAAATTAGACAAGGCATGAAAATTTACATGAAGTGCTCAGACCGAGCAAAGCGTGGTATACATTTTCAAATACTCATGACAGTGGCAGTGGTATCCCCAGGCAGATGTTATAATATTATAACTCAAACATAAACCATCCAGAACTGTACACTTTGCTGATTTAATTCCAGGTTTAGAGTTTGCTTTTTCAGATGTTTCAGAGAGAGAGACCGTTCGTCAAACGTGCCGTCCACCTCTGAACGCCACAGGAAATAATCCAAAATAATGATGGAAATGAAATGACATAACTTCTCTGCTAAGAACAAAATTGGCTTCTTAAACATGCAGTGTTTGTTTACAGCTGTTCTCCTGAGTGGCAAAACATCCTCAGTGAGTGGATTAACGGATGCTTGGGTGCAAAATATCAAAGCACTGAAAAACTCAATTTCCTCCTCAACTTACAACCATGTCCTCGATAAAGCCAGCAGGAAATTAGTCATTTAACAGGTTATCGCAAAACAATGGCAGCATTCATTTCAATGTCAAAATATTATCTTTTCATTTAAAGAGCAGTTTAAGCCTATCACTGGAACCAAGAGCTATAAGCCAGATGGTGTGCTAATGAACTCTAAAGTGGTTCAAGCAATGAGACTAATAGGTTTTCTCGTTATTATTGTTTTGTTTTTTCCTCTAAATTGAAATTAAAGAAGCAATTTGAAAAAGCAAAATGCAGTATGGTAGTAGTTCCCAGTTCACACATACCTTCAGTGATAGCCTGAAAGGCCGTCCGGCAGGGATTCGCCAAACTTTGTCTGCTGATCATAGAGAAATCGCCTCTTTATACTATTAGACAATAACTCCATACGGACGTGGCGATCATCCGCAAGGGTTAAAAGCTCCTGGAGTGATACAAGGGAGTCTGTGCACAAGCTGCCACACACACAGTGGCTTACAGTGGTGAGCATGAGCCGCACTTATTTGTGATTGTCATGTGGTCTGTAAATCAATGCAGTGCACTCACACTGTGGTCTGGGTTCAGTACTCAATATGTTATTGACTGTCCTTAAAGCTTTACTGTCACACAAACCCCGCTTTTGCTTATGTATGTCAGCGCTCACGAAGCCTTCGCCACATATTAGAGAGGAAACATCAGAGCATAGCGTGGCCATAATAACCAGTCGATAGCACACAATGTACAAGCACACATACACACACACCCACTCACACACACACTATTCTGCATAAATAAACACAAAGGTTATTGAACACCAGAGGATTTGCAAACAAAGAGGTGAATAAATGACCATTGTGAGCATTAGTTGATAATCTGCTCTACACCATCCCTGAATCCACACAAAGACACCAGGATGAGGGCATAAAAGATGATAAAGAGGAGGGGGGAGTCGGCTTATCAAAAGAGTGGAGAGCTGGTGTGGGGGAAAAAAAGAGATAAAAGTTAATGCTCTGCAGAAGCTAAGAGGTAAACAGAGAAAGACAAAAGAGCACAGTGAGGCGAAAAGGAAAATGTGCCAATGAATCTGGAGCTGAGATAGACGGGTCAAGACTGAAGGCTCCAGACAGGGAGTTAGTTTGCAAGCAGCATGAATGATTAGAAACTCAGCAGTAGAGGTGGTGATAGTGTTAACACTTCTGTCTGCCAACTGAAATATAACTCAGCGCTTTGAAGTTTTAAAAGTTTGTTGCAATGCTCATGTGATGCGATCCAGGAGGCTTCTTCTAATCTTTCCTGGAGGGGAGGGAAACGAGAACAAAGAGAGAGAGAAAGAGAAAGAAAGAAAGAAAGAAAGAAGGAAGAAAGGTTGGTAGAGAATGCAAAGGCTCCAACATGGGGCCACACAAAGAGGCTCAGGTAATACCTCTAAGGCAGGTGAGTGGAGAATTGCAGCAGAACCACTAGCAAAAACAATCAGACACAGCCATGAAATTACTCTGCTCTTTTTTCATCTGTGCCTTAGTAGTGAGACACAGAGCATGTAAACCTTTGCCCGCTTTCTTCATCCTTTTAAAGTGTACCGTTTGAGCTTTAAAAAGACGCAACAAAACCAAGGTTTTCGTCAGCAGCCGCAGCAGGTGTCTTCTGCGTGAATGTGAGCTGTCTGCCTGCGCCATCCAGTACGGATCGCTTGGCAGAGGCCCTCGCAGAACTTGCTTGATTTCAGTATAGCAGCATGACAAATTAGCTCACACCTGGGGGCACTCGCCCATTCTCCGGTCTCTGTCGGTCCTTGTAGTCCCACATGTCTTTGTAAGTCTCTGTACCATGTTGAGCTGATTGGGGGTCTGTCTCTCACAGCCTAATTGCCATGTTATCAGCTCCACTCCGGCACTGCCACTTCGCCCAGGCCTTTCAGTCAGGTGGACATGCCAATTACTGCTCCTCTACACACACACACACACACACACACACACACACACACACACACACACACACACACACACACACACACTTGTTCTTGCTCACTCACATGGTTTCCGCAGCAGCTGATACAAAGCGGGTAGTTTGGAATAAAAAAGGGGAAAGGAATCAAATCTCTGCACCACCTCTATGTACACATGCTGAAAAATACACACACCAATACTAATAAAGTCTCAGCAGGAGTTTCTTGCCGGGGCCAAAGATCCCCGGGGTACCTTTCTACTTCTTCTCCTCTTAATCCTTTACTCCAAAACACACATTCTGTACCTATTTCATTTCTTGCCTTCCCTTCTCCTTATGGGCATTGTTCAGCAGTTCGAAATTGCATGTATTCTCTTTGTTTCCTTTCTAGGAATGAATTGACATCAGTGTCATGTCTAGAGATTGGCAGTAGATGGAAATGTCTCTCTCCATCTCCTACTAGCAGCTCTAAAAGGTCCAAAGTAAAAATGAAAGCAAAGTTGTGGAGTTGCTCTTCAATTTTCAGACTGTGTATTATAACGCATAATAAACAGTCCCTGTTTTATGGCATTTGGATTAGGGGTTCTATGTAGTCTTGCTGACAAATAAACACACACATACACACACACACACACACACACACACACACACACTCTCAAACTGCAATTATCACATATGCATTGGTGGAGGAAATAAAACTGTCAAGGATCGAGCCTGTGATGAAAATCCTCATTTACCGTGACCCTCCCTGAAACTGAGAAACAGAAGCACATGGATAATATTTATATTGCATTTTATAGAGAGGCAGTGTAATTGAATGGGCTGAAATCCACAGCTACAATAGTAATAATATCTTGAAAAGAAACCAAATTCTCTGCTGTCGTGCTCTGTGTGTTGTTAGTGTTGCAGAATTGCCTCAGTGTCGAGCCAAGTACAGGCTGTAATGCACAACATCTGCCTAGTATTCAGTATTCTTTTCGTTTCACCTGCCCCATAGATGAGGGTGCCTTCGCCTGCCTACACATCCTGCACTATGCACTTTCCTTTTGATGCATTTTCCTTTGGTTTGTTTCACTTATAACATCCACCTCGTCCTAGTGCATCTCAAAGAGCTAGAATAACATGAAAAATGTATCATGTTTTTGCAATTTCATTCAAAATAGTAAATTATTCTGTATTCAAGTGAAGTAACATAAAGTGAAATATTCTCTTTTTTTAACTTTGTTGATCATGGCATATAACTAATTACTAAGGGACCAAGCAGCCAAGAATGTGCAGGCACAGGTGTAATCTTCAAAAAAGGGTTTTATTATACCCCAAAAAAGACAATAATGGAAACAAGCTATTTTAAGGACTAAGAAGGCCCATAAAAGAGGTCAACTAAACAGAATTCTACTCAAAGAATATTTAGCAACTTATATAGTAACTGAATAAACCATTTTAAACATCAAAGGGAAAACCCACAGAGACAATAGCTAAACACATTGCAAGAAGAAACCCCATTCTCCTGTGTGGTCACCAGATGGTTACGTCCTTTTGTTGGCCTCTGCACTTAAACCAACTCTGCCCTCAGCTTCCTCTTTTAATTAAACCAGGAAGGACTGGAGCAGCAGCCAGGCAACTCAAACATATACCCATAGTATCCTGACAAACTATGCAAACCAAATTGTGCACCATCCTTTGAATAATGCCATACTGTTGTCATGTATTGAAACAAACTAATCAGATTAAAACCTTGTGCTGTATAGCTTCAGTGACTGTAAATTAACTTCATGCAAAAGTGAGATAGAAAGGTAAATATGAATATTACTAGAGTACTTCAATCACACTAATGAAAATCACCAATCCAGCATCTCATTTTACTCGAATATTTCCATCAATAAAGAACTGACTATTTAGAAATGTCTAGCTTCAGAAAAGCTCCTCTGTTTGATCAGGTGTGCTGGTCTCCTCTTCCTCTTCACAATACCCCATACAGTAAATTCTCACTGGTGTTTAGTTCAAACGAGTTGGCTAACCAATCAACCACACATGATCAACAAACAATTTGGTTTTGGCACTATGGGCAGGCGCTAATACCTGCTGGAAAAGGAAGTCAGCATCACCATAAAACTTGCCAGCGCATAGAAGCATGAAGTGCTCTAAAATCTCCAGACAGCTATGTTATTTTGGACTTGATAAAACACCGTAGCCCTGCAGCAACACCAGCACACTGCAGCACGTACACACAGTACATCAAAAACCTTGGCTTCTGTGTCTCTCTACGACCTTGATTTCCAATTGTAATGCAAAATTTACTTTTATCTGTAAAGAGGACCAGCGATCAACAGTCGAGTTCTTTTACTCCTTAGCCCAGGTAAGATATTGTCTTTCATTTGGGTGTAGTTTGACATTAAAAATGCGTAAGCCGTAGCCTCTTTTCCAAAGACGTCTGTGTGTGGTGGCCTTTGATGTTCTGACACCAGCATCAGACCGCTGCTCGTGAAATTTCCTGAGTTCTCGAAGCAATGATCTTCTGTGGCTTACCCACCTTTTGACAGTCATGATTATCATCTAGAGAATCATCAAATCAACATAACTGTGATTACACATACTGAGCTAAAGCAAGAACCACAAAGTATTTATACTGTTTGAACAATAATTTATTCAAACTCAGAATTAAATATTTTGAGAAAAATAGTCCTGAAGAATTTTTGTTACATGAATGTCGTGTAAACTTAAGCTCCATCCAATAAAGTCATTGTGCCCCTTAAGCTGAATTCCACTTCAGCTATAAGTTACACTAATTTATACAGTGTGATAATGGAAAACACCCACATCGCCTGTGAGTTACTGAAGTGCAAGCTCAGTTTAATTATTCAGTTCAAAGTAATTTAGTGAATCTGCAGCAATCATGGTAACCGGCATGACTGAGGATGACATCGAGTGGATAGGCATATGCAGGTCAAATTACCCCTCACGTCTATTCAAAAATAGAGTGCTAAAGCATGGCCCTACTCGAAAATTGCAAAACAAATGGAAATGTGTTGAGGATATTGTGTGCTGACAGTCAGCTGTCCTAGTGTGTGATGAGTTCATTGATCCATCTCGGCACCGAGAGAAAATGTCTCTCCTGCTTGTCTCCTGCTTTGCCTCTGCAGTCTAACACGGATATTTTTGCACTTTTATAACCATGGCTGTTTTCTCAAATTGTGTATATCCATTTATGGTTGTAATTATGCCTAGCGTGTATAAGTGCAGGCATTTTAAAATGAAAATTTAAAAAAATGAAATGAAAAAAAATGAATAGCATTACAAAAAAATTACACAAAAAAACAAAAAGAAAAAAAAAGTTTTCTAGACTAAGACTTGATGGCGTCTACAAAAGTAGGGATTGCCTGATCCAGCTTTTTCTTAGTCCAGTCTGATACTGATATAATGGCTGTGGGTATCTGCTGATACTGAGTTCAATAACTTTTAAATTAATTATCTGTCTCCCACTGTGAGGAAGAGGCTGCGAATAATTCTCTGTGAATAAAGAAACATCACACTCATTTTAAACAGCTTTTGTTACCTTGTAAAATAAAATGACACCAGTAAATAGATCTAGGAATATAAATTTACAGAATTTTTGGTATTTTTTTAAAGAGAAATGAAAATGAAAACAGACCTAGTAGTGATGTTATTTGTCCAGTATATTTGTACTGGTCTTATCTGGGATCTAAGTGAGTTTCTCTAGGCTGCAAACTGCTGTTATTTACAGTCACAGTATTCCTTCTTTTTGCTCCTCACACACAGGTGTGGAGCTGACAGCAGACAGCTGAAGTGAAATATTTAACGGTGTTGACAACAACACATTATGTTACCATAAATATATTGGTGTAGCTTTGTGATGTTCCTCCAAACTGCTGTCTGTCTGTCTGCCATTAGCTCCTTTCTACATTAGCTTTGCCGCTAGCTACAGCTCTGTGGCAAAGCAAACACACAATAACACAGAACTGAATTGAATAGATCGTGCCAGTGGATTGCCTCATAGTCACAGATATCCTGTCTAGATTTTTGGGCTAGAATTGGACAGCTGGCAAACCCAAATATTAGATCAGTGCATCAAAGTTGGGAACAAGAGATAAAAAGAAATGGGAGAGCTGCCTAGATGAAGTGAATCCAAGTGAGAAGGACACATGTTGAATTCCAGAGAGAGGGAAAGGGCATTGGTTAGAACTAAGAGTAAAGTTTCCAGTAAGAGGTCAAATTGAGGTGCACTAACACATGTTGTTACACTAATTAGACACTTCAGGCTATTTTTTAAAGCATTCACTCAAACAAATATCTTTTTCGAGCTTGGTAAGTTGTCTGTGTGCCCATTTCCGTGGCTAATGCACCACAAAGCTCCATAAATAACAGGTTTTCAAACACTATCAGCTCTCTATTGATAACTCCCTAATGTTGGCTTCTAATGATGCCAGATGTTTCATAGAGAAGCAGAAACTGCTCTGGGCTCCTCTCAGAAACCAGCCAATTAATCACCCCCGCGTGTGCGTACATGCTTGTTAAGCGCCGACACCAGTGCTTCTTGGTCAGAAGTGTTACAATTACTACAGTCTCAGTAGTTTCAGTAATTGTGTTCCAAAACTGCAGTGCCAAACCAGCGCTACGCTCTCTTGTACTTCACTGAACCATTTCCATATTATTACCCAGCTACTCAGATGTCACAGTCAGACACTTATACGAATGCAGGCAGATCTGAATGTTTGAAAATGTTTTGGAAGAATTCTGTAAAGATGAAATGAAAAATACTCAGAGGATAAATTCAATTGGTTTATTATTTAGATAAGTTGAAAAAAAAGTTGAACAAACAAGTAAATAAAGAAACAAGGTAAAATGAAGTAATAATGAAAAAACCTTAAACAAGTAAATAAAGAAACAAGGTAAAATGAAGTAATAATGAAAAAACCTTAAACAAGTAAATAAAGAAACAAGGTAAAATGAAGTAATAATGGAAAAAGTTAAACAAGTAAATAAAGAAACAAGGTAAAATGAAGTAATAATGAAAAAACCTTAAACAAGTAAATAAAGAAACAAGGTAAAATGAAGTAATAATGAAAAAAGTTAAACAAGTAAATAAAGAAAAAAAAGAAAACCCCAACAATCCCCTCTGAGCAAGCACTTGGCGACAGTGGGGAGGAAAAACTGCCTTTAAACGGGCAGAAACCTCCGGCAGAACCAGGCTCAGGAGGGGACAGTCAACTGCCGGGACTGGTTGGGCGGGTGAACAGAGGTGGAGCAAGACGAGGCTACATCAGGTGAGGAAGCAGTAGCGTCTCTCCTCCGGAACAAGCGGAACCATTTTGTCTTCTTTTTCATGCACTTTTCCACAAGCGCTTTTTTCTCCAGGATGAGATTTCTCAACTCATCGATTGTTTCTGCGTTTTGCTTTTCAAGTTTCTTACATCTTTGTTCCACCTCTTCTAATGTTGCTTGTTGTTCTTCAAGCTTGTCTTTGAGTTGTTTGGATGTTGCCTCCTGTACCAGCTTGTCCTTGTGCATGTCTGCATTTCTCTGTTGTACTTCTTTGTGCTCGTCTTCTAACTGCTCGTTTCTTTTCTGGATTTCTTGGAGCGTGAGCTGCAGGTCTTCATGTATTTTGTCTTGTTGTTGTTTTTGTGCCTGCATTTCAGTGTTTTCACGCTTCAAGTTATTGAATTCCACCAAAATCCCCTTAACGAGCTCGGAGTTGTTTCTCGCTATCTGATCGATCCTTTTCTGCATCTGTGAGCAGCGTTTCTCCAGTTTGTCCTTTTCTTCTTCCACTTTAGTTGCTTTGTCCTCCAGCTGCTTACAAAACTCTTGCAGTTTTAGATTTTTAGACTCAAAGTCCTGGACAATGCGTTTTCCTTCTTTCAGTCTTTCCTGCTGTTGCTCTTTCTGTTGAAGAAGGTCTTTATTTTGGTGCAGTGTTTCATCCAGGCTTTCTTTCAGCATTCGGTATTTTTCCTGCATGCTCTTCAGTTCATGCTGCATGTCTCTTTGCTTTTTGTCCTGCTCTTCCTTCTGTTGGAGGATTTCTTTCTTTTCTTCCACAGCTTCATGGAGCTGTCTTTGGAGCAGCTGATACCTTTGGTCCATGTACTGGAGATCCCATTGTATCTTGTCAGTCATCGTTTTCTTGTCTTGGAGCTGGTTGGTCATTTCTTTTAGTTCTGCACTCTTTTGCTTGTTTTCTTTAATGAGGTGCACAATCTGCTCTCGGGTCTGAGCAAACTTGATTCCCCAGCCCTCATTAATAATTTTTATGTCCGGCTGGCGCTGTTGTCTTTCTTCCAGCTCTTTATTTTGGGCTTCCATTCTTCTACACTTGTCCTCCAGTTGAAGTTTCTCTTCTTCAGTTTGTTGCATTTTTTTCTGGAGAAGGTAGTTTTCCTTCCTACTCTCCTCTAATGCCCTTTGGGAGGATAAGACGCCATTTGGGGAAATTGGCCGGCCACGCCAGGAAGGAGAGGCGGCGTAATCTTTTTGAATTGGTTGGTTCTTTCTTGGAAACATGATGGAGTTTCTATACGATGACTTTGAAAAGCTTTCCAAATGTTTCTGTGGTGAACGTTTTGTTGGCTGCAAACACAGATGCTGCTAAAACGAACTAAAACTTGCTGTGCCTCACCCCTATTTAAGGAAAATCATCAAAGGACTTAAGATTTTTAAGATCTCCTTATGACTAGAGATGGACCGATCCGATATTACGTATCGGTATCGGTCCGATACTGACCTAAATTACTGGATCGGATATCGGCGAGAAATAAAAAATGTAATCCGATCCATTAAATATCAAAAAAGCAGCTCACAAAACTTGCGACACGGCGTAACTCGGCTCATAACCGTAGCAAGTTGCAGCAGTATGGGTCATGTGATAGAGCGGCTGTGTGTATTTGTAGCCTCGCTACCAAACCAGCATTTAATCTCCGAGGAAGTTATCCCAGAGAGAAGTAAAGCAAGTGTGCAAGTTCATCTCTGAATGTTTGTAAAGCATTCCCGCATTAAGCTTAACAACCAATATATGGAGCGACTGCCTCTCTCTCTCCCTCCCTCTCCTGCCGCTACTTCAATCGTGAAACTGCTTAACGATCAGCTGATCGGCTTTTTTGTCGCGAGTCCGTCTCTCTTCTTTGTTTTTGGCCCACTTTGCACCAGAAAGAGGAAACCAGCGGCTGAACAACAGCAGCACGTTTAAGCTTGATAAGCTGCTGTTAGAATTTTTATTTAATATTACTTTCTACACCAGGATCCTTTTCTACGTAGCTGACGGCTGGTAACTGTGCAGGGGCGGATCTAGCAAACTGCAGCCAGGGGGGCCGATAGGGCATGAACAGGGAAAAGGGGGCACAAGAAAAGTGCTTGAATTTCAGATGTGGCTCTTAAACGTGCTTGAAAGTGTTGTAACTAAAAGTTACTGTGACTCAAACATAGAAAAATTCAATTTTTTTATTTCCCACACCTAATTTATTAGAGATTATTTTATTTAAAAGTATTTTATAGCATATAACACCTTTGAAAATATGCTTCGGTTCACATTTAACTCCAGAAAATCATCAATCAAAATATGGATATTACCTGATCACAGATTCGTGGTGACGTAACTGCTCTTTTAACTGTTTGGTGTCTTTGCTTTGTTTAGTGGTTGTAGAAATGGTTTAAATGAGCTTTGAGCTGCGATTCAGAGGTTTCTGTGGACACTGCTCATGTTGGCACTTATATTTCTAACCTTTTCTTCTAACCGATTAAACATGATCTCCTCCCTTTTGCCCCCATTTTTGGTGGTGTAGGTACAAATGATCAGTCGTGACATTCTCATAATAAATAAGATACTGCAAATAATTATTTCTGCATTTGTGCGATTGAAGTCAATTGAAAATGTGTATGCAATGACACTGTTTTAAATATTTGGCCTAAATAATTTTGGAGTGAATGAGTCTAAACATGATGACCTAACTAGTGATACCCTGTCACCTGTCACACACACACACACACACACACACACACACACACACACACAAATGGAAACACACTAATTATTCCACAGATACATCACATTAACAATAGGGCATTAATGGCACAAGCCTGAGTGACCCATTTTGCTTCTTTCTCGTTATATCTCCCAGACATACACACACAACCCCATCTCTGGGCCATCACATCTATTTATGTTAATGCACTGGCTGATTGTCTACCATTTTCACTTTAGATGAGACAGGCTAGGAGAGAAGAGTTTTATTATACAGACCTTAACTACATCACTTTCTGTCAAATTAGTGCACCTCAAGCCCATCTCACATGATATCCCTACATCTACTGGCTGTGCTTTTCTCTTCTCTCAGTCATTGCAGAGAAATTTAAATCAGTTTTTTTTTGGTCAAATATTCCAAAGATCTGTTTCATCTCGTCATCCATTTCAAAAATCCACTGAAGGCAGAGAATTTCTTACAAGAATTCTTCCTGACTTGTGTCAGTTTTTATTTCCAGCATTGTTCCAGACTCGGTGACTCGGCCCATCAGTGCAAACGTGCAGTGCACACATAAGTGGAAGGAAAAATATACTGTATATATAACACCCCGCATAACTATAGCTATATCCCTAAAAGTAGTATATGTGCATCTCTGTGTGTGTCTGCTTCTACCAAGATCCAAAGCCTGCAGAGCACCAGTGACCTGATATGTAGGGCGAGACCGACACACTGGGATGACAGCTTAGAGCCCGCCCCCACTAACTCTGACTGACAGCGCCGTAACCTCGGCTGCCTCCCACGACAATAGTTTGGTCTTGGTTCCATTTTAACGTCTGTCATTCCTAGTTTGATATAACAGCTATTTCTGGAGCAAAATTCTATAAAAGCATAAGACTACAACTGGAGGACAAAAGCACATGAAGTGGAATGAGAGGAAATGTTTTGAGGGAGATATAATCGGACTCTGACAAACTGATTGCCGTTTATTCCCTTAAGCAACTGTAAAGAACTGCAAGTCTTAGATTGTTCTAGGTGCTTCTGCAAAAAAAAAAAATCTATATATACATATATATATATAGCTGCAGGATTTTTGTCTTTTACTCTAACAGCCATTATGACCAATACAGCACTTAGGCAATCACTTTCAGCTGCCTCTATCTATAACTCTTACGAGACAAATCCATCCTAATCTAAGGATAAGTTGCAACAGCCGCATGTCTCAGTGGATTCAACTAAATCAGGTCAAAAGGGTGCAAACACTTAAAAGCGTAGTATTGTACACAAAGAGTGCCATGCTAAAGCCCAGTGTTTCCACCATTTGATGCCAGTGATCAAAGTAAAGGATCAAAACGACCACAAATTAATAGAGAACCAGGGCTAGAAGTGGAAATAATATAAGACAGGTGAGAATCTAAGAAGATTTTGATTCAAAATCAAGAGCAGATAAAAACATTTTTTTTGCAACGCATGATCTTTATGTGCCGTATGAGAGATTGACTTTGACATAATAGCCCCAATCTCTTTTTGAGAATGAATCACTTAAGAAGTCAAGAAGGGCCGCATGAGGAAGTGGGTTACATTCAAGCTAAAATCACAGAATTTCTTCTTTTCAGCCTCCAGACATCTCCTGGGCTTGGACGTTAAAGTCAGTTCTTATTTGTGACTTAATTGCAGGAAATCGGATCACATATACACACAAATGGGAACCTGAATGTCATATTAAACTACTCACATTTATCAGTGCATTTCGAGCATGTTATAAATCACTGTAATGTGTATTTTCCATGGTCTGAGGCACTTTTCGATAGCGCCATATGGCTTTTTCATCAGCCAGAGCTTCCCTTGGGTTTGGTAAGCATGGGAGTGAAAAAGAGAAAGAAAAAAAAAGTTTGTGAAGTGAAAATGTCACATGTTCAATGAGCATGCAAAGAATTGTTGAACTGACGTGGCTGGGGAGGGGCTTCTTTTTAATGTAACTTCAGAGAGGTACCATAGGGAAGAGAGAAGAGCCAGACAGGAATGTTTCAAAAGAATTTCTTTAAAGATGATGACAGGAAGTGGGAATTAAGTGCATTTGAGAAAAATATATTGAGAACATATAAAATTATAAAATAAAACACTGTATAAATGTGTGGGGGTAAATGCAGCTAACTAGAGAGCATACTGCTTGGCTTAAAGAGAGTCACTGTGCATTGAGCTGCATTTAAACAACTCTTCCTCTCCACCTCGGCTGACACTTGGCTGCCTATTGACATGGTAAATTGAGGGCCTATTTGAGCAGCACCGTGACAGGCAGAGGAGGCTATAGACCCTGCCAGTGCTGTATATTCAAAGGAACTTTGTAATAATGCACATCAGGGAACAGAGCAGGAAGGGAAAGAGTGGAATATGGACAGAAGGAAAAAGGAGCGCAACATAAGGTGGGCCGTATGGAGGTAGAGCGATTAAAAAGCGTGATTTATAGGCTGGAGCAGAGAAAGAGAGGGAACAGCTAAGTGTCTGATAAGAGGGGAAGACGGAACGCAAAATTGATTTCTATTTTTGGAAGAGGTACGGGAGGAACGAGATTTAAACTTGTTCAATTTCAAAGTTGCGCAAGCACACACTTCAGTGGCTTAATATATACATGTAAACTGATGTAGAAGACACATCTCACATGCAGATGGACCCTGCCACACATCACGCTCGTAGGTTATTATTAGGAGTAATGTAATTGCTTTTCGAGTGGATGAATGGATGTGACTTGTGCTCCTGACTATGCAAGGAGGTATGCATTGTTAGGGTGTAGCTGGAGCCATTAGCCATTTGGTGTAATGGGCAATCTGCTCCACAAGCTTCACTGACCCCCAGCATTTGGTAGGAGGAGCAGGCCAACCTATTAACAAAGAGTAAAAAGCTCCAAGCATACCCTATCACACAAGGCCACACTTAATTAGGCTGTTTGTTTAGCAGACTCTAATGGGAGAGTTAGCGACTGAGGGAAAGGGGTTGACTGCTCTCCTTGAAACTGCAGGCTGAAAGACATCTGGCCAAGGATGAGGCTGAGGACACAAAGATATTAGTGGAACATGGCCTCCCGTTTGCTGCTATCTCATTTTCTCGGGACCGATGGTAATGATGGAGAGCAGAAATAAACAATAATGCGAGTCATTACAACTGAACTACCGCAATAATGGTCAAAAATAAAACTACACAGATGCTTTATCACAACAGCCAAAATTCAGTAATTAAATTGATCAAGTATGCGAGTGAGGGAAAATACAGTGAGAAGTATTAAGTCGGTAAGTAACAACAGAGTGATGCATGGGGGATACAACCACTGTATGAAATTATAGCTAATTAGTGCAATCCTTCAGAAAAATTACATCTCTCTTTTTCTTCTGTCCCTACACCCTTTCAGCTCCTCTCCCTTGATCCTTCTCTGTGTGCAGAAGGCTAATTAAAATACAGAAATTGGATATGGGCCTGTGCGCACTTTAATTCAGCAAGAGGATAGAGAAAGGAAGCAGTGAGGAGGGAGAGGCGGGAGAAAAGTTGGAGCCAGGACAAGAATTCGGGAAAGGTGAGGCCTTGTCATCTGGGAAAGCATTACAGGCATGGCATTGGTAGCAATGAGGGCACAGGGCAGACTCAATGAAAACAGTTGAGGTGTGACGCCTCAGAACAGAATTTTTCAGAAATCCACCGCACTCTGCTCTTGTTAATCCGCGACTTATTTACCCCGAAACAGGTTCTCCTCTTTTACTCTTTCATCAATCTGTGAAAGGCCTGCAGGATTAGAGCAGAAATGTTTATCCGCTGAACCGTACTGAGTCCATCTAAGTCCTACACATCGGGTCAGAGGTTAAAGCAGTTGGCGGTTGGTCTCACGGAGCCGCTAAAAAGAACGTTACATCATTATCTCAGAAAATGTTTTCCACCAACAGTAACACTCTAATGGATACCTGAGTTTGAGCTAAACTTCCTATTGTGTTACTAATACGAGTGGCTTCACCCTGAGGTGTTGTACCTGAGTTACCAAGTGAGTTGTGCAACTTAAGTCATGTTTCTCTAGTTTTACCAAAGTTCATCTTGAAGGAAGTCTTACCAGTCTGCAGCCATGTTGGGAAAGCATCTGAATGATAATATATATCCCTGGCTCAGGCTTAGGGCTTTGAACATTTTTTTATAAAACAGCCAAGAGAAGTTCACTTACCTAAAAAGTAACAAGTACAAGTGCTCGCCTAATACTTTATTAGGTCTACTTCTTCAGCTGCACTTTAACACAAATATCTCATCAACAATCATGTGGCTGCAATTCAGTGCATTTAGACATAGTTTCAAATGAATGGGAAAGAAACATGTTTTCAGTATCAAGGTTTTTAGTAAGTGCTTCAGAAACTGCTGATCTACTGCGATTTTCTTGTGCAGACATCTTTAAAGCTTACAAAGAGCGCTCCATAAAAGGGAAAATATATTTAGTGAGCAGCAGTTCTCTGAGTGAAAAGGCCAAGTTAATGTCAGAAAGGAGAATGAACAGACTGCAGCAGATTCCAGCAGAAGACCACACTGTTTGTCAGCTGAGAATAGAAAAGTACAGTTCACACAGGCTCACTACAACTGGAGAACAGAAAATTGAAATAAAAAACATTTCCTGGTCTGATTAGTCTCAATTACTGCTGCAATATTTGGATGCCAGGGTCAAAATTTTGCGTAAAAACCATGAAAAGAGGGTTCCATCTGGCCTTGTATCAATGGTGTAAATATGTGGGGGATATTTAATATTTTCTTGGCAATCTTTGGGCCCCTTACTACCAACTGAGCATCATTTAAACACCAGTCATAAACACAATTAATGCTTCGATCTTAAATATGATCAACCTATCTCTAATACTCGACTATGTACAACAGGCCTTCAAGGTGGCTGTAGTTAAACCTTTACTTAAAAAGCCATCTCTAGACCCAGCTGTCTTAGCTAATTATAGGCCAATCTCCAACCTTCCTTTCATATCAAACATCCTTGAAAGAGTAGTTGTCAAACAGCTAACTGATCATCTGCAGAGGAATGGCTTATTTGAAGAGTTTCAGTCAGGTTTCAGAGCTCATCACAGCACAGAAACAGCTTTAGTGAAGGTTACAAATGATCTTCTTATGGCCTCTGACAGTGGACTCATCTCTGTGCTTGTCCTGCTAGACCTCAGTGCTGCATTCGATACTGTTGACCATAATATCCTATTAGAGCGATTAGAACATGCTGTAGGTATTACAGGTACTGCACTGCAGTGGTTTGTATCATATCTATCTAATAGACTCCAATTTGTTCAAGTAAATGGAGAGTCCTCTTCACCCACTAAGGTCAATTATGGTGTTCCACAGGGTTCAGTGCTAGGACCAATTCTATTTACATTATACATGCTTCCCTTAGGCAGCATCATTAGAAGACATAGCATAAATTTTCACTGCTATGCAGATGACACTCAGCTCTATCTGTCCATGAAGCCAGGTAACACACACCAATTAGTTAAACTGCAGGAATGTCTTAAAGACATAAAGACCTGGATGGCCGCTAACTTTCTGCTTCTTAATTCAGATAAAACTGAGGTTATTGTACTCGGCCCTGAAAATCTTAGAAATATGGTATCTAAGCAGATTCTTACTCTGGATGGCATTACCTTGGCCTCCAGTAACGCTGTGAGGAACCTTGGAGTCATTTTTGACCAGGACATGTCCTTCAACCCACATATTAAACAAATATGTAAGACTTCTTTCTTCCATTTGCGCAACATCTCTAAAGTTAGAAATATCCTGTCTCAGAGTCAGGGGCGATTCTAGGATCAGAGCTTTGGGGGTGCTGAGCACCCAGGGAGCTGCCCATCCAGGCAAGATAAACTTTACTCGTCACGATGAGACTTCTTCCCTGTCTCTGTCAGTCCCTGCATCCTTAAATGTCTCCTGTTGTCCCCTGTTCCCTCTGACTGTCTCTTTGGTGCATTTAAACCCCTGTTCCTCCCTGTCCTCATCGTCCGTTGTCTTCATCTCCATTATCAGTCATCATAATTTTACCCTCTCTGTGCAAGTCTGCAAATTTCTTTATTAAACAACAAGATTCTTAAATTAAAAAAAAACAACAACAAAAAAAACAACAAAAAAAAAAACACCAGTCTACCTGTATTGTTGCTAACCACATCGATCCACAGTGTACCATCTTCTGATGGCTGTTTCCAACAGGATAATGCAGCTCAAATCATCTCAGATTGTTTTCTTGAACATGGCAATGTGTTCAAAGTAAGAAAATGGCCCCTGCAGCCACCAGATCACACTAATAGAGCACATTTGAGATGAGGTGGAATCGGACATTCACATCACGGATGTGCAGTCAAAAAAACAAAACAAAAAAAAATCATTTTTAGTTTATCGGTTCTGACTGTTCAGGAATATTGGTGGGACAATGCCATCGTTGCTGTTTTTAGAGTTCTCCTGTAGATTTCTATTTGGGATTTCTTTAAAAAAAAAAAAAGATAGAGATGAAGATGTCATCAAGTATGTAAAAAAGTCTGTGGTTTTGCCCACAAGTTATTCTCACCAGTATAACTGATGAGACCCAGAGAGGCAGAAATATCATTATGAACAAGAACATATAAAAAGGGGCAAGAAGCTTATTGAGGAATTAAAATTATTTTGTACAAAAATGTCTAATTATTTTGAAGAGCATAATAGTGGGTGACACTTGAGGCTTCTCGAATAACACACTACAACCTCTAACCCAATTATCAGCAGCTGAATTGGTTTAAAAAACAAAAATAAAATTTAAGTAATGCAAAGATATTTTAGGTTTCCTTTATAGACAAAATTAAATAAAATTAACTAAATACACATTTCATATTTTTCTAATAATGAATGCTTCATTGGTACTCTCATATCAATATTTTCTCATGAAAGGTTCGCTTTCTCATTTTTCTCATATTTCTCATATACCATGATGATTTCATTTTATATATCATACTTTTAAAATACATTTTCAAATGTTTCATGAGGTAATAATTTCCTTCATATTATCCAGCAGATTTAGCTACAATATATGGAAGAGGTGGGAAAAGGACAAACTACAAAATTATGGCCCAACCTTTCTATCATAAACATAGATTACTATGTACAGACATAATCATTTCAGTATTCTCTTGAGTGAGCTACAAGAATATCATCACTTGAAAAAATGGTAGCCAAAGCTATGAAGAAACTAATAACAATAATATATCCTTCAGCTGATAAAACAGTTTATGAAAACTTCTCAGGGCTCTTGTTAATGTAGTCTGGGAATTCCAGTTACTGTACAAGATTACACAAACACATCCCCCCGTTTCCTCTATCCCTCTGTCAATTTAGTCTTTATTCCACTCTCTGTGAGTCTAAAATGCACATGCTCGTGCCAGGTGCAGCTGCAGGGCAGCAGTGGATCAGAGAGCTGATGATGGATGACTGGAGTGCATGCGTGTGTTAAAGAGGATTCTCCATGCATTATATTGAGTGGCACACCCTCCTGCTGTGAGGAAGCACGGGATGATGATGGACACGGCAAAGAGGTTAACAGCTTGCACGCTCCCTGACAAGCATAAACACAGGAAATTGCTGTATAACCCCTCCATGCCACTGTAGCTGAGAGGGTTAGCACACCATCACCATATTACCCAACTACAGAGGCCCCTAACACATTTGGCTCCAGCACCAAATGGATGCACTCTCTAGCAGGCGGTATAGCACACACCAGGAAAACAACAAAGTTTGTCTGTTTACAGCTAACACTCCTCCTGCCGCAGCGCCCCACTCAGAGGGGTGTTAGCTTCCCTTATGCTTCATCAACATGTTCACACATACAAACACAAATGGATGTATTGACCAAAGCATGTGCACATATTTGGCGTCTCAGTGGAAAGGGGCAGTTCATTTAAAACCAAATGAGCACACAATGGTGTGACCCAATCTGAAGAAACGCTATGCATTTGTGCTTTGGGGCTTTTGAAGAAAGGTTTAGCCATCATCTGGAGGAAGGACAACACAATAGATTATTCAAGGAGCATGTTGTTCATAGTTGTTCATTTTTATGAATTATTTTATGGCAGAACTACGTTTTCAGAGTAATTAAAAGAAAATAATGCTGCAGCATGTCTGTCTATTAGAAGAAAATTACAGTACAAACATTCCTCATGTTTAAGCCCCCATCCTACAGTAGGTGTCCATCATGAACCACGGCAAACAGCAACTATCGACCCTCCCTTGGCAGGCTTTCTACCAACATGCCCAGAGAGAGACACACAAACAAATGTGTTGTTTATAGATTCAGATCCAGCTGTGCGCTTGTCTCTGTGTGGGCCTGTCAGGTTGGTGGTGGGCATGGCTTTTGGCTTTTTTTTTTTTTGTATGTCTGAGTGCGTGTGCTTATGTCTCGCTGTTTTATGGATGGATGGAAACCATGCTGGAATGCTCTATACTGGCCCAAAATCTTTGGATATCCTGCTGCTGGGCTTGGCCAGGCTTGCCTTTTGGAGAACACACACTGGGCTGCCCCCACGTCTATTCCTAATGTGAACATGGGATGAAGCCTGCTGTCCTCTCCTCTGGAGAAAAAAAAATCCCTGCTCATCCTAAACAATGAGCACTGGACGACACAGTGGCCCACTTGGATCATTTGTATGGCTGCTTATCTCAGATATGACAACAGAGCCAGATGTCCTGGATGATTTAAGCAAACATCTGATGAATTTCATCCAATCGGAATTGCCTAACATAGAGGGGAATATAATTATATAGCTTGACTTGCTGTGCAGCAGGCAGCAAGGAGGAAAATGTAATTTACATGAAGATGAGGCAAAATGTCTATTATACCATTTAAAATGCAGATCAGCCCTTGTAAATGATAGTGTCACAGGCCGGTTGCCGACAGCCTACCTCACAATAACACTACAGTCTCCTGGCAAATGAAAATCAATGCAATGCATTATCAATCTGTGTCGCTTTGGTTCTGTACGTACCCAACTAAAAGTAATCACAGTTCACAAATTGGATGTTAACTCGGATAAGAATTATCTAAATTCCTCAAATAGATTCTTAAACTTTCTTTCTAAAAGTTTTAAATAAGAGACAAAATCTTCTTAAATAAGTATCTGTGCCCTATAATTTATTGCAGATGTTAGTAAGCCTTATATCTTGTCGTAGCTGTATAGTCATCCCTATGCATGTCTTCAAGCAGTGATCCAGTCTTTTTGGACCCATATTCATTAAAGTTTAAGTGGCACAGCAGTGTCAGGGTAGCATCAGCGCCCAAGGGTCTGAGTAAATTAATGATGCTTAAGTAAACTATGGATTAATTATGGATTGTCCAATGTGTCAGTATGCACGTATGCATATCTGACTGAGCCTCCACCTTGCAGTCATGCTAATGAAGAGCTAACCTGCTTCAGTAGACAGAGGACAGATGGAAAACCCACTTGGCACTACACCAATGCTCTCACACACGTTATTGCCCTTGAGCAAAGAGAGGCTCTGATTAGGCTTCACTTAAGTTGGTTAGCCTGGAGCTAACACCGACCAGCCAAGCGCGGGAAAGAGAAAGTGGCAGGACAAAAAACAAGGGTACAAACAATTCAAAAAAACACCGAAGAGCTTTTTTTGCACAGTATATTAATGTCTAATTAGTTTTGTCCCCTGAAGCTAGGGTAAGTGGGGTGGGGGGGGAAGACAATCAGAGCTCTGTAAAGAGAAATTTGTTTTGAGCTGAGGCTGCATAAAATGTGACCTCACAACAAAAACAAAAGGGAAAAAAAGGGTTGGATTTATTTCAGCATGTTTTCAGAGGAATTTTGGTTTATAAAGACACCGCTTTGATACGCAAAATCTAAATTTCAGTAATGTTTCCAAGCGAAAATACAACTGCTAAACAGCTTTTGTAGTTTACTATCAGTTTCTTTTCTAGCTTTCATAAACCAAACAGTAATTAATGAATGAAGAACAGTCATCAGATCAATCAGCAGAATTAGCCACCGCAGCCTTCTACAAAAAAGAAAAGAGAGAGCTATCGATTGCTATTCTTTGTAGTGTATGCCACCCTTTCAATTCAGATCTAAAAGCAACAAATTCTGTTTTGTGAGGGGTGGGGTTGGTGGTGCTTTGAAAGGGTGGGGGTGGGTTATTGTGCTTACATGACTGATGAAGTCATATTTCATACTTGTGTAACAGCAAAACAAAAGCATGAATAACAAAGAATACAGCATCATTGTTATTCTTCAGCTGGTAATTTATCCAGGTGAGCCAGACGCTGGACAAATACAATCAAGTACAAAGAAACCATGGGTAACACTGAACCTCCAATACAGTCTTCTTTCCTGTAAAACAAAGACTTTGGCTGCTTAACTGCACATTACAGCTGGGTATTTTTACCTACATGCAAGTTTAAAAGTCTTTTTTCTCAAAGGTAAATCTAACCAGACAGAGAAGACCAAATCCACATTTATTTTGAAAAGTTCTTACCTGAAATCCTGTCAGAAGCAACTTTTCAGATTTACTTATTTATTTTTCCTGAGGATAGTGGAAATCTAGAGGCTATTCCACAATAAAGAAAATATATATAAAATAATCTCCATAGAAACATTTCCTGCTACTTAAACGCATTTTTATTTGTCTTTTGCCAAAAAAATTAGCATCATAAATGTTCTATAAAAAATAATAGATGTGGTGCAAATGTGATATGATGTCAAAGAAAACCCCAAAGTAGCTTATAAAGTCCCAGTTAGTGACCAGCTCATGCCCCGTATGAATACCCACAGTGGATCTGGGTAAGATGCTCTAGTAAAGGGAATAGTAGGCGCTCTTACCGTCCACAGCCATAGTCGGTCTCAGCGTGTATCTCTCCGTGGTGTCAACAGGACTCTCTCATTCTTCTGCCAGACGGATAAAATGTAGGCTACTGAGCGTGAGAGATGAAGAGCGCTTCCTGCCCCTTCTAACCTATGTGAGCATGGAGACAGCTCTCACTGCTGTTAGTACTGAGAGAAAAGAAAAACCTAGATCACACTCTTCCTCTCTGTCGGTTCACGGCCATTTGGTCTCCGGGATGCCGGGACCAGTCCGCTATGAAACTGCTCCTTCAGTATCTCCGCCCCCCCTCTCTCCGTACCTGACCGGCTGGAGACAAAAGGTCATTACGCCCCGACACCAGCTGTTATAGGACACAGACACCGCTCTCTCTCTCCCTCTCTCTCTTTCTCTCTCACCCCGCGCACAAACACATCCACGCCTCTTTTTTGTTAAATCGCGAGCGACGATAGAGATTCTCCCCCCTTTTTTCTTAAAAAAGCTTAGAAAAACTTTCGTCTTCCAACTATATTATTGTTGTTGTCATTATAAAATAATAATAATAATAATAATAATAATATAGAAGCTTTCTCTGATGTTTGATTGAAACCTTCTAGTTTTCTCAACCTAAAGTTTCTAAGTTCTGCACAGTGGAAGAGTTGAATAGGATATTATTACAATGAACCATTACAGAAAGCAAAGGTTTTCATATATTGCAGCATTGTGGTTCCACTAAGTAAGGGTCCCACAGGAGGAAGAAGAACGGTCAAAATCCAAACAGCATCAGTAGGGCAGTATAATCAGTGCGTTTTGCCTAAATTTAACCTGATTGTTTTGGGACTGCTCCGACATTGATATTACCTGTTATATTAAAGATTTTTCCTCATACCAATTTTGTTAAAGGTTTAAATGTAGTTCAAATATAGTGTGAAGAAGTTCTGAAAGACTTTACAATAGATATGTTATTTTTCATCCGTTCGTTGTTTCCCTGCCATCATCAGCACACTTCTTCTAACCATCAGTAAATCTGTCACTGTCCGCACCCCTCCCAAAGGATCTGCGTCTACTCCCAGAACCAAACCAGATCTTTCGCTTGTTAGGCAAATGTGCAAATCACTACATTAGAGCCACTCAAATCAGAGAAGACATTATGGATCTTTATTTGCCTTCACAATAGTATGCTGATGAATGAAGTGTTTCATTTAGTTTATTTGTGTGTCTGTGTGTGTGCAAAAACTGGTCCTCTCCATCGAGTGGAAAGAACAGAAGAAATTTTAAGTACATGTTTTTGCTACCATCTACGTGAGCAGAAGGTCTCAAACCACAAACCAAGAAGCAGAAATGTGGAGAGATCCTCTGGCAGCAAAACCTAAAAACAGCCATCCCCCTGACATCCACGTCAGCTGCTATTTGCCCGTCAAACAACCGAGCTTCACTTCAAAGCGGAGAATATGGGAGAAAGTTGTGAACGTGTCTTTGTCAATATAATCTCACAGCATATCCGACTAATTGATTCTGCTGGCATTCAGATACATGCAGATTGCTCTGCACCAGTGGTTTTTTTTGTGTGTGTAGAACAGTCGAGAGATATGTCCCTGAAAGACTCCATCAGTCTGCGGAAGGAGATGAGGGCCCTCCCTAAAGCTCAGGCACTGCACTGGATCATCAAAGGGTGAACAACAAGGAACAAAGGACTAGCTGGTCCATCAGGGCTTCACCAAAATACATGCTGATTGGGAGTGAACCTGCCAGACACGCCAACACACACATGCACAGATTTACTGTATACATAATGTTAATACACACACACACACACATGCACACACACACACATTTGCATTCACTCCCTCACACTCACAGAGTCAGAGCTTAATTTAGAAGTGTGTTCTCTATGCCTGTAAGGACATTTTGTCATGTAAAAAATTGAGCGGTTGAACCCTTGCATCTTTAATTCAGAGGGTGGTCTGTGTGCTGAATAATGAATAGAACGGGTCCAACAGAGATCAAGAGAGAGACAAACTTGCTAAGAACCACAGGGTCTCAGGTGACAGCAACACAGCAGCTAAAGTATGAGCAACTCTTGCGGGGGAGGGGGGAGAGGTATGTCAGTGCAGATAAAGAAGTGAACAACAGCAAAGGGACATGAAAAGTGTTATTGTTTGTAGTCATTCATTACTTTTTATAATTCATTCTTCAGTCGGCAGCAGGAGCACAAGCTGAGAGTTTTGTTAAAGCATTTTTAGTGAGATAAGCAGTATCAGTGAAAGGTTAGAGTGATGGTGACTAAGAGAGTGTTTGCCTCCATGCATTTTACAGTACGATATTCACTATAACTGATATATGAAGCCATTAATATTTCTCTGATAATGCTGTACCAGCATTATCAACCCTAACTCCATGCCATTTGTTTTCTTTGGGTTCTTTTGCTTTGGACAGTGCAAAACTAGCAAAATCTAAATGCATGCGGCGTAAACACATTCACACATGCCACTTAAACATGCACTTTCTGAAAAGTAGACGGAGCTTTCCAACAACATAAACAACAGCAGCAAGCAGTATGCTTGTACTGCTAACAACCAGATTGCAGCTGCTGATGAAAAAGGAGTGTCTTGGGTTTGTGTTAGAGCTCCCTTCAAAGAGAGAGGGAGAAAGAGAGCCCCTCCTCGAGAAGCACAGAGAAGCTATTGATAGTGGAGTGTGGCATCAGCCTCACCAAAGCTGGTGTCATGGTGAGTGGCTGTCCCTGAGTTGGCAGTGAAGAATAATAGTGCCAAATACAACAGTAAAATGGATAGAGAAGGGCAGCCAAGGGAAGACCGGATAAACCTTGGGTGCATCTAAATGGCTCAGAAACAGAAAAGATTCAAAGAGGTTGGATATCAGTAAAACAGAAGAGTCGTCTTCTCTCTACACTTAATGTGATCTGAAAGGGGGATGCTTTTTTTCTGGTGAAAGTGAAAGCAATCTAATGAATTCCCATAGGAAGCTATTTACTCCACTGAGATGAGTGCAGATGATAGAGAGGAATCCACTTTATAGTGTTAAGTTGTGGCCCTGAGCTGCTTTCCTAATCAAAGACTTGGGAGAGTATTTGGCGATTCTGTGTGCATATTGAGGCGAGGCCTCCTTTGAAAGTGTTCGGTCCCCTTTCTAGATTTATTCCGGATGTGGACCAAAAGATGACAGACCACATTTGAGAGATATATTCCCTTTACCACTCCCTGATCATTACCTCTTTTCGCTTGCTCCACACCCAATACATGTATGTACGTATACATTTGCACATATGCAGAAGGAGGAAAGGATGGAACACAATTCAGATGCCACAAACGCTTTCACGGTAGCCACACCCATGCAAATGTGCACAGTGTAACTATGCTGCTTTCTCTTTAATGACCTTCTTGAACTCTGCTGTTTGAATTGACTCTGCTGACCACGTGGGGGTCATGACCTCATTCCACACCACTGCAAAGGTCTTTGAAGTCTGACAGAAGAGCTTTATTCTTGTTTGTCTTATGTTTACGTTAAATACTGTATATGAAGCAAATCAAGAATGTCATCCTTGTGGCTGAATGTCAATGATGCCATTAATGTGTCCATGGGTTAAATACAATGATTTTAAAGATATTGTGTACAGATTTGTACTAATTACAGTTTTTCTCCATTGCTTTGGTGCAGTTATCACATCAGGAACTTCATTCTCACTAACTCTTAATTAACACATTTCCCCACTCACATTAGCCTTTCTATTTTGTCTCTGTCTACACTGTACACTGCTATTGTGTCTCTCACTTTCCTTAATACTCTGCAGCATTGTTGGAGAGTATTTTCAAATTACTTCAAATTACTTACTTCAAACATGTTACTTTTTTCACCGACAGTGACAGACTTACAGTGACATTAAGGAACCTCATCTTCAGCTGAAAGGTAATATAAACACATGTTCTCAGAAAAGGTTCATTTGAAACAAATAGAAATACATACTCTTGTGTCACAGGTTGATGTCATGGCACTGTTAATTACACACAAGCATATACTATGCATATATACTCATTTGCTACTTTATTAGTTACACCTTGCCAGCCTCAAGGTGGAGTGTCATTTGCCTTCAGAAATACTTCAAGTCTTTGTGACATAGATTCTTCAATGTGCTTTAAACATTGCTTAGAAATTTTGCTCCCTATTTAGATGATAGCATTGCACGGCTGCAGAAGATTTGTCGGCTGCTCATCAAATTTCCCCTTCCTCTAAGCTGTTTTGCTGGACTAAGATCTGATGACTGTGGAGGCCACTGGAGTTCAGTGTTTTTCAATCTTTTATTGTCTAATTTTGGGGAATCAGTGCAAAATGTAGCCTCAGTTTCCTGTTCTTAGCTGACAGGTGTTGCACCTTCTGTTGCTGTTGTGCTTTCAGAGATGCTCTTCTACATAGCTTGTTTGTAATGAGTGGTTATTTTAGTTACTGCTCCCTTTCTATCAGCTCAAAGTAATCTGCCCATTCTCGTCTGACATCAACAAGGTATTTTCACCCTGAGAACGGCAGCTCACTGAGTATTTTCTCATTTCAGACCATTCCATGTAAACCCTGGAGATGGTTGTGCAGGAAAATCCCAGTACATCAACAATGTCTGAAATACTCACCAGCCCGTCTGACATCAACAACCATGCAACATTCAATCATCTTTCATCCTTATTCCGAAGCTTGGGTTGAACTTCAGCAGCCTGTCCTGACCATGACTTCATGCCTAAATGCTTTGAGTTGCTGCTGATGTGAAAGGGTGATTAGATATTTGGATTACTGTGATGAGCAATGAAACAGGCGTACCTAATAAAGTGGATGCTGAATGTTTATAGTATGACTTTACTGTTCTATGTTCTCAGATTCTATCTATTTTCTTTGTCTGTTTTCTGATGCATATTGTTTCACGAGTATCATTTTGCTTTTCTCGAATTTCATTTTCAAACAAATCCTTCACATTTTATTTTTGTGCCTGAAAAATGTTCACTCCCCATTCAGCCTACATGATTTTTTAGGACTCTTTCCAAAGTCAGTAAGGTTTTGAGAAATAAACTAAGCATTTTGATGACTCTTTGAAAGGTGGTGAAATTTTTTTTTTCATTCATCACAGAGTTGAACTATTCATGTTTTGGTAAATGTGAAAAAGGTTTTGATTGTTGGAGTGTGTTTTGCACAGGTGAGTCTGTGTTATGAAAAATCCCCTAACTGTTTCGAGAATGCATTAAGAGCGGTGGGAATGACTTTTCTGCTGTGAGAACTGAGCCAAATCGATTGAGAAAAACTATAATGTAGAGTAACATTTTTTCACAAACAAAAATGAAATGAAGGATTTTTTTGAAACTTCAAAAAACTGATGAAATGGAGAAAAGCAAAATGATACTCGTGAAACATTATGCATCAGAAAACAGACAAAGAAAATAGGTACAGTCTGAGAACATAGAACCAACTAAGGTATAGTCCAGTAAAGTCATGCTACCTACATTCAGCAGTCACTTTATTAGGTACGCCTTTTCCCCTACACTTCACTTAATCCAAATATCTAATCAGCCTTTTACATCAGCAGCAACTCAGAGCATTTCAGCATGTAGACATGGTCAGGACAGGCTGCTGAAGTTCAACCCAAGCATCAGAATAAGGATGAAAGATGACTGAACGTGGCATGGTTGTTGATATCAGACGGGCTGGTGAGTATTTCAGACATTGTTGATGTACTGAGATTTTACTGCACAACCATCTCCAGGGTTTACATGGAATGGTCTGAAATGGAAAAAATACCCAGTGAGCTGCAGTTCTCAGGGTGAAAATACCTTGTTGATGTCAGACGAGAATAGCCAGACTGCTTTGAGATGATCGGAGGACTATAGTAACTCAAAAAATTGCTAATTACCAACAAGCTATGCAGAAGAACATCTCTGAAAGCACAACACATCTGTCTGTAAAAAGCAGATGGACTACAGCAGGGGTGTCAAACTCCAGGCCTCGAGGGCTGGTGTCCTGCAGGTTTTAGATAAGACTCTGGGTGAACACACCTGAATCAAATGATTAGTTCATTACCAGGCTTTTGGAGAACTCCATGTTGAGGAGGTAATTTAGCCATTTAAATCAGCTGTGTTGGATCAAGGACACATCTAAAATCTGCAGAACACCGGCCCTCGAGGCCTGGAGTTCGACACCTGTGGGTACAGCAACAGAAGACCACACTGGGGGCCACAGCTGTCAGCCAAGAACAGGAAACCGAGGCAAAATTTGGCACTGACTCCCCAAAATTAGACATTAAAAGATTGACTCCACAGTCACCAGATCTCAGTCCAGTAGGGCATCCTTGGGATGTGCTTGAAAGGGAAATTTGGATGAGCAGTTGCGACAAAAGACTAAAAGTTTGTATTTCTATTTGTTGCAAGTAAACCTCTTCCAGTGCATTACTGTGTTTCCTCAGTCATGCATATTTGAAAAAAAATGCATGAATGAGGGAAAAAAATGAGAAAACAAAAGTAATTTGATAGAAAACACTAATAAAATGCTGGGCAGCATGCAGTAAACTGAGCGAGCTAAAGTTGTTACTGACAAAAACACAAACTGTTTCAATGAGTTGTCAGATGAGAAGGTGAGAAGTTCATCAACACGGTAACAAATATATTTAGTAGTGAAGTATGTGTAGAAACAAAAGCAGTGTGTGTCTAATATAGGTGGGGAAACACATTACTGAGAACTGCGCTAAGTGAAGTGAGAATGAGTTTTCTGCTGTGAAAATTGCACCAAAGCAATTGAAAAAAACCCTGTAAATCAATTTTCTTCCCTTTTCTGATGCTTGATTTGAACTTGAGCAGGCTGTTTTCATTATGTCTATATGTCTACGTGGTTTGAGTAGCTGACATATGACTGACTGAAAAGATATTTGCAATGCAAGGGTTTTTATTTGTTGATCACCAAGTTGAACTCAGTGACTGACTTTCCATGTTTTTACATATGTGCAAAAAGGTTTTTATTGTTTTAGTGTCTTTTGCACAAGTGAATCTGTGTTGGAAAAAATGCTTGTCTTGAGCAGCGCCTTAAGAGTGGTGAGAATGATGTTTCTGATATAAGAATTACACCAAATTTATCAAGAAAAACTGTAATACTTTAAGACCAAATGGTTTTATAATTTTATCATATCTTACTGCTTTTGGTAAGAGTACTGTGAGAACTATGGCCATAATGTAGAGTAAAAGGCATTCTGACACAAAAATGAAATGTGAAAGGTTTATCTGATACTTTCCAAAATGTTATTTCATTGAAAAGCAAGATGATAAATGTGAAACTATCTTCTTTTTATTTTTCCTCTGGACAGTCTTTTAATGGGTTACCACAGCTGATCAACAACCTCCATCTCCCCCTATCTCTAGCATCTTCTGCTGTCACACCAACCTTTTTTCATTACATCCATGAATCTTCTCTGTGGTCTGCCCCTTTTCTTCCTTCCTGGCAGCTTCATCTTCATGCTTTGTCCAATATATCCACTATCACGCTACTGCACGTGTCCAAACCAGCTCAGGCTTACCTCTCTGACTATCTCCAAACCTAAAACTGAGGAGTCCCTCTAGTTTCTAATCCTGGCCATCCTGGTAACTCCCAGTGAAATCTTAACATCATCACCAACTCTACCATCTCCAGCTCTTTTTCCTGTCACTGTCCCCAAACTGTAAATCATACTATGTCTCACTATTGTCTTGTAAATCATCCCTTTCACTCGCTGCCACCTCTGACCCTATATGCTTGAGAAAACAGACAGTGATGAAACATGTAACCTTTCACTACTACCACTGACAGTGTGTGAGTGGCCTCAGTGTTCTGTGGAGAAGTAAGAGACATGTAGGTCTGACTGACAAAAGTTGTGAGATTCAAATAGGAAATGCATCGACACAATAACCAAATGTGTTTAGCTGTATGTGTAGACACAATGAGAAAAGATAATGTGGGTGGAGAAATGTGTTCCTGAGGTGAGAACTGCACCAATTCAGAATAGTTATATATTAATAATATGTAGTAAGGATATTGGTAACAAATCCAATATTATAGAGGAGTAATTTCTCCTGTTTCTGTTAATGTAGCATGGCTAGATCTACTGCTATTATTTTCAAATATATGAGGACACATAAATATAGTTTAAAATATTTTTTAATTGAACCACAATGGATAAAGAAGAGTAGTGTATGAGAATAATCACATTTTAATCCTTTTTTCTGTCACCCACATGTACTTGTAGTGGCTGGTTTCAGGGCAATAAACCAATCCCCCAGTCTCATTGTATTATCATTGTATTATCTCGAACACTATGTCTGTTATTATGCTCACAAGGGAACAGGTGTTGTTGTTTGTTTGTTTTTGTTTTTTTTAGCAGACGACTGAAAGGCAATGCAAAGTTGGATTTTGTGATATTAAATGACGAGACAAGAAAATAACATTAAAGTTATCTAATCTCTCTCTCTCTCTCCCTATATATCTATATATATATATAAAACACCCTTTTGTGTTTGGTCCCCTGACACCTCCACGATCAGAGAGAATCCAGGTTTATTCCACACTTTATAATGCTAAGAAATGGCTGAATCCACACTGCATCTTTCTCTGTCTTGGTCTCTCTTTCTGTCTTTTTCACTATATTTCTTCTCCTCTCCTCTCAAGAAATTCAGCAGCAGAGAAAACAGAAGGCATCATGAACCGATTCACCGTGTCTAAATAACCCCGCCGTCTCGAGCAGACAACAGGCAACGTGGCAGGAGAACAGCTTCACTCAATAATCTCGTTTATCTATTCACCCATCAGGCAAACAAATCAGTTGTACTTTGGATTGTGTTAGCTGTCAAATGTAATGCAAAAAATATGAGAAACCTCTTATCAAACCACAGTGAGAGTAATTCACATGCTTCCATTCTTCTCCCACACTGAGCAAAAACTAAATGCCTACAAGGAGACATGTAACATGGCATGTGTGCATAGGCCAAACAAGCCTTCTCCCACAGACTCGTGGCGATCCTATTACTGCTTAAGGACAGGAGTGGAGGGGGTCTTTTTCTTTACATAGCAATTAGCCTAATGCAGCATTAACTTTGACCTGCAATGTGCATTTGCCACGACTGCCTGAACTGTCAATGCATTAGTATTCACATCACAAAAACCACCACCGTTTTCCCCTCCTTTTTACAGTGTCGCAGATCCTGCCTTAGACTAATTATTGGACTATCCTCATTCAAAGCCTTGTTTTACTCAGTGGATCAATGAAATTCTATTTGAACATCTGTTGGCCAAAACAGCTGTAGATAGCCACTCCAAAAGGAAAGCCCTAATAGGAATTTACTGTTGTCCTTCCACAAGGACACTTCTCTTTGTTTCAGAATAATAAACAGCCACTAATCAGCTCTAAATAAATCATTTATCCTCCCAGGACTTTCTTCTACGTATGAAATGAGGCATTGTTAAGGTAGACTGCTTTCAGCTAAGACACAGTCATTGAGTTTAGTATGTCTGCACACTGAAAAATGGTTTTGTCTGTGTCCTATTTTGTGTTTTTTTCCCTTTGTCCACACTGTATTGTAAAATATAATGAGCTAATATTAACTCACAATGAATCACAGCAAAATGAATGATGTGTGTCTTTGTGAGTGTAGGTGTGTGCTTGTAGGTGATGCATTAAGCATATCAATAAACCTGTCATCTTGACATATGCCCTTCTGTGCTTCCTTCCTCCAAACAGCAGCCTTCTTTCAATTAGTGGACTGTAAACATGCTGCTTTTGGCTGAGTTGTTGCATCTTTTTCATTCTTGGTATCTTCCTATTAACCGCTGTGGACCCATTCTTTTGCATTCACATGACACTGTAGACATCTGGTGTAGCACAGGTTGAGGCAGAAAGTCCACTGGTTTCTCCATCCTGAGTTCTGTGCACTGAAAAAATAGATTAAACTGAGTTATGCATCCATGCAAAATGGCCCACATGTAAATGAATAAACATGCAAGAATGCACACATTACTGTATGCTTGAATGGAAATACACCCATTAAAATATTCACAATTACTCTCTTTGTAATTTCACTTGTTTAGAGCACACTTTATTCTTCCAATTACACTCAAGCATCAGTGTATCACCAGATCACAAATTAAAGTATTTATTATGAAATTAGAGATATTATTTTGTGAATCTCTATAACTCAAAATGCATTTTCTTGCTAATTGAAGTGATTAGTCTTTGTTAAAACAAAAAAATAGGCTGAGCCATTAAATTATTGTCTTTCAGCACTGCTTGGTTCTAAACAATGGCTTTCTATAATAATGACTAGGGGAAAAAAGGCTTGCCAGTCAAAATCTTGGTCTCCATTATGATCTATTCTCTTACAAACATATATAGGAAGTTGTCTTTTTCATGCAGATGAGTTGTAGAGGTCAAATGAGTCCCTTTTAGACTTCTGTGTCATGATGCCAAGTTGTCTATGATGCAGGTAAAGTAGGAAAAAAATGTTTTTTTTGTCATTTTTTTAAAACTTTATTAATGCAAGACACAGCTTCCAACTCACAGCTGCATTTACAGGAAGCATTGCCAAATGTTTTATGGCTGCACATCAAAGGAAATGATGATAGCATGATCTCTGGCGAGACCGCCGTTGCTCAGTCAGTCTTCCCAGCCCCGGAGCAGATATCCGCTATCTTCTGCTTCCACTGCCATCACAATTGCAGATTTGAATGTGTTTGTGTCTGCATGTGAGGTGGAGGTTTGTGGATTCCTGCTGGGTGCTTTATGCTTATGGAAACACACTTTTGTTACCAATATATAAGTCAGATTATTGGAGACACCTTTTCTATTCATTTAGGTATAGTGACCATTACTCATGCAGCAGAGAATAATGAATCAGTTATTGTGCAAATTAATCTTGGTACTACACGTGTGCTTGGATCAGGCTCTGAGAAATTCTCACTCTTAATATAGGCCAATACTTTAAAGACAATTTATCATTAATGAGACTGAAGTAGATTATGGCTCAGGACTATGAGAGACTGCAGATATACGATGTGGTGTTTTCTCTGCCACCTTTCCCTGTCAATTCAGGCTTGACATAATTCTGATTTCTATGTGTGACTATAAAAATCCTCTGGTTGAAATCAAACGATCATTGAAATAATCAGGGAAAAGTAAAATAGGCCATACAATAGCTGGGTGAAATAAAGGCTTGAGTTACGCTCCATGTTTAAATTAGTCCTGCGTGAGCTATATATCGGCTAATGTGCCTGACAGTCCATTTTCATCATAACATCTTCTCCCGGGAGTAATATAATGTCTGCCCTTCAGGCGATGTAAATGAAGAAAAATGTAAAAGCCTAAGCCGAGGCTCAGACTGTGCATCAGTGAAGTTAAATGTGATTGAAGCGCAGTGTTGTAGCCTATAGACTAATTTCATCTTATGGGAGGAAACCCAGAAATGTCATGTTAATATGTAATTACCACTATTACAGTTTCCTGTCTCAAGTTTGAATATCCACATTATATAGAGGATAATGGATATTTTTTCACTCATAATGGTAAATAGGTTGGGACTTTAATATGCTAACACATGTCTAAGTTAGTGTATGCATGTAAGTGTTCCATTTTGAAAATGCCATTACTGCTATTTTGCCACTGTGTGTTTCAGTTAGGGTGTTTCTGTGCCATGTGTCCCATCAGGTGGTCAGGTTCAGGTGGTCCATTTATGACACATTGTCATGGGAAAACAAAACCATAAAATAAATGAATGAAATAATGTGAGAAGTTTATTTCGGTAATTGATTATAAGGAACTGCCAGGATGTTTGTACCATTAGGGTTAAGTAGAATGAAGTACAAATATCTCAGAATAAAAAAATATGTAGCTTTTTGGGGTTTTCACATGTCAGATGATAGTTTATGCAACACCATCCATCCATCCACTTATTCAAACAGGCTTGTCTTTGCACTGTTGGAGGAAGGCACAGAGACGCAGGGAGAGCATGCAAACTCCTCAGAGAAAAGCTCCAGACTGAATTTGAACCCACGACCTTCTTGCTGTGTATCAACAGTCGGGCCCTTGAGTTCAATGAGTTTCCATAGCGGCATTATTTTTCAGGATGTGGTGCCCTCTTGTGACTTCTGTGCAAATTTCAATCTGCTGAAAACATGAGTAAAGAAATAAATTCATCCACATAGTCTCACAGCAAGTTGCATTCAAACCAAATCTAAACCAATAAATATTAACCGAATAGTTAATGTATAACAGTTTTGCTATAACTAAACTAAAATAGTATTGAATACATTGTAAAATAAAAATAGTAATAGTAATAATTAATAACCCGCCAGTCCTGTGGGGGCGCTGCCAGGCATTTCTAGACCTTAGGCCTTTTTTTTCCTCGGAACGGAAGTTCGACTGTTGTTTATCCGGCTCTGCATCGTCTCGTCGTGTGAGCAACGATGGCTAGCACTGGTGCAAAACAAGCGCCTAAAATTGTCTCCAAAACTTCTGCGGGAGGCACCGGGGCGGCGGGGGCTAGTGGTGGGCCCCCGATAATGCCCCTCGCCTCTCCGCTCATGGGGAAAAAGAAAAAGCCGTTTCTAGGGATGCCTGCTCCGCTGGGTTACGTTCCCGGTCTCGGCAGAGGGTGAGCTAACTTAAAGCTACATGCTGCTAGCCAGATTGACCCGTTTTTTTTCAGTCGTACTAACCCACGTTAATAATTAGTAAAATTTAAGTACAAGGTAGTTTACAATACATACATTAATTGGTTAATATATATATATAATTTATACGTGAATAAAGTGCATATCGTTTCCCTTACCATGGCAAGTACGCCAGACTATGAAGTTTTTAAATAGTTTAGTGGTTTTATGATGTAATTGCTTTATTAAACGTGAACTATTAAATTGAAATTTAATTCAAATAGAGTTAAATGTCAATATATGCTCTTTCTAAATCCATAGTCATCTAATATGTAATCTGTTTTAGACAAGCGAGCAAAATTTAAGTTAAAAAGTCATAGTGATCAAAATAGTGTTATAAGCATGGAAACGTATGTCACTGTGTTATAGAGAAGAGTAAAGATCTCGCGGTATAATTTTGGCCAGGCTGTGTTTATTTATGTCACATTTAAATTAATGCTTTTCCCTCCAGTGCCACTGGTTTCACCACCCGATCTGATATCGGTCCTGCTCGTGATGCTAATGATCCAGTGGATGACCGGCATGCACCCCCTGGAAAGAGGACGGTCGGGGACCAAATGAAAAAGAACCAGGATGATGATGATGAAGATCTGAATGACACCAACTATGATGAGGTATCTGTGATTTGTTGTAGATAAAGGTGTTTTTTTTCTGAGAGTTTAAATGATCAAGTCACAATTTTAAAGCCGATTTCTTTTATTATGAGCAGTTAATTTGATAATCTTGTCATACTTTGTTGTTTCTCTTGTAGTTTAATGGTTATGCAGGTAGCTTGTTCTCAAGTGGGCCCTATGAGAAAGATGATGAGGAAGCCGATGCTATATATGCAGCGCTGGACAAGAGGATGGATGAAAGACGCAAAGAAAGAAGGTTACAAAAAAGAAGAGTCTTTTGTTTAATTTTTATCAATGCACAGTGTATTTGTTTTCAAATATAATATGGATTTGATATTGCAGGAGTCTTTTGTTCATGGTTGTCGTTGTATTTTAGGGAGCTGAGAGAAAAGGAGGAAATTGAGAAATACCGTATGGAGCGACCAAAAATTCAGCAGCAGTTCTCAGATTTAAAGGTAAGAGATTGACCCTAATATTCCAAACCTCTCTTCTGCATCATTTATGGAGAAAACTAATGTTGTCTTCTTTGTGCACTAAAAGCATGTTAAATGCATTTTGGTTTTATTAGCTTTATTATCATATCTACAGAAGAAAAGGATTAATATTATTCAATGCAATTCTTTGGTTAAATCAGAATCAGAAGGCTTTTTTTAATCCCTGAGGAAATTATGTGATCAGTTTCTCCAAGACTGTAAGAACAGCAGCTAACTAAAATAAATTAAATATGTCAACATACTGCAAAGTTATGCAATATAATAAAATAGCTTTAATATACAAAAATAGCTTTAATTATAAATATCCCAGTATATTACACAAAAGAAATATATACGGTTGATATTGTGGTGCCCCTCTTGTCATACTGTGCTTTTTTGTTTTCTCTGTAGAGGATGTGCAAATAGTAAGCGTGTGCAGGTATTACAGCATACACTGTGCTTTAAATGGAAGAATTGTACAATGAGATAGCCACATACAGGATCGATTATAGTCTCTAAATTCATAATTTTTAAGCAATGAATTCCTGGGCTAAGATCTTTCTGTGAGATAAGCTTAGTCATAGCCTAGTAGTGAAAAGTGCCTTGCAAGTTTGTCTCTGAAACAGTGTTACCTTTTCTTCTTGTTTTACTGAGGAAATAAAATACTGATTAAACTAGAGGTGCTATTTTAATCAGTACAGATATTTGCAGATTCTGTGCAGTAAATCACATTTAGGTTAGTTACTCAGGTATAATCAAACAATCGTAAATGAAAGCAATGCTCACATCCCATTCTTTTCTCCAACATCTCTTTTTTTTTTACCATTTCTCTACAGAGGAAGCTTGCAGAGGTGTCAGAGGAGGAATGGCTGAGCATTCCTGAAGTGGGAGATGCCAGAAACAAGCGCCAGAGGAATCCCCGCTATGAGAAGCTCACCCCTGTCCCCGACAGCTTCTTCTCCAAACATTTGCAGAGTGGAGAGAACCACACCTCTGTTGACCCGTTGCAAGGGGTCAGTATAATGTGTATACAAATGGAAATAATTTTTGTAACTCATATTTACTTCCAAGTGCACTTCACTAAACTTCAGGGTGTAGTTTCACTATGGCCCAGCAGGAGTCAGGATATCTCCTTGGAAAAAAAAAACAAGTTACTCTCCAGTTACAGCAGTTTGCTCAGTTTTTGTCTGTTTTACAGACTGGACACCTGTTGCTACAGTAATTGGTCACATGAACTTTGTTGGCATTTAAAATACATTTGAAAGGGACACTTGATTGACCTGTGCATGCAGGTAGACGTCCATGAATTGAAAATAGAGACACGGCCAGCTGATTTAAAAAGTCGACAGTTGTTTAAGAGGTATAGCCTCTCAACAGAGAAAAAGCCATTGCTTGACTTTAAATTAAAAGATTGAAGTAATTTGTGTCATTTTGCATTGGTTAGAAAAGTGTTACATGATTCGGGTTTTTGTTTCAAGAGCTGTTTAAACGTGCCATGACAGACTTCTCACAGACTGTGTTGCTCCTCTCTGTTGACATTGTTTCCTATCTCTACTAGCTGGGAGGTCTGAACACACCTTATCCAGGAAGCATGACACCTGGTCTGATGACACCAGGGACCGGAGAACTGGATATGAGGAAAATTGGTCAGGCCAGAAACACACTCATGGATATGAGGCTCAGTCAGGTAAATGATGCATTACCTTGCGCAACTTTCACTTTTACTTTCTTCTAGGATTCATGCTGCTGCCATTATGCTGATAGAAACAACTTAACTATTCTCTATCCTGTGTCTGCATGTTTTCTGTATTCAGGTGTCTGACTCAGTGAGTGGACAAACAGTAGTGGATCCCAAGGGTTACTTGACAGATCTTAACTCTATGATCCCCACTTATGGAGGAGACATCAGGTAGAGAGACACTGACGGCATCAGATTGCTATATTTGTGTAAAAGAAGTTGCTCTGTGTATATGTGTTAAATCGCTTGTTTGTGGCTCTGCTTGTTCAGTGACATCAAGAAGGCTCGTCTGCTGCTGAAATCAGTGAGGGAAACAAATCCCCATCACCCACCTGCCTGGATTGCTTCTGCCAGGCTGGAGGAGGTGACTGGGAAGTTGCAGGTGGCCAGAAACCTGATCATGAAAGGCACAGAGATGTGTCCGAAGGTAAAGGAGGTTAAACAGTAAAATAAAACTATTAAATGACAAAGAACATAAGGATGCTGATGTTTTCTGGATATTTTGCTCAAATTAACCCTATAATCTCTAAGTTTGCATTTCTTAGAATATGGCATTAATATATCGCTAGTATTATAATGTAACAGCTGCTTAAATTTAAGACGTAACATTACTTCTTGAATAAGTTGCAAATGGGGACAATGGTTTGTGCTTTGCTGTTTAAATAAGTATTTTCCCTTTGGATTAGAGTGAGGATGTGTGGCTGGAGGCTGCCAGGCTCCAGCCTGGTGACACAGCTAAAGCCGTGGTAGCCCAGGCTGTCCGTCACCTTCCACAGTCTGTGCGCATCTATATCAGAGCTGCAGAGCTGGAGACAGACGTCAGGGCTAAGAAACGAGTCCTCAGAAAGGGTAAGGTTGTCGTTTATCCCCTCCAATATTTAACAAAAAGCTTTTTGTGTGCTTGTGTTTATTTATTCACAGATTACCAGAAATTCATCTTCCTGTTATGATATGAGCCGAGGTTCATGCTCCTTCCCAGCAATGCATATCAGAATGAACCATTTCTGCCAAAAGAAAGAAACTTAATTTCTGCAGGGCCAAAACTCAAGACCAGTCTCAATCTGTTTATCTTCTTATAAAATCACCCACACAGATCTGCTCACTTTCTTTACTCATAAGGTTGCAACAAAAGATTTTATCACAGTTACATTTGGCAGCTGTGTTTCTGGCTTCTTGTCAAGGCAAGACACCCTATTTAACCATGGTGTCAATGCTCTAACTTACGCATGCATGCACACACACAAACGCTTATTAACACTTCCCAGCAGCATACCCCACTGACAGAGATGGATCAGCGTTTCCTCTGAGGAAGAGCTTACTCCGCCTCTACATGTTCAGTTGCCTCTGCTCTACTTTTCTCAGTTACATACAAAGCACACTCCCATCCCAGCTGACACTGTTGCTATTACAGATAATATGTTATTTAGTGTTAATTTTTGTTGTCTGTGCTTGTGTGTTCTCTGAGCTCTATAGGATCTTTGTTAAATAGTTTTTATTTTCTTGTTTTTATGAGTTCTTGCATTGAAGTTATTCAAAATAAGAAGCATCAGCAAAATGACTTAGTACTTATTTAACTGTTCCCTGTCATAGCGCTCGAAAATGTATCCAAGTCAGTTCGACTGTGGAAGACAGCTGTTGAACTGGAGGAACCAGAGGATGCCAGGATCATGCTCAGCAGAGCTGTGGAGTGTTGCCCTACAAGTGTGGAGGTACTTCACCAACATGAACATTTGGAAATTGGACTGAATGTCTCAGAGTGCAGCACAATATATGAACATATGCAATGAACTTTATAACTAACTCTCTGTCCTCTCCAGCTCTGGCTGGCACTGGCCCGGTTAGAGACATATGAGAACGCTCGTCGTGTCCTGAACAAAGCTCGAGAGAATATCCCCACCGATCGCCACATCTGGATCACTGCTGCGAAGCTGGAGGAGGCCAATGGGAACACTCAGATGGTCGACAAGATCATTGACCGAGCCATCACTTCTCTGCGTGCCAATGGTGTGGAGATCAACAGAGAACAGTGGATACAGGTTTGTTTCTGGGGCTTTCTGTTTTCTCTGAAATGATTGAGAAGATAAAGAGAGACCAAATTGCTTGTTATTTTTATTCATAAATGAGTGGCTTCCACTTTGAACTGTGATGTGCTTTAAACCTGCATTCGATTTGAAGGCCAACAGACGGGGATAGCTGAGGACTCAAAAAGTCACATTTTAAAAATGGAAAAAATGGCTTTCTTAGAATTTAAATTTTCAATGTGATTTAATGGGATCAGTCACTCATTTCAGGACATACTGAAGGAAAAAAAATTGAGTATGTTTCCTAAGTCTTGCTCATGTAAAAAAAAAAAAAGCAAAAAGAAAAGCAGGATATGCTCATTGGCTAACAACTTGTGACTGACCAGGCAACAGCCAATAAGCAAGCCGTTTCACAGGCAAGCCCATTCGTCTTTGTCACATCCCATTTTTTAACCAAGATGGCAACAGTAAGATCACTACAACACACAAAAAACACTAACACAAAAGTGAGTCATGTCTGAATGAGGGAATCACTTTATCTAAGTGAGGAAGCCAACAGTATGATGTATCTTGTTTCTGAAAAGGCCCAAAGATTCATGCTGAACTGCCTGCTGCACTTAAGCTTGAAGCGAGGATCTCTTTCGGGAGATTTCATACGAACTTTCTTTTGCGAATTGTTCATTGGTTGTTGTTGGACGTACTCTTTTAGAGACTTTGCTGTGGAGTTAAGTTTGCAAGTCTGCAAAAGCAAATTAAAACCTTACAAAGACAAACTACTGATTTATTTTACATTTACACGACTAGAGTCCCCTAAAGACTCCAGAGAATTGCCTGTTTACACATTACCTGTCTCACTGTTGTGAAGAGAAAACCGCTTTTAGCCAAAATATGCAGAACACTTATCCAAACGACTTTGAAGTCAACCCTGCACTTCCTTGGGTCCCCAGCAATCCACTTGCCAAGTGTGGAACATGTTAAATGAATGGCTTGTGAGAACAGCAAACAACTCACACAAGATCTTCAAAGAGATGCCAGTAATGTTTCATCTGGATGCAAAACAACACAGCACTGTGTCTAATGTTTTGCTTAGTGCAGTTCACAGCTGCTTTGCAATCATTGGCTTTAACTGAAATTCCTCTTTTGCATAGTTGTTTTGTTTGTTTGTTTTTTGCCAGTGGCATTTTTTTCTTGTCACTGCAAATATTTGCTATAAATGTCCGTCAGCTTTAATTCTCTGATGCCTCATTTATCTGTGCAGAGATCACAAAACTGATCATCTATAAATCTGCAGGTGTTCTGATGTCAGTTTTAAAATTTCTTTCTAATTAATATTAGAATTATTTTCGTGTTAATCACTTTATCATTTCATTGGAATGACTTACCTAGAATTGATACCAGCAGTTCATCCAGTAATTTTTGCACCCTTCTTCTTCTTCTCCCAAAGTGTCTATCCTTCTAAATGCTTGTTCATACCCTGCAGGACGCAGAGGAGTGTGACAAAGCAGGTAGTGTGGCTACCTGCCAGGCCGTGATAAGGGCTGTCATAGGGATTGGAATTGAGGAGGAGGACCGCAAACACACCTGGATGGAGGATGCCGAGAGTGTAAGTATAGAGAGATTAGTTTGGGTTTTTTAAAATAAGTTTTTTACATACTTGTTGTTGTAGTTAAATTTAACAATGAGGTGGTTGTGTGTTTGTGCCTCAGTGTGTGGCCCATGGGGCACTGGAGTGTGCCAGAGCCATCTATGCCCATGCTCTCCAAGTATTCCCAAGTAAAAAAAGTGTCTGGCTTAGAGCTGCATACTTTGAGAAGAACCATGGCACCAGGTGACAAGCTTTAATTTCCAAATGAAAACATTAGCAGTCAGAAGGTGACAGTTGCTGTTTTGCATCACTATACTTATTTATTCTTTTTTGCTCCTGGGCTTTATGACCTGCTGCTTCGTCGCCGCCGCATCCATTACTCTTCCATGGCACATTTCATTTCTCAGAGAGTCCTTGGAGGCTTTACTTCAGAGGGCTGTGGCTCACTGCCCCAAAGCAGAGGTATTGTGGCTAATGGGTGCCAAGTCCAAGTGGCTTGCTGAGGATGTGCCAGCAGCCAGAAGTATCCTTGCTCTGGCCTTCCAGGTAATTAAAAAGCATTCACTTGTCGATACAGCATGTCAAATATTAGAGTAATCTATGTATACCTATGTCTAACTCTGTTATCCTGTGTCTTCTGCTTCTCCTCACCCTCTGTCCTCCTCTGTCTGTTTTCCTAGGCTAACCCAAACAGTGAAGAGATCTGGCTTGCTGCTGTCAAACTGGAGTCAGAGAATAATGAGTATGAAAGAGCCCGTCGACTGCTAGCCAAGGCCCGCAGCAGTGCACCAACAGCCAGGGTAAGTGTATCTGTGTGAATTTGAGAGTAGGGAACTATTGTGAAGGTTACTCCGTAGAAAAGGATAAAAGTTAAAACTTGGTCTTCTGTTTGAGCTTTTAATACTTCGTTGAATTATACAATTGCTTAAAAGGCTATTAAAGGAAACTGAATATTTTTATAAGAAGATTGATGAAATCAAGTTCTTCAGGTTATCTCCCGTCACTTGCACAGAGTCTGACTGCTTTTGCATTGAATCAGTCCTGTCCTTTCACTTTGTCTGGCCTTTTTTGAACTGTACTACATTGTGTTTTTCAAGTAGTGTTATTAATATTTGAACTCTGACACGTTTTGGATGAGTGATTTAAGTGTTAGTTTATTTTTCTGTTTTGAAACCACTGCTCTCTACATAATGGTGCAATTTCCTCGAGGTTGTTTCTGGGAACACTGTCAGGTTCAGGCTTGCAGGTTTTCCACAGATTATGACGTTCAGTACCACATAGGCTGACAGATGTTGTTAGCCAAGCTTTTAAACCACCACTCTGTCTGTCAAGTGACCTGGCAACACTCCCCTTTATCTTTGTTGTATGCTGACAGATGTGAGTAAGAGAATCTGCCTTAATGTTTGCTGTGCTGATTGTCCTATCAGATAACACAAAGTTTTAGTGTTAACCACTTAAGCATTTAGGCAAAAACCAAGCAAGTTGGCATTTGATAAAACTGATGTATAGACTTGCAAGTACTGGGGTGCAGTATGAGCATTTTCCTTGTTTTACATTATTCTGTTTCAGGTGTATTACAATGCATTTGCAAATTTAAAACTTCATACGTTTCATTTATATTTGTAATCTCTACAGGTGTTTATGAAGTCAGTGAAATTGGAGTGGGTGTTGGGAAACATAGAAGCTGCCCAGGAGTTGTGCACCGAGGCCCTGAAGCACTACGAGGACTTCCCTAAGCTTTGGATGATGCGAGGCCAAATCGAGGAGCAGTGTGAAAATATGGATAAAGCTAGAGAGGCCTATAACCAAGGGGTGAGGATGGGGTTATTTGGGGCATGGGTTTGTTTTAGTATTGGATTGACCACAAATGCAAAGGAAGGAAGTGTTTTATTTTTTGATGAAAATGAGTGTATCATTAACTACCAGAGTAAGGGTTAAGGATTTTTTTTCTCATTGGTACAGTTAAAGAAGTGTCCCCACTCTGTGCCACTGTGGTTGTTGCTGTCACATTTGGAAGAGAGAGTGGGACAGCTGACCAGAGCCAGAGCAATCCTCGAGAAGGCACGGCTCAAGAATCCCCAGACCGCTGAGCTGTGGTAAGAAAATACACGACAACAAGGAACTAGGAAGAGTTTTAGTTTGGAAAAGGTCACCTGCACAGCAGTGTATTTTAGCATATGCATGTTTTTTTTCTCTCCTATCCATGGAAACTTGTAAAAAGTTACAGCTGGAAAACATTATATTTGTGCCTCCAAACGAGAAGCAGGCTTAATTTGCTTTTGCAAAAGCACATCAACTGAAACTGGCATTACTGGCGAATCAAGAATATATATAACACTAACACCATTTGTTGTCATAAAATCTGAAATAAAGGCATCTAAAAGTACATGTGATCTTATTAATCAGGCTGGAGTCAGTCAGATTGGAGTACAGGGCTGGACTGAAGAACATTGCCAACACGCTGATGGCCAAAGCCCTGCAGGAATGCCCAAATTCAGGTGTGTATAAAATGCTGCTATAGATGGAAAAGCTTTTGTTTTTCTTAACCTGTATTAGTTGAATGAGTTTTATTTTTTATAAGGGACCAAGACTATAAACAGTATATTGGTTATATGCTAAGATGTCTATGGATAATTTTAACACTTTGGCCACGCACAACCCAGTTTGATTTGAATTAGGCTGTGCCAGATTGGAGTCTTGGCGGGCCAAATCTGGCCCCTGGGCCTTAAGTTTATGATCCCTGCTTTAGATGGTTTGGTTTCCTCTGTGCCCTTCACATTTATGCAGACTTCACGTTCGTTCATTGCACTGGCACTATTGGACTTTAATGTACAAATTTCAATCCCCTTTTATTTTCTTCCTTCAAAGGTATCCTGTGGGCTGAGGCAGTGTTTTTGGAGGCCAGGCCCCAGAGGAAGACGAAGAGTGTGGATGCTTTGAAGAAGTGCGAACATGATGCACACGTCTTGCTCGCTGTAGCCAAGTATGACTTGAACTTTTCACTCCCTTTAGTAATAGCTATTACTTTTTGTGATAACCTACAATATAAAAAGGTGTATTTTGTTGGTGTTTTATATTCAGCAGACCTTTCTGTATGAAACTCTTAACATTTTGAGATGTTCTGCATATGTCAGGTTGTTCTGGAGTGAGCGTAAGATCACCAAAGCTAGAGAGTGGTTCCTCAGGACTGTAAAGATTGAGCCAGATCTGGGGGATGCTTGGGCTTTCTTCTACAAGTTTGAGCTGCAACATGGCACAGAGGTAAGAATCTGGTGTCTAGACTTGTGCTATTTTGTTCATCCATTAATAAGTTGATTAAATCATTTGAAGTTTGATTCAAACCTGCTGCCTGGCTGGGGGCTTTCTGTGTGGAGTTTTCTAGTTCTTAATGTACCTGTGTGAGTTTTCCTTGGTACTGATTGCATTAGTGCAGTTTTACTCCAGACGTTGGTTGTGAATCAATTGTTTGTTATTACTTAGTGTTATTGTAGAGATTTATGTTCAGTCGTTAAAATGTGCTGTAAAACATGTTAAATCATACATGATAAACATGTAATTAGTTTTCCCAGCTCCATGATTTATGGTATACATTCTTGCTTTTTTTTTTCTTTCTTCACAAAGTTGGTAGTCACTTACTTGTTTGTGTGGCCGGTCCATGTGTTGTGCTGTGATTGTATAACATTTCTGCTCTGTATGCTTCAGGAGCAGCAGGAAGAGGTGCGAAAACGCTGTGAGAATGCAGAGCCCCGTCATGGAGAGCTGTGGTGTGCCGAGTCCAAACATGTACTAAACTGGCAGAAGAAGACAGGAGAGATCTTAGCACAGGTAGCCAGCAAGATCAAGAACACATTCTGAGAGTGGGGAAATTTGGACTGAAAACACCTGGAGGACTCTGGCAGTCACCAGTATAGAAGTGAACAAATATTGACATGCTTATTCTGTACCAGGACTTGCCCATCTCTGGCAGATTTAAAGTATTTACACACGCCCTTACATTTTTTTGTTGTTGTATGTGTCAGGAGAAAGTAATGCTTTGACGTCAAAATGACGAAATCTGTGGATGTTTTTAAAAAAAAAAAAAATATCAAAGTGACTGATGGTTACCCTCTTCATCCTGATATGCAGTAAGGAGATCTTTGGCTGCGATGTGAGATTTTTGTGGATACGTTTTTGATCTGTCTGTGTGTATGGGGTTTCAAGGTGTGGCCTCAGCTATTGTTGTGATTTGGCTTCTTTGTTAAAATCCTTGTCTTATCCTCTCCTAAAAGTGCTAGAAGAGTACTCTTAGGTGTCCTCTCGGATTTCACAGCATTTTTCTGTTATTATTTAAACCTCCAGAGTCATGCTCTGCTTGATGTTGATGATCAGAGGTGGTGTGTTTTGTTTTGTTTTGTTAAAACATTGAATTTTTTTAGCTTCAGGTCCCACACGCCTTCTGGCAAATAATACATTGTTTTCCCTTTGCAACTCTGCTGTGAAGATGCAGCCGATGAATCATCTAGTAAGCAGCTGTCGCATGTGCATTGAATAATTAAAGAGAAAAACACCCATTCTAGTGATTCATTCATTCCTAAATCCACCTTTTTAGCACATTACTGAGTATAAAAGGTTACTTTCAGGTTTATGAAATAAATGATTATGTCATAGTAAGTCTGCTGTTCTCTTCTCTTTGGTTTAGAGTTATGCAGAGTGTCTCCCATCTTCTTTACTGTTAATCCCTGCTGTTATTTTATAGTTCTGCTGTGTTGGATCATTCAGGATAATCTAAATTTTAATATGCATTACCACAGAATTCTTCCAAAGGTTTATTTGTCCGCCTAGTTCAGCTAACAACCTGACTAACCTTACCGATGTCGATCACATATTACTGTCTGCACTCCCATTGGTCAGTGTTGGTATTCTGCTTGTTAGGCAGAAGAAGGGCAACAAAAGATGAATAATAATATAATAATAAAATAATAGCTTTGTGGAGTTGGAATAATTAAAACATTACCGGTAACATTCAGCTGTGTGTACAAGTAGGAAGATGGCAGTTTTTTGTTACTAAAAATGTAACAAAAGCTACAGTTATATAATCAATATAGACTTAAAGGACAGACTTATAAGCTTTAATTCAAGGGGTCTCCAATACCACTGATGAGTTAGAGCTGGTCCAGTGTTTTTACAGTGTTACGGTTTTATTTATTACTTTGTTTTGTGAGCTGCTTCTATTTTTTTTTTCTTCACAAGTTAATGCGGTAAAAGTTCGTGAGATGTTTCCAAGTGGCGTGTTTGGAAAGCAGCTGTGAACCACAACGTGCCATCAAAAGAGCTCTTAAGTACAAGTGTAACAGACCAAATATCAGCTGCAAAACAAGAAAAAACAGCTCCTTCAGCGTGATAGCGAGTGCATTAGAGAGACCAAATCATTTAGACAGGAAAAAAACAAAACCAAGGCACTTTGCATCATAACAAAGTCCACATTTCCATGGATGACAACACCGGTGGATGATCCTGGGATCCTTTCCATTGTAAATGGAGCCCGACTGATATTTAGGACGATACTGATATTTGGTTATTTTAAAAAATATGATATTGCGATATATTTGTCGATATCTTTTTTTTTTTTTAAGAAGAAATAAAATAAAACAAACATTTGTTACGTGTACTTTTTTTTTATCCCCTGCCCGAAGCTGCACGGATCAGCTGGTTGTTGCGTTTGGTCAGTTGCGAATAGGGAAGTTGCAGAGTGCCCTCTGGTGGACGACCTATGCAATACCAACACCCACAACATGGTTGAAGGGCGTTTCTCTCTTCTCTGTCATTTATGAGCTGTTACAAATGCAGATACCAGTAGACTGGCATACAGCTAAGTCAGTCGGGCTCTAATTATAAGGATACAGAGGGTTAACTACAAGGTTCAAACCATACCTGAAAGTAAAAGGAAAGATTAGACTTTGCCAGAGCAGTTTGGAAACACCATTCTTTAAACAAATAAAACTGACATCAACCTTTACTGGAATGACAGGACAAAAAAAGATTGGCACAGCCATCCATTGGCTCATAACTCAAGCATACAGCATCTAATAAAAAAAAAATGGACTGTAGACAGTATGATGCACAGACACGCATGCTTTCCAGTTTCACTAGTCACTAGTGTTGTGATGACACAAGGCAGAAAGAGTCATGAAAAACTTAAATGTTGGGCTAAACACCACAAAGTAGGAAACTCATTCCACGTTAATTTATTAAGTGACATTCTAGCTGCTGAAAATAAGTGACTGTGAAAGATGGTTGTGATTTTTCAACAGTTTATGCAATATTTTTGTTTAACTCAAGCTGAGAGTATGTACTTAACGTCCATATTCACTCTGTCACAATTGAATTTGTTTTTGTGAAATCTATAAATGAGAAAACATATTCTCTGGTGTGTTGACAAGCACTTATTTTGCTTTCATGCTGCTTGATCTGTTCATCATTCTTTAGCTGCCTGTGACCAGCCATTTCAAGAGAAATTAAGTCATCTCACAGCAAACCAGCACTCTGTCAGCTGGATTTGGCACACATGAGAATTCTGTTAACTAATTATATTCATATGTCGCATTGAAGGTGGTAAAAATGTACTATTAAATCAAAAATTATGCTTTATTGTTTTGATTTGTCTAGAATCAGTCTAGAGTTCAGTCTATGTGGTTGTTTCAATTGTGAAATAAATGCATATTTCAGGCATTTTATACAAGAACTATCTAAAAAGGGCGTTTTCACATTTACAGAATGTTTGAACTCAACACATTAAGGTGTTTTTATCTGTAGCTGTGTTTGTTAAAAACTTTACATTTTTGTGGAATTATATGTTTTATGTCTTCTCCAGATTTGGCTATATCTGTTTATAAACACATGACAGTGTATATAAACTCTTTCTCAAGGATTATATCATGATATGTTATGTAGCCATGATTTTTGTTGTTTCTACATATCTTTTTTGAAATGTGTTTAAAAATACTTTGCAGGCATCCAATAAACAGTTTATAAATAAAGTTTATTGCAAAATTCACTGTTTCTCCCAAACAAGTTGGTTTCTAAGACTTTTTTTTCTTGTGCTGTAAGTTAAATGTCAACTCAAACTCTGACTGCACACTTTGTTTGTGAGATGTGATTTCCCACACTTTCACTTCAAGAGTGACATTCATCCTCCCGAGCAGTTCCCATGCAGGGTCATAGTTTTGACTGCTCTCTCTGGTATTTAATTCCAGTTTTTTACGTTGTAGGCTGACTTTTTTTTTTTTTTTTTTGCTATCACAACAAGCTTTTAGAAAGTTTAAATCGGCGCTTTGGATAAATGCTGCGTCGTGTCTTTCCAACGAAACCGAAAGGATGGAGGCAAATGATTGATTGCAGAAGTTGTCCTTGACTTGATCGGACTGGAGTTTGGTGAAATCCTAAGCCCGGCGTCAGCAATCCATGACGGGGAAGGAAATAGGAGCAGCAGTCAGTTTGGTAATGTTGGAAGCCACGGAAAGCCACATCGGAAGTCTACCCGTCGCCGTATTAACGTCTCCGCCACAGGTAGTGCAAAAGTACTGAAGGGGAGCCAAAGAAAAAAAAAGTGAAAGTTTGGAGCTCACCATGAGCGAAGACGGTCACGACTAGAGATGGGTTTGCTCGTCTGAAGATCCTGCAGAAAAACATGATAAATGGTAAGCGCAGTTTGAACATCTGGTGCGTACTTACGCAGCAAATGAGCTGCTGCTGATGAAGCGTGCACACCGAGGTATATTATTGTGGCTATTTCGACTTTGGTCGAGATGTCAGGTGGCGCAAACAGCTGCAAACAGACAGATGCTTTTAACGCACTGTGCGCCTCAGTGGGAGCCAAATTGAGCGATGATTCATGGCCTGTTTTCCGTGGTTGCGTGTGAAGAGTTGTAACACTGCTCTCTTTTCATAGTGTCTGACTGGAACTCTGCTCCGTAGTGTCCTGGTGGCTGTCTTGTTGGCCTACTCCTGTGGGAAAAGTGGATGTAACTATAAAGAAATACTGGGCTCCTACAGAGAAGTCATCTCCGTTGAACTACAGAATCTGGTATGATAACAAAGTTTATCATAACTGCGGGATTAATTAACTGTGGTAGATTTTTAAAGATGATTGTGTTTTAAGACATCCCCACTAACTAAACTACTATTAAATGCTAGTTCACTGGAATCAGTTGCAGCTGTCATAAAGCTTGTGGAAACTGTGAGTTAATAACATGTGCTAGGCTGCCCTCCAGTGTTTGCTCTTCAAGTAAAGTTCTTTTCCCCCTCTCTCTTTTGGATCACAAGCCAAATAAATGTCTTAAATAACTTAACACTGGGCTGTTTCTTTTGCAGAATCTGGCTGTTTCAGCAAATAAATTTAAAGAGAGAGACCCTTGTCCCTCAGGAAAGGTAAGTGGCACTACATTATATGCACTTTCAGCACCATGGACAGGGTAAAAATAAGAACCTGCGTGGCACATGTTGTACATTTAAGTTTGGGTAAATACAGAAGAAGTTTTCAACCTTTGACTGACATGCTAGATGGGCTATTTCACCTTTTTAATTTTCTACACGTTTGGGCTGTTATCTCATGGCAGGCACGTCGCATCCTGGTTTCCATCTATGGTATGACACAGCAGATGCGGTGTCAGGGAAGTGGCAAAAAGCAGTCTGACCTGGTGAAGCCAGTTGAAAGCATGGAGCAGCTAATTGTGCAAAACTGCAGTCCCCAGTATTTGGTAAGATTACTTTAATGTGCTCTACTGAGCCCCCAGTACCACCACCACCAGCACCACACAGTGAGAAAACAAGCCAAATAGCTCTTGTGCTATTTTCTTTTTCCATGTTTTTCAGGGAAAGAATGCCTCTTGTTCAGCTGTCCAGAAAATACGAGGAAAGAAGAGAAAAAGGATGAGGTTAATCCGAGTTATCAAGGCGCTGATCACTTGCTGGCAAAAACTTCAAAGTGTCTCTGTGCTTTCAAAGTAGGAAATGTATCTCCCTGGTTCCTATAAGCCTGTGCTACTTTCTCATGAAGACATAAGGTGAATTTACACAGTGTTCCTTGCTACAGAATATTACATGTGACCAATCACTGACTGTATTTAGACAGCTATTTTTCAAAAGCAAAGTCATGAATGTTTACTGTTGTCAAGTTCTCAGTGTCTTGTGTATTAAAAGCTACACCAGCATCTGCATGTCAGCATTGCTACTTGTTTTATGGAATAGCTTTATAGTAAGCAAAGATAAGCTAAAGATCGATGCGTTCAGATACTTTTAGAACATTTTAAAAGTTTCTCCTGTTGTACAAACTCTTATGTTTTGTGTTTGCAAGCCACATGTCATCATACCCAAAAATGTTCTTATGTCGGTTATGTAGTTGAGTATATGCCACATAATAAAATTTGTACATGTTTGATTTATACTATTCTGAAGTGACCCTATGCGGTTATTGTAATAATGATAATTATTATTATTAGGGGTGCTATAGGTGTATCAGCTACAATAGACTTTTGTTGCAAGATATTATATAACCATCCTTTTTTCATTATTTTGATTAGGGAATGAATGTTAGTGTTACAAAATGTCATTCAATAAATATTGCACAATGTCTTTATTATAAAGAATGGAAACATATGGAAGCTTGTTTCTGTCAGTCAAGATTTTTTTTATTTTAATTTTATTTTTTTTGTTAGTCAAAATTTTCAGGTGTCTTGAAATTTTCTACTTATGAGAAATCACTCAATTCTAAAACATTTAGTCAGTAACTTGACGTTTTGAGAAAAAAGTTCTAACTTAGCCTCTAACTTTTTTTTTTCTGAGTGATGGAAACAAGCTTCCATAAAGAGGACACAAGAAAAAGCAAAATGTGAATAAAGCAGATATTAATACATGCTGGCGAAATCATTATATTTTAAATAAAGTCTAGCAACAAAAAAAAAAAAACAACCAACCAATGCGCTATTTATTTATCAGTGATCTGCTCTTAGCCACTTTGTTGTTATGGACAGGCTGATAGATGAGGTGAGGCAGGAGTCTCTGTGTACTGTGATGTTTGTAAACGACATTGTGATCTGTAGTGAGAGTAGTGAGCAGGGGGGTGAGACCCTGGAGAGGTGGAGGTTTGCACTGAAGAGGAATGAAAGTCAGAAGAAGCAAGACAGAATACATGTGTGTGACTGAGAGGGGGTAAAGGTGAGGATGCAAGGAGAAGAGGTAATGAAGGCGACAAATATAGGAGGTGGCAGAGAAAATGTTAAGATTTTCATTTGTGGTGACTAGGATGGACAAGATTAGAAATGAGTCTACTGGAGGGCCACCTTACGTTGAGTGGTTTGGAGACAAAGTTAGAAAGACAAGGCTGAGATGGACATGCGCAGATACAAGAAGGAAGAGGAAGGAAAGAGGAAGACCACAGAGATTCGTGGATGTAGCGAAGGAGAGCATGCCTAGGTTTGGTGAGACAGAGGACGATGCTGGGGGAAAGGGTGAGATGGAGGCAGATGTTCGCTATGGCGACACCTACAGGCAGCATGCAAAAGACGAAGTGCAAATATAGATAATATACAATAACTATACACATACACAAATCATATAATATATCTATATAGTTATTCTATTATACATAAACGCTTGATAACATTTTAAATATATTAATTAATGTAGTTATTTATAGAGGGGAAATTAAAAGTAGACGGACACAAATGTGTTTCATGGTACTGTTTCCGTCCGGAGCAAGAAATTTGTGGCACAACATCCACCATACGAACGACTCGAAACGTCAACAGCTGGATGTATGAAGTGTGGCTGTGAGAAAGGCTATTACACCGAAGATACTAACACAGTGTAGCTTTAAATGTTTTTGCCATATTTTTCAGTCATAGAGAATCGCATCTATTGAAAGCATTAGCGTCAAAGCAGCAGCGGCTCTCTGTGTTAGACCTTTTGGGGAAATCCGTTTGAGTGATCTGCATTTAACAGGTGAGAGCTGAGTTTAGTTATTTAATTTGTTAGTAGATTCACGTTAAGTACCCCTTAAAAGACATGGCCAGCAGCAGCAGTGGTAGTGTGGACATGGATCCAGATGTTGCCCTGAGGCTTTTCGAGGAGGGAGCTACCCTCGTGCTGCTGGGTGTTCCTCAGGGTACAGAGCTCGGAATCGACTGCAAGAGTTGGCAAGTGGGTCCTCGTTTCCGGGGTGTTAAAATGATCCCCCCTGGTCTGCACTTCCTCCACTACTGCTCGTCAGGCTATGGAGGACAAATTGGCCCGAAGACAGGCCTCTTCCTCTCTCTCAAACCCAGAGAGATCATACTGGCCAACTGGGACGCCAAGGAAGAAGATCTGGACTTCTCAGCCTCCAAGAATGAAGAGGAGTTGAGTCGGGTTCGTGCCAGCTTGCGAGAGCTGGATCCTTACCTGGGCCCCTATCCCTATGAGGTGATGAGGAAGTGGGTGTCCCTCACTGACCGTATCAGTGAGGAAATGGCCAAAAACTTGCAGCCTCTCTCAGGTCGGGTATGTGCATTCAGTGACGTGATTCCCGAGCTTCAGTTCACACACACTAAAGACAGGGCGGAGCAGCCGAGGAATGACACGGCCTGTCAGAGCATGAAAGAGGGGCTTGACAGGCTCCCCAAGATGAAACAGAGGGAGGGTACGGAGTTGCGCTTCTCTGTCATCCCTAAGAAGACCTACCCTCCCGGGGCTACGCCGGCTGAGATCACCAAGTGCAGCATGGACCTGAGCTACGCCCTGGAGACGGTGCTGGAGAAGAACCACATGCAGGAGGCTCTTAACGTGCTAGGTATGTATCACATTTGTTAAAAATGGGTTACTCTTGGATTCATTATGCAAGAAAAAGTACTGACATTTATCCCCTCTCTCAGGTGAGCTGCAGTTTGCCTTTGTGTGTTTTCTCTTTGGAAATGTGTACGAGGGCTTCGAGCACTGGAAGTGCCTCCTCGCTCTGCTGTGCCGCTCAGAGGAGTCCATTCTGAAGCGCAAGGACCTCTACCTGGGGCTCATCGCCGTGCTCTACCACCAGCTTGGAGAAATACCTCCTGATTTTTTTGTTGACATTGTATCTCAGAACAACTTCCTTACCTCCACGCTGCAGGTACATGCACAAATCAGACTATAGTGTTTGTCACTTGAGGCTTCTTTATATACAACTAAATAATATATATTCATCTCACTGGTGCAAAATTTATTTTAGATGTCCACCAAGATGTTGTGATATTAAAAAGTTGAAAAAATGTGTTGTGCAAACTAATCTTAAGTAATTTAGGTTCCATTAACCAGTATCACACTTTTCAACCACCAAGCCAGAAGATCAGGCTTTTACTTGCTCCTTGTGTGACTTTATTGGCCCACAAAAATGACAGTTTAATTTCAAGATTATGCTATAGGAACATATCATCATTTATTAGTAGATTCAAGCTTTGTATTCTGACTACATTGTGATCTGTGGACAGAATTAGAATAAATAAACAAATGGAAGTCAAAGCAGCTAAAAACATTGTTTTTCTTCGCATTCAGTCGATCATTTCAATCAGCTCTCTTCATGGGTAAATCGGTCATTGGAAACACCGTCACTGGTCCAAATGGGTCAGCAGCTGGGCTATCAACTTGCCCAGCAGAGTTTTCTGCTGGCCTTGGGCCATTGGCCTGTTGGTTATGTTGAACCCTGCATTTGTTCTACTTAAACCCCAGTGGGGATTAAAGTGCACAGCAAGCCCAGGTTAAAAAAATTATAAAGATAAGATATCTTTATAAAATTATAAAGATAATAATTCCCATGCAATGAGAAAGGGATGTTTTAATTGCCAATGCCTTGAATACCTTTCACAACACTATTTTTATTTGGCTGGTATCTGAGGACAGGTTATAAATCAATCCGTATAACATACGTTCATAATCCTGAATGATCTCCACGACACACAGAAATGTTTGCAAACAGAAAATGGGCCACAGTATCAAAGCATCACTTGAATTGAATCACATTTACAGTTACCACTTTATAAAATTGTTGAATTAATTTTTTGTCACAGGATTTTTTCCAGTTTGCCATTGGGCCTGGTGTAGATGCCACCCTGCGTAAGAGAGCAGAGAAATTCAAAGCCCACCTGACCAAGAAGTTCAGATGGGATTTCGATTCAGACTTGGACGACTGTGAACCTGTTGTGGTGGAGCTGCCTGAAGGTGTTACAGTCGACTGAAACTACTCAATGGACTCTGTGCTCACCGAGAAAAAGGAACACAGAAGGAGAGCCACAAAGTATCTTATGCTACAGTCACACTAGGGAAAACAGTGGGTGGAGACGACAGCACGGCCAAACATTTTTGCAACTGACTGATCTCATTGGCTTTAAAATAGTTGCTTTGAAGATGGCGACCAAGTCTGTGATCACTTGCAGACAGCCGCTATCTTTAAAGTGGCTTTGGTGATGGTGATAAAATGTCAATACACACAAATTCACATTATGTACTTATATTAGGAGTGCAACTATGGCCTCATAGATTTGAAGCATAAATTCAGACATTTCTGCACGAATGGTAACGCAGCTGCTGCAGGATGATGATTCCAGCTGCAGAGTCACATAAGCTTTTGGCAGCCTCACATTTAAATTAGCAGCTGGGAAACAGTTGCAGAGAGATGTAGTGAAGTCTGGTTCTGACTCAGAAGGATTGTGTTGCGTTGAATCTGTTTGTGTTTATGAATTAGACAACACACTTTCTCCAGTCTGTGAGAGTGATTGCAGACAGAACCTATTTAGTCACTCAGAGGCTGAGCGTGTTGTTGGTCACTGCGACTACTTCCAGCTGTTTGCTACCATCAGTGTCTTTCTCCTAGTTACAAGGAATCCTCATAATGTTAGTTTGTGTAGCTCTATTAGTTCTTTTGCAGAGTGCATTGAAATGATCACGTGTGAACTGCACTACACCTGTGAAAAAAGCATACACACAAGATGTACAAGGTTTTCTGAAAGGGTTGGAAAGTATAGGTTTTATAACTCACAGAGTAATGATTTTCTTGTTAAAGTACTGCTTCGTTAAATTTTGTTTTTATGTTATTTTTTTTACTGTAATCAATTTAATAAAAACAGCACTTCTGAAACAAAATATCCGCCTGTGTCTGGTGGTTTCTGTCACTGTTGTTTATCATTAATGAACCTTTCAATACTTGCTACCATGTCTTTTCTCTTTCTCCTCCACTAGATGGCGCACATAGGCCTTATTTACAGCTTGAAAGCTGCTCTATAACACCATATTTGCAGATTGTCAGTTCCACAATTGATAAAAGCTGCTGTTTTTGGTGGGAAGGACTTGCAAGAAGAATTTCATACAATTTATCAGCTTTGATAAGTTTTTTTCTCTTCAAGGAGAGCAAAAAGAAAAAAAAAAAGGTGCTGCAATCATGATGACATGGATGACTGGGATAAGATAAGAGCTTTTTTTGTTAATCGACCTTTTCTTCTTCCACCATCCCTCTTAACACTTATCTTCAAATATCTATATAAGATTATCTAGAGAGGTATATATATATATATATGCAGTTACAACTCCTATATAGTTTACCCATACCTTTCAGCTCCATCCCTTCAGTTACAATGGTGGACATCACAGACTGTGCTCTCCTGTTGGTTCATTGATCTGTTCACCCGTTAATCTTGTTCTTTGCACTTCTTGAACCCTTTTCTCTTCAGCTGGACCTCTCTTATTTGACGTGCCCTGGCTCCATGAACCAATCTATAGCTATAAAGCTGTTTTGAAAAGGACAAAAGTCATTTAATGCTATTATGGGAATCAATAGAGTCTGAGCCCGTTGCTGGAGATCTAAATGCCAATACAAGAAATCCATTCTCTTCCAGGAAGACAGCTGGTATTGTGAAAGTGATGGTAATAGTGGGCTTTACACTGAAAACTCCCCTTTGAAGATTTACGCAACCCTTTAAAGAAGATCAGTTCATGTTTGTGGTCCGCTGTGAGACCACTGGGGCCCTGTGCTGGTTGTTATTTTCCTTTTTAAATGCAATTAAATGGCGACTATGGCTTGGAAAACATGGCGGAAACTTATCAGCACAACATGGAAGGAAAATGTATGCCAGTGATTTGTAAATGCATTTTCCTCTCCGGAGATGAAATACTGTACATTGTTGATGAAGACAGTCGCAGAAACGACTCTGCTGGGATGTCCTTGGCATTCCAGCCCCTCTATTAGTGCTGGAATTACAGTGTATAGGAATTCAGCAGACAACTCACTAAGGGTCCAGTTTTTCCGTGCCACATGCACCCCTTCACCCTCAGTGAAGGCTCTCCTTCTGTGTTTCCTGGTATGGCAACCATTTTTCTTCTAATCTCTCTTATTTGTTTTGTTTGGTGTGGCCACCCCGGGGGAGCAAGGCACATAGAGAAACAGACTGTACTGACTGTGCAGAGCTTCAAAAGCCTTGCAGGCCCTGTCAGTCATGGTGGAGCTTTCTCGCCATCAGATGTGAGCTGGCCATTTCCATGGGGCTCACAGGCCGCTCACTCTGCCAGTGTAAACACAGGCCCCTCTGTTTCTTTTTCAGTCACTCGCCCACTCGCCTCCCGTCTTCACGACAGAAAGGAGGATAGCGCTTAGTGTGTGCAACGACTTGACAGTCGGTGGACTGGATGTGATGAATTCATTGTGGATTAAACAAACCAGGAGTTTGATCATGCGCGTACTGAACTGCTAAATTACTAACTCTTATTTTGGAAATTTGGGATAAACAGTTACGTTTTGCCGTCCCCGTGGTGTAAAGTCAGAGATCAACTAGGAAATGCAAAAAATATAAGGATCCACAGAATCACTGCTAAATGGCAAATGATTTCCTTTCTATCTTTGTTGATTTATTATTTTTTTAATTTCAGGTGGTGATTTCCTTTGTTCTCACTCCCTGTGTGTACACACGGTGATGTCTGCATGTTTCCAGGACTATTTTGAGCTATAGCAGAAGGCATAAACTGAATAAAAACTAGTTAAAAAGTAGGATTTCAGTCATTGTTTGCATCCCAAAGTTATCTGTAAGGATAAATAGAGATCCAGAAGTGGAAAGGCTGTTTGCTCTGCATCAACCCTGGTTTTGCTGATATAAAAATGCAAGCAAATATTCCAGATGAAGGCGAAATGACCGGCTCTCATAAACCAAAACTGGTGTCAGAAAAAGTTTGATGTTGTGTGCATCTGTGGAATGGATTTTAATCCCTGTTCATACACACATCAGTTTTCAGAAGCTACTTTTTCTCACTTTTTTTTGTTGTTGTCTTGATGTTTGGCATTTACTTCATTGGGAAGTATATGCTGATGACCAGGCATTTCTATAATCCCTTTCTGCTGCAGTGCTAGCGGGAGTTCACATGTTTGACTCGCATGACCCAAATGTGATTCAGGCACGTGTACATTTTCCCAGGGTGCATATATGAGTGTGCGGTCTGGGCGCGTGCACATTTCGAACCCAGACTTATTGACGGCGGGGTGGTAGGGGTGTTAAAAGAAAGGATGAACGAGGTTAAAAAATCCTTCCTGGAAATTTCATACACATCAGGGGAGAGAGAGTGAGTGTGAGTCTATGAACAATATGTTCTGCTATAGTGATCTGGTGAAGCGATTAAAGGCAGGAGCTAAAAAGAAGGCACCAGACCTTTGAGGCCTAGTCAGCAGTCATCTGTGGGTCTTTCTGATCAAGTACAGCATAAGGACACAGCAGCTGGCCAATAAATTTCACAGACTAAGCAAGTAAATTTGTTGAGGTGAACAAAGCACCGGCCGTGATTAGCACATAGAGCTGCTCCAGGACAACAGAGGCCTAGATCACCTTCACTGACATGTTTCAGTTTTGTCAAAGAGCTTATAAAAGTGTCTACACCTGTGCTGTATGTCATCCCTGAGAGCTTAAATAAACATCAGCTGATCATTGAGAATCAAACGCGGGTTAAACAAACCACAGCAAAGACCTTTCTGGTTCCTATCCCCCCGTTCACAGTCCATCAGCTATCTTTCACTCTACCCCACCTGCTCTTCAGATGACTGAATCTGACTTCCATTTTTAGTGAGCCCGTGTTGTCTTTGGCCGTGGCACTCAGAGCACGAACTCTGGCCGACATCATCACAGCAAAAAGGATTTGAATACCCCTGCACCCCAAATACACACAGATACACACACTCTTCGAGCTGCTCACTTTCTATGAGGGGGCTCTGAGGTGATAGCAGACCCCTCCTTGTAGCCAACACTCAAGAGAGAACTCCCCCAAAGGGCTGCAGCACGGAGGCAAACACGTAAGCAGACTGGACCTTTGAGATTGCTCTCTGAAGTGGATGAAAACTTTCTTTACTCATAGTTTTCCTGTGTGTAATAAAGTCAGTCCTGCTTTCTTCTTTGCCATTTTGTTTAACTTTTAAAATTCCCTTCTTTATTCTTTACGCACAAGCAAACACTGTGTTGCTCCCAACATTTCGTTTCCTGTTCGATTTGGACTTATATACATTGCTTTGGATTAACCTCTGCTAGTTATTTTTGATTGTTTGTTTGTTTTCTTATGAAACAAAACTCTTGTAGATACTGTTGTGGTCAGAAGTTTACAACCACTCATCATGGGCATGAATGTGACTTTGAACTGTTCTCTTGATGATTGTACAGCTTACATCTTTAATGACTTAAACATTAAAAATTGGATACACAAGTTTGAATTTATTTGGGATTTTCTTTAATCTACACAGGATTAAAAGTATACATAGAGGCTCTCAAATATATATATGTATATGTACTCATATAAAACTTTTAATAAGTGGTGCTTTGTCTGAGTCTGACATCATTCACTGGACTGACCAGCACATTGGGAATTGGTTTGAACATTCAGGAACAACCCAGGAAGGCCCACAGTTTTATGGTCAGATGAGACAAAGCGAGACAAAGGCCACAATGACAAAAGGTATATTTGGAAGCGTAAAAGTAAGGCTGTACACTGAACACTGTGCTCTGGGTTTCTTTTGCTGCCAGTAGTAATAGTACATTGTACAAAGTAGGTGGACTAATAAAGAAGGAGGACTAACTATACATTTTTTAACTTCACCACAAATCAACAGATAGATGGTTGAAAATGTAGAACTAGTGAAGTCTTACAAAAAGGACACTTAAAAACTAGTTTTGGAATGGATAAAGCAGGCTAACATTACGTATTTGCAAGTATCTGCCTTCCCGAAACTCCGACTAAAACACTTTTGAAAATTTGCGGACGATGATTAAAAGGTGTGTGGGTGCCAGGAAACCAATAATATAACGAACTCTACCAATTCTGCCAAGACGATTGGTCAAATATCCAACTAGAATTATACCAGGAGCTTGTTTAATGGTTAAAATGCAACTTGCTAAGGGACATTCAACTAAATATCAGTTGGAGTGCATTTATATATTTGAGCCTATGACTGTACTTTTGACCTTGTCTGGATTAGAAAAAAATCCAGAATAAATTCAAACCTTTGTACCCAATTTTTTTTTTTAAAGTGATTAAAGATGTATGCTGAACAGTTATTCCACCCTGGAAAAAGAACAGTTCAAAGCCCCAAATTGCCATGATGATGAGTGTGTGTAACTTCTGACTACAACTGCACATTTGTTCCCTTATTAATTGTGCTTTAGCTCATTTTAAATGTGCAGGATTTATTTTGTGACACAGGCAGCATTTAAAAAGCCACAGAAAAATCCCAGCCTCCCGTTTTATTCCCACATCTCTTTAATACAACAGTAAATCATGATCTTCCTGTCTCCTTTATGTACTTTTTACCCTTCCCATTCTTTCCTACCGTATTCCACTTCCCCCATACCTCTGCTTCTCTGCGTCTAGGCCTGAGTTGAGTTATTGGACCATCATCTACCGTAGCTGAGCAGAGAGAGGTCAGTTCTCCTCGGCTATCAGTATTTTGTAGCTCGCTGTACCATTTCTGTTCTGTGTTTGGTAAAATGTCAGAGTCCCCAAATTCCCTCATAATCATTAGCAGACCTTAAGGAAACATCACTTCTCATCAGGGTGTTTATTAAGTAAATAACTCTTAATGACCATATTCTTTAAAGTCTTTCCATCTAGCTTTCCAGCTCTAACTCCCCTGTGTCCCTGGCCAGAATCCTAGACTCATCCAAGCCCATCATCCCTAATCTGAGTGCTAGCTGTCTCCTTTCCTATCCTACTGCTGTCACCACTGCTATTAAGTCTGTCTAATTGAAGAGGCTTCTGTCAGTGTGTGTATGTGCATGCAAGTATGGGTCCGTGTTGTGGCCAGGCTCACTGGAGCCAGGTGGCCACGTGTTTGGCTCATAGGAGGCCATTTCTCTATCGATGTTCAACCATAGACTATAAAGTCAGCCATGTGGTGAACATAGAGCAAGATCTTATTTGATGCCAGGGACTTGGCAACTGATGCGTAGGAAGACATAATCAGGAATGCAAATTTGGCCAATTATTTTTGAAATTTGGTGGATATGGCGAAAGCGGTTTGAGATTTTTCCAAGACTTTAATGAAACTGCAAGCAAGAGAAGATGACTCTGGACGAGACGCTAATAAATAAACAATACTGAGCTGCACATGAGAATTCACTGGGTCTTGACTAAGTAGATGGACTCTTTAAGCTGAAATGAGAGCATCAGTACTTTATAACAAACAAAACAGACACAACCTCCAGTGTTAAATCATCTAGATTTGAAAAAAAGAAAAGAATTCTCCAGCTATCCAAAAACATGTTAGGTGTGGTATATTTGTGGTATGTCAGCTTAAGATAATTAAGGGACTTGAGTTACTCAACCCAAATCACAAACAACTTGCAGAAGCTGTTATTTTGTTGTGATGTCACTTAAAGCTGCAGCACAGCTTTCTGTCATAAACACATTTAGCAAACATCTCCCTCTTCGCTGTGTCAAATCAGCCACATTTTTTCATCAACTCTCTTCACTCTTGTTATGTTTACCTCTCTGACCCAAGATGTCTGGCGAGTAAACAGATACTGGCTCTTGTCGTGGCCTGAACCAGGTCCACGTTTCTCCTTCAGGCCCTTCTTCTTGTCCAGATTAGCAAGGAACCACAGCTGCTTAATGAAAGTCAGGAGTGGCTGCCCACAGAATGCCTGCACAAAGACTACTGTAGTGTAGTAACAGGAGAGAGACCACTGGTGCAATATAAACATTACTGAATGAAAGCCAAGAACATGAGAGCATAATTCCGATTCGAATATCAGTATATTTGTATTGTATATTAGTCAGTCCATTAGTTAACATGCTATATCCATGCAAATAAATAAGTAAAATCAAGTCTTCGATCTCAGCTTTGCTCTTGAGCTGACAGGGACCTCCATTTCTTTTTAAGTAGGAAAACCCACAGTTGAGATTGCATTCTCCTGCAGTCCTCCTCCTCCTTGGGACACACTAATGCATCCACGTACTGAAAAATATTTTCATAACTGAAAGGGAGTATCCATCTCTCAGTTCAGACTCACAGGGTCCTGTTCATGTATGTTACTGAAGGAAGAAGAAGCTCCCTTGGCCTTATGCAGGCTTTGCCCTATCCTGAGGTCTACAGAGTGAAGATTTATGCTTTATGGTTAATGATATTCTACTCCCACAGCTTCCAGCCTGCATCCCTCCCTGCAAACCCCCCCAACACCAGGGCTGCTGGGATTCATGTGTAGATAAACAAAGACCCTCACTCGGACGGAAACACATGCAGTGATCTGGTCGCATTTAATGGCCAAAGAGGGGAATGGAAGCAATATTTTTACACGGAAGATTGGTTCCCAGTGTATGCGGTTCACAAAGGCATCCGGCCTGAGCTTTACTGATTCTAGTATTGTGCTCAAAAGTTTAAAAGAGTGTGTTGTTGAGCACACTTGCTTAACAACACACTCAAGAGTTTTACTTAAAGTTGGCAAAGCTGAAGCCATTCATATGTTACTCTAGACTTGTTTGCCATATTGAATATGATGCAACCACCAGTAGATAGGAAAAAATGTGTATTCCCTGACCGGTTGGCAATGGTTTCTGGAGGTTGCTTGCTCTCAGGGGTGGCTGTAGCCAATACAAGGTGGTATCTCGGGCAAGATACTAACCCCATGTTGCCCTCCAATGCATCCATCGGAGTGTGAATGCGAGTGAATGTTAGATAGAAGCACTAAAAACCTTAGATAAAGTGCTTGTGTGAATGGGTATGATTGGGTGAATGCACGAGTTGTATGAGGCGCTTTGAGTGCTCAGTGAGAGTAGAAAAGCGCTGTATAAGAACCAGTCCATTTACCTTTTGCTAGCCGATTGCCACTGTTGCTTATAATTGTTCATGTTTGCCTTCAAATACTTGCTAACTACTAGCTGAGTGGTAGTGAGCCAAGATGTCTCAAAAGACACAGCTTTTACTTTGAAGGCAAACAGTCTCCATTTTCACAGCTTCAGGACAACTCGGAGAGTAGTTGGACAGTGTTTCTGAGACAAGTACGTCACTTTGTGCAAACTACAGGCAACAACACAAATATATTAGAGACCAAAACAATTACAGTTTTTGCCAACATTTTCCCATAGCAACAGATGGTTTCAAGTCAGTCGCAGACCAATTTCTAGGCCTGTGTGCCTCATTTGAGCCTACATTTTGTCATATTTATATATATATTTTATTTATTTTTATATTTTTTAACATGTTCAATGTATCACTTTGGCATGTCAAGTGTACAGCACTTTGTGTTCAGCTGGGGGCTGATCTGAAAGTGCTATATAAATAAATTGCTTGCTTGCTTGCTTGCTTGCTTGCTTACCATGATGTCATAGGTCCAAAATGGTGAACACATTAACATCACATGGTTAGCGGTCACATGCCTGCAAAACCTTGATACTACACAGTGGTTCAAAGCGGTCTATGGTGTTCAGCCAACTGTTTTGAGAAGAAGGATAACAGGTTGTCTTCTTCTGTGTTCACACACACACACACACACACACACACACACACACACACAGGCATGATTTAGCATTGGTTCTTTATGTCTAAATAAAGGCTTTTTTTTAAAGAATGTTTCTGTGTGTTGGCCTTTATTTGTTTCTTTCTCTTTCTGGTTTAATCTGAAAGGCAGTGTTTCACACTTCTTTTGGCAGCCCTGTCAGTCGCCTGAAAGAAATTGAATGATTGGCAAATCAGTGGCTGTCACACCCAAACAATTTGGAGTCCAGCTTTTCACAGAATGATTTCACACGCCCAGGAGTGACCTTTGTCTCCGGCAAGGACATGTGAGCACATTATGAATGGTTTTGTTTGAGTTCTAGTATTATGAAGGAAAGATGTTAACTTTTTATGAGTAACTGCAGCTGGTCAACATATATGCATCATATAAAACAGTGAAAATGCTTCTCTTTTTTGGCATGCACTGGTGATGGCTGTGTACTTTAGGGGCTTTCTTAGCTAATCTAACAGACATCCTGACTGGTCCATTTGGGAATTGTTTAAGTCAAACCAATACCCGGTTTCACCTGAAGTGCTGCCATGATAACAATCAGACATAAGTTAGATGTCTGGGGTCATCAATGCACAATTTCTTGCCTTAATAACCAATAGCCTGAGAAAAGTCAAACGTTGGAGGTTTGCACATTGGGGGTTCTTAATCCAAACCACAAAAATGTACTTACATGTGCATGCATGCACTTTGTGTCTCTTTCTCCCACCTGCACTAAATGCACATACACGTACCGACACGTGTTTGACTGGCACATGCTCTATGATTGCTGCAGCATATAACCTTCATACTCTGTCTGCTAAAGAATGAAGATTTGTTAGTTTTTCAGATTCCTGGATGTGTTAATAAATTCATGCTGTCACAGCCACTGGGACCCTTTGTTTATTTTCATTAAGCAAAATCATCTTCAGGGCAGGAAAAGTGTAAAATACTGTTAAATACTGAGGTCATCACATCATGATGAGTAAGAGATGATAAGAGCTACAAGCAGGGGAAGATGTATTTTATTCTCAGAGTATGAGTTATTAAATTCTTACAGATTCAAGGCTTTGGTAACTCTAAATTATTAAGAAGCACGAACAATCTATTCAAATAAACTAGAAGAAAGTTCATTAGTACTACATTCCTTGAATGAAAACTCTGATAAACTGTTAGGTATGAAGACATTTAATATAATTTATGGGTCTGGGGCGATGGGATCAGGGTTAGGGTGAAGGACAAAGTCATGAAGATTGTGGATTTACCACATTCACACAGTGAGAGTTTTTTTTTGATGGATTTCTCTATTTTGACAAACTGTTAGTGATGCAAAGGGCAACTACAATTGCACTATATTACAACTGCAAGCTGTACATACTACCACCTACTCTACTCTGCATGAAGTTGACTAGTAAAGCCTTTAAAAATACATCCAAGATGTGCAGGACAAAGACATCTCTGAACTGTTATCCATGCTAACCAGCTAGGCTCATCTTAGTGCCATAGTCCATAGTAAGTCACTGTAGCGACCAGTCTGGTTCAGAGAAGAAGAGAATCCTTTCATCATTTTGTTATTCTAACCAACAAATGAAATAATGAATGCAACAATGACTGATGCTCTTGGCAAACAACCATTGGAGAGCTGAATTAATGAAGAGGCCTGCTGGTTAGAGTCAGTTAAACTAGCATGGGCCGTTGCATTCCTGCTATTCTTAATGGTATAGTGTGGAAAATCTCACTGTAGATAGCAGATTGCAGTCAATTGAATTCTGTTTTCTTACCCCACCCAGTTCAAGTGTATTATTCTAGCTGCAGCGCCTGCTGTTGGAAAAACATTTTTTTGTGTCAAGATTATTTAAATCCTTGTCTCTCTGCAAATCCTTGCCTCTGGAAAGATACTATGCCAAAAACTACTCATCACTTTGTCTTTTTACCTCTTTGGTGAGGGGAAGCCCTTCTCAGGTGACAAAACATAGGTATGATCCATCATATCTTCAGTCTGAAGGTGCACGTGTGAATTAAAATTTGTCTCCACGTCACATGAACACCTACGAGTTCTCATGTCTGCCCTGGTGTACGTATGTAGATTAGTTGGAATGGTGATTCACATCTTGGAAACTATAATCAAGACATGGCAGCTTCCACAAACTGACACTTGCTCCTGTGTATTTTTATTGGATTAATTCTGAATTTACGAGACTCCATTATTTATTGGAAGATGTAATTACACACTAACTAATATACTGTTATGCGTATAACAGTCTTATAAATTTTTTTAAATAGCCTCAAAAAATTACTGACTGCACCTTTTAGCTTTTTTATGCCTTCCTACCTGAACTCTAGTATTACCAGCTCTAATAGAACTGGTACCTACAAACATAGTTGCTATAAAGTTCACATGGTATAGAAATTTAAGACAACTTGGAGACTAAAAAAGAAAGAAAGAGCAGTTTAGAGTCTGTAATGACCATCGTATGATACTGCAAGTACTGATGATTATGAAGTTGGATTTATGAACCTAGTTGTGGCTCAACTCACAGCTTCTACAGTGATTGGAGTGCCTTTTTAAAAATATGTGTAAATCATGGCACAGCACATCAAAATGAAAATGTCTTCAATGCCCAGAGCTATTTAAAAGAAACGACCGCATAGCCTTCTAGAGGAAGGTACTATTCAGCTATTTTACAAACCATTTTACAATCAAAATGTTTTGTGACCTTGCCAAAAAAAAAAGAGTTAAAGCTGTACCTGATTTAAATCTGGCTATTACAAAGCCTTTTATTTCCAACAACTCCTGTAACAAAATATTAAGTTTTCATCAAGATACCAAACATCTTGTTTCCACATTACCGTTTCCACAATAAAAACCTTTGATTCTTAATAATTATTATCATGTTGTAATACCTGGCTTATCAAGCCTTTATGGGCTAGACCTTTCCCTTTAATCTACAGTGCATGTCTATGTTTTAAAAGTAATTGGTTGTGTCACGTACTGATTTTTGCTGAAATTAATAATTTAATAATTGGCTGGGTGCTTATCAACCATGGCTTGCTGACTGCATAAATAGTGAACAGACTCCCCTTATCATGTATCACCAGAATCAATTTCATATGCACACATTAGGCCTTATATTAAAAATCAAAACATTTAAAGTACGTAATATATTTTCCCTCCAGCAATACACCAAGTGCAGACTTGGTCCCTCTTGCAGTCAGATGAAGAATTCCATTCTTTATTAAAATATGAGATTTGTTTGGCTGGTACTGTGTCATACAAAGGATTAAGTTTCAAGACAAAGGGGTCTGTTTAAACTTCACCGTAAAATGTAGCTCTTCTTTAAACTAACATGACCCAGCTCGCAAGCTAAATCCATGCATTTCATTAGGGATTTATTGACAATGATCCACCAGTTGAGCATAATTGCATTCCAGACTGTAATGTAGCAACAGTCCCTCTGCACTTCGTCAAATCCAAGGGTGAGACTTGCAGGCACCCCTGAAAGTAATGTATGCATGCATGCTTAGGATTTTTCAAGGGCATGAAGCGCCATACAGGATGGTATGTAGAGTAGAGGCACTGGTAGCAGCTGCTGTGTGTTTGGTATGTGCTCTATCCATTACAATTGCATGTATAGCCTTTGACATGTCATTAAAGCATTCTTCAGTAGTGACAACATGGGGTCAGGAGATGTGACAGCAGCTATCACTGTCTGAGCAATTTGTATAATGTCATACTGAACAAATATGCAAAGACAGCTTTAGATAGTATCACAATTTTATGATGCTAACAAAGTCGTTTACTAGCTAATATGCATGGAACTTACCCTTCTTGATGTGTCCTACAGGCCTGTTTTATAAGGGTGGTTAAAGGGCACTTGTAGGCTTTGTGCTTGTAAAAATAGCTCACCAAAATAGGAATCGAAGATGGAATGAACCCAGTGAAAATACTTGTGATATTGATAGTTCAACAGCTACCATTTAACCTGACTCTAATTAAGACCAAACATTTTAATCTGAATGAAAGCCTGTGAGGGATCGTTTCTGCAGGCCAGAAACCGAGGAAACTGGAGAAGGGTGTGATTATAATTAGGAAGGAAGGGTGAATTTAAGAAAAACACATAAGTTATTCCCTCAAGAACTTTGTGTTTCAGATATATAGCTTGGGGATACATGACTGCACATACACATGCACCCTAATAAGTTTTGAATGCCATCCTAAATTTTATCACAAGGAAACTTAAATATCCCATTGCCTCAAAAGAGGAAGGACCCCTAACACACACACAGACACACACACACCTAGACACACACACACCTAGACACACACACACACAGACACACACACACACACACACACACACACACACACACACACACACACACACACTCAAGCATGTTATGCTGGTTTCAGCTGAAACAATGTTTCAAACCATATTCCGGGGTTTTTAGTTCACCATTTAAGAGGTTTCAAGAAGAAAATAAAAGGCAGATCTGAATGTTTGAAAATGTTTTGGAAAAATTCTGCAAAGATGAGATGAAAAATACTCAAAGGATAAATTCAATTGGTTTATTATTTAGATAAGTTGAAAAAAAAGTTAAACAAGCAAGTAAATAAAGAAACAAGGTAAAATGAAGTAATAATGAAAAAACCTTAAACAAGTAAATAAAGAAACAAGGTAAAATGAAGTAATAATGAAAAAAGTTAAACAAGTAAATAAAGAAAAAAAAGAAAACCCCAACAATCCCCTCTGAGCAAGCACTTGGCGACAGTGGGGAGGAAAAACTGCCTTTAAACGGGCAGAAACCTCCGGCAGAACCAGGCTCAGGAGGGGACAGTCAACTGCCGGGACTGGTTGGGGGGGTGAACAGAGGTGGAGCAAGACGAGGCTACATCAGGTGAGAAAGCAGTAGCGTCTCTCCTCCGGAACAAGCGGAACCATTTTGTCTTCTTTTTCATGGACTTTTCCACAAGTGCTTTTTTCTCCAGGATGAGATTTCTCAACTCATCGACTGTTTCTGCGTTTTGCTTTTCAAGTTTCTTACATCTTTGTTCCACCTCTTCTAATGTTGCTTGTTGTTCTTCAAGCTTGTCTTTGAGTTGTTTGGATGTTGCCTCCTGTATCAGCTTGTCCTTGTGCATGTCTGCATTTCTCTGTTGTACTTCTTTGTGCTCGTCTTCTAACTGCTCGTTTCTTTTCTGGATTTCTTGGAGCGTGAGCTGCAGGTCTTCATGTATTTTGTCTTGTTGTTGTTTTTGTGCCTGCATTTCAGTGTTTTCACGCTTCAAGTTATTGAATTCCACCAAAATCCCCTTAACGAGCTCGGAGTTGTTTCTCGCTATCTGATCGATCCTTTTCTGCATCTGTGAGCAGCGTTTCTCCAGTTTGTCCTTTTCTTCTTCCACTTTAGTTGCTTTGTCCTCCAGCTGCTTACAAAACTCTTGCAGTTTTAGATTTTTAGACTCAAAGTCCTGGACAATACATTTTCCTTCTTTCAGTCTTTCCTGCTGTTGCTCTTTCTGTTGAAGAAGGTCTTTATTTTGGCGCAGTGTTTCATCCAGGCTTTCTTTCAGCATTCGGTATTTTTCCTGCATGCTCTTCAGTTCGTGCTGCATGTCTCTTTGTTTTTTGTCCTGCTCTTCCTTCTGTTGGAGGATTTCTTTCTTTTCTTCCACAGCTTCATGGAGCTGTCTTCGGAGCAGCTGATACCTTTGGTCCATGTACTGGAGATCCCATTGTATCTTGTCAGTCATCGTTTTCTTGTCTTGGAGCTGGTTGGTCATTTCTTTTAGTTCTGCACTCTTTTGCTTGTTTTCTTTAATGAGGTGCACAATCTGCTCTCGGGTCTGAGCAAACTTGATTCCCCAGCCCTCATTAATAATTTTTATGTCCGGCTGGCGCTGTTGTCTTTCTTCCAGCTCTTTATTTTGGGCTTCCATTCTTCTACACTTGTCCTCCAGTTGAAGTTTCTCTTCTTCAATCTGTTGCATTTTTTTCTGGAGAAGGTAGTTTTCCTTCCTACTCTCCTCTAATGCCCTTTGGGAGGATAAGACGCCATTTGGGGAAATTGGCCGACCACGCCAGGAAGGAGAGGCGGCGTAATCTTTTTGAATTGGTTGGTTTTTTCTTGGAAACATGTTGGAGTTTCTATACGATGACTTTGAAAAGCTTTCCAAATGTTTCTGTGGTGAACGCTTGTAGGCTGCAAACACAGATGCTGCTAAAACGAACTAAAACTTGCTGTGCCTCACCCCTATTTAAGGAAAATCATCACAGGACTTAAGATTCTTAAGATCTCCCTATGACATCATCACTCCCTAAGCCAACGAGATTGTCACAAGACATTTTGGAATGGGGTATTTTTTTTTTAAAACTGTTTTCAAACTTAACTTTAAATTTCAGTGTTTCCTAGTTGTGGACTATTGGTTAGTCCAGCCGATTAACCCTTGGATGCACAACCCACCAATACCTACACTCTTCCACGAGTGGGGTCAAAAATGACCCCAAATAGAAACAATGTATTTTGATATAAACTCGGTTGTCATTCTTCACAATCTTTAAAACGAAGAGTTGTAATATTTTCATATTTGAGGTATTCCTCATAAAACATGTTTGTGACATGAGGCACTTTGCATTTTTATTTATTTTTTCATTAATTTTAAGAAATTGCAGTTTTTGTATGTTTTTGCAGTTTGTGTTGTAACTAAAAGTTACTGTGACTCAAACATAGAAAATTCGATTTTTTTATTTCTCACACCTAATTTATTAGCGATTATTTTATTTAAAAGTATTTTATAGCATATAACACCTTTGAAAATATGCTTTGGTTCACATTTAACTCCAGAAAATCATCAGTCAAAATATGGATACTACCTGATCACAGATTCGTGGTGACGTAACTGCTCTTTTAACTGTTTGGTGTCTTTGCTTTGTTTGGTGGTTGTAGAAATGGTTTATATGAGCTTTGAGCTGCGATTCAGAGGTTTCTGTGGACACTGCTCATGTCGGCACTTATATTTCTAACCTTTTCTTCTAACCGATTAAACATGATCTGCTCCTTTTTGCCCCCATTTTTGGTGGTGTAGGTGCAAATGATCAGTCGTGACATTCTGATAATAAAGAAGATACTGCAAATAATTATTTCTGCATTTGTGCGATTGAAGTCAATTGAAAATGTGTATGCAATGACACCGTTTTAAATATTTGGCCTAAATAATTTTGGAGTGCATGAGTCTAAACATGATGACCTAACTAGTGATACCCTGTCACCTGTCACACACACACACACACACACACACACACACACACACACACACACACACACACACAGACAGCAGCAACAGCATGTGATTGGACCTCCAGCTTTCAGAACTCTGTGTGCTTCCCCTTTGTTCTGACCCTGTGCCAGAGGCTGTGAAATGAGATTATTATGTGTGAAATGATAAGCCCTCTCACTTCTTCCTATAATCCAGACAGGACAAATCAGGGTTAAAGACAGAGGCTAGACAGTGTTGAGCGATAGCTGCAGGCTAGCGCTGCACTGCAGGGGAGTACAGTGCTGGACTAACTTCTTCCACATCATTGCAACTTTCTTTCGTGTCCTGCGGCTTGAGGGAGAACAGTTTATACAGATAGAAGGCGAGACAGAGACGATGGCGGCATAACCGCCTCCTTCAGCGTGCGCTCTTTTCATAAATGATCCCAGGTTGAATAAACATCCAGCTGGGTGCGAAGCACGGTCCTCACCCCTTAACCTACAATTCCTCCCACTCGCACCCCTGAGCAGCATCTGTCTGGCTCTACTGTGATGGCATTCCCTGCATACCTGTGCTCTCAACTGACGGGAGCACATGCACAGGTCACAGGGCCACAATGGGGAGCGGATGCATGCGTATTAACTCAAATCTCCAGCGACAACCCAGTTTTGCCATTATTGCAGATTAATCTTTCCCAGACTGTGACGGTATGGGGACTATAAATGTACGTTAGACTGCTGAGTGGAGAAAGGGGGATTAGGTGATGGTGAAGGCGGGCATTTGAGTGAGAAGTTTCAACCCTGGGCGACTGTGACCTCTGGCCTCCTGATGTGAACTAGAGAACAGCCTCCTCTAATGGAGTAATTACCGTGAACAATAACGCACAATTGGTTACAGTTGGATTAGCTTGAGCTCATCTAATAAGGCATGCAATGCACCAAGTGGGTCAGTGAAGCACTCAGTTTGGGGGATGATACACATTCTTTGATGATTTAATGAAAGGCATTGCTCTCTTCCCAGTTCACTGGCCGTTTGATGGTGATATACAGTATAGATAATGATAGAGGTATGAAGTTTCTGGAAAGGCAGAGCAGTGATGAATGACTAAATGAATACAAAAAGACTTTTTACTACTACAAAATACTGTATTTTGGATTTGCTCCATATTAAGGTTTAAAATGTATTAATTTATCAATTTTAGTCATTCTTCTGTTGTTAGTTGGATATATTTAACATTTCTTTTTTCACACATTGAACTTACACGAGGGTATGCATCTGCAAACCCTTAAATTGTTTTTTTCTTTGAGTGCAATCCCTCATGTAGTTGATTGAAGGAATTCAGTGATGCCCATTTCAGGCCTACAGTGTATTTCATTGTTAGAGTCCCAATAGAAAACACATTATTACACATATTTGCATGTGATGAAATGCAATCCCTGGCACAGAGGCCCCAAAACTGTTTAGTATTTCATTTTATTCAGTTTACACATTAAATTTCCATCAGTGTGGTTTATGAATGCAGTCCATTCTCTCTGTTTCCATGAAATCTTGGGCAACGTTTGGTTCTGCACAGTGATTTATTACCCGAATAGAGTAAATGTTTAATTATGAATATGTTTGATTTATAGTTTAACACACACAGTTTTGAATAAATTCAAAATCAGCATAAAAATCAGCACATAAAAGCCATATTGCAACATTATGACCAGAAGACTTTATGCACTTTGATATACCTGGTAATAAATTCTGCAGTCTGAGTGTTTTTACCACATGCTTGTTGGCTTAACATGCAGATGTACCAGTTTCACACATTATAAAATGCTACTTGTGTACAGTTATGGTTAGAAGTTTACACACACTCATCCTGGGCATGAACTTCATGGTAATTTTGGGCTTTTGAGCTTGTGTCGATTAGCAACAATGCCAAATAAATTCAAACTTCAAACCCAATTCTTGTTTTTTAATATCATTAAACATGTATGCAGTACAATCATTTCACCCCGGACAAAGAACAGTTCAGAGACATCATTCAAGCCCCTTATTACCACGACATTCATTCGACTTCAAACTTTTCGATCATGACTGTACATGTCACATGCAATTTCAAAAAGCGGTTGTTTAACACATGTATTGCAAAACCTATATGAAGTCACAGCTACAGTAAACCCACTCATCTGTGGTAATTATTAATGTAAACTCTATAATGAAGGTTTGTAAATGCATGTCAGTGCACATTTACATTTTCAGCCAGTTGATAAAAAAATTAAAAAAATAAGTCAGGCCTTACATTTGAGCTTCTGGAACTTAAAAAAAAGAAGAAAAATGTGACAAATTAGACAAAATCCTGTTCCTTACATTGAGAAACTATTGCTGTATTTTGGGACAGGGGACAGCTGATGCACTAGAAGCTCATCCGCGCTCCATGACTCAATGACCAGTGCTTATTTGGAAAATGATTTTTCTGATTTATTCTCTTATGCTCCTGTGTTTGTTATTTATTTTGAGCTGTAGTGTAAACTTCTAGTTTCATGTTTTCCAGAGCTGCCACACACATTTATGAAACTGTTCCTTCTGGTGGCCTGAATTCATAAACACAAAGGATTTTTGTATGTCACCGGACTGACTCAAAGTTTATCTCCTGTCAGAAAAAAGGAAAAGCAAAAAATCAGACTCTTTTTTTTCTGAAATTTATTTTCATTCTTAATTTCAGATGAGTACTAACCAGGTCATCTTGGAATGTGAAAAAAATGACATATATCAGAAGACAAAAAGCATCATCCATGCATATGGCACGGTGTCACAGGTTAGGACAGGAGGGATAACGGAGAAAACAGAGGTAGGATCCAAACTGCAGTGATTCTCTATATGTTATTGCAGGTGTTGCAGAATGAGCTAGAGAAGTCTTTCTTTGGCAAGTTTAAGCTGCGATATATTATTGTTGAGATTTGCTCTTTTGGTCTTGTCTAAACGTCTAAAAGCATCAGATTAATTACTTTACTCTGTCATGTCAGCAGATGTCTGCCTGATTAACCACACATTCACATGTGTGTCAAATGCTGATATGAATTAGGGGATCTAAAACAAAGGTTCATATTACAAAAGGGCTTTTAGACTAGCAACAAAAGTGTAAGTGAAAACTGGAACATGAATTCTGTCATCTGATAAATCATTACCAATTTGCTTGTTTTCGTTTAGTTTATTATTCACTAAGTGTTTCTACTTAATGCTAACTCCCACTGTTGGACTGTTTAAGATGAGAAAGTGATGGTCTCAGTGCATGTGATAGTGCCATCTGCTTCTTTACACCTGTGAGCAGTCAGCTTCAACAGGAGGGCGCCGCACGCAAGGATGTTGATGCCATGTGCCTCAGACCTGGTTCCTTTCCCCACAGGCGCTCTGCTGGTGCAATAAGCAGTTGCATTTGGTTAGGTTCAAAACAAAACCAGTAGTGCCCTCAACTGAACTCAAGTCACTGCAGTGGTTAGCAAGGGCCTGTTCCCAAGGAACCCTCAGTATCTCTGCTGTTAAACATAAAAAGACTCTGTGCCAGAGTGTGAGCGAATACAATACTGTCAATCTGCCAGCTTCTCCAAGAGACCACCTTAAAGACTTCTGGATCCTCTTAGGCAAATCTATATTTTTTTTCACAATAAACTGCAGCATATTTTATTTTGCCACCATTGTCTTACAGTGCTGTATGCCGTTTTTGTTCTTTGCACATAGACCTAAAAGATTAGGTGATCACTCTGACTACACACCAATAATCAGCTCCACAAAGCCTCCATTGGCAGTTTCTGTTTACTGCCTGAGGTGCTGATTGATTGCAGCTCTCTCAGCGTTTACGGTTGTAGAGCTCCAACATTATTACCCGAACCGAGTGGACTCCAGAGTTCTGCAAACCAGCCCCTGGTGTGCATTCAGTATGTTGCTGTCTTCAGCTCCTGATCAGCATCCAGCAAACTGAACCTTCCTTCCCTCCAGTTTCCAGTCTCTTCTCCAGTCACCCACCGCAGGCAAAAACAATGCTTGAACGGAATGCAGTTTATTCATTTCAACTGTTTTGTATTTCCAACATTTTCCTCCTTGCATCTTATTACCATTAAAAGCAGTACATAACATATGCCTCTTCACAGGACATCAAAGCCCTGAATTGCTTTCATTTAATTAACTGAGCATAAAAACAGAATACTCAGCAAAAGAGATAAGACACTCCAAGGGAAACAAGTCATTCCTGTTAAATTAGAAAATATTTATAGTAATCCAGTGCAGTGGGAGTATTATGGGGCAAAGTATGCAACTTTAGTCCATGCTGGCTGGTTTCTGAGGAAATAACTGATCAACATAAGTGAATCATACACATATGTTATATGTTTTCCTGATTCTCTCACTGTTTTCATAATAATAAACTTGTAATAGATAAGTCACCTTGCACCCCTAACACGGTGACACTCTAACAAATACCCACTCATATTAGACCAATACGTGGCCAGCTTTCATTACCTATTAGAATAAGTGTAAATGACAGCAACTGAATGAAACCTGCCCCAGATACAGTCTTATTTTGCTTTCCGTTAGTCTGTTTGTCCCACTGTCTTACTCTCGTAAAGCTTCAAATAGCAGCCATGACAACAAAAGGGCTCTCATCTTCCTTTTTCTTGGTTGCGGCTTCATTTTCCTGATAAATTTTGTACCCGCTGGGGGCAAGATCTGTATAGTTGTATTATAATAGAGAGCCAATCTAACTCTGACTCTATAGCCACTACACTGTGCAAACATTTCACCATGTTAATGTCAAAAAATTGCCCAATGCTCATTTAATATAACGTTTAAAAACTGAATGAAAGGGAGAACCATTCATCTGTAAGTCATCCAAATTGTAAAATGATCCTGCAAAAAAGTAGATGCTTATCTTAATGACTTTGCCTTAGAGGGAAAGGCGCACAATAATTTCATGTACAATTACAGCTTGTTCTGCACAATTATAGGGTCCGGTCATGTGGTGCTTTGCAGAGGGGAGTCAAAGTCAAAAATCTCAGCTCATAGCAGAAATAACCACTGAAGGATTTATAGTAAACACTGGCAGTACTATTTAATTAGAACAGGGGTGTCAGGGGAGGACTAGCATCTATTACCTCTGATTGGTGAGGCTGAAATTATTTCCATTCCTCAATCAATTAAGTTCAGTGGTTGAGGACCCATCTGTTTGTGGTTACAGTGCCTGGCTCTGAAATCTCCTCTGCTATTCTTTTATTTTAATGCTGAATGGGCTTTGTTATGATCAGAGAACTTTTTAAATCCTTGCTTTGGGTTATAAAGTGCCCATTCAGTACAGTAAGCACATCTGTGTGTGTGTGCATATGTGTGTATGCTCACAACTGAAAGCTGATTCCCATTCATTTGCAGCTTGAGGGGAATCTATCCAGCAGCACAACATGAGATTTCATCAGTGGTTATGTTGTTTACCGAGCTTGACTTTCACAGAGGAGATTCAGTTGTGGGTTTGGACAGTGTCACGTGTACATTCGAAATGTCTTGTAAATCAACTTTATGAAAGTAGGATTATTTTAACGAGGCCATCTCTGACTGTAAAGAGAGGTCATGGTAAAAACTATGGGAAAGAAAATAAATGGTTATCCCTGTTTTAATTTGACTTTGCACTGGCGATGAAATGGACACAAAGAAAACTGTTGAGCAAATCGTAAAGTTGAACTGAAACTGTCCAACGACTGAAAACTGGAAGCAAAAACTTATGCAACGTTACCGTCGCCAGTTCTCTCTCATCTTTGCAGCTGTGTCAACATTCAAAACTCGGAAGCTTGTTAGCCAGCCTTCTGTAAATGTGCAACAGAAGACTTTATCCAACTATTTTTTTAACAAATAAGTAAAAGTATAAATTAAAATGAAAGTTATAAAGCTACCGCTTCTTTTCCAACTTACTTTTTTTTTTTTTTTTTTTTTTGCCAAATTAGAGCTCTAATGACTCAAGTTTTTAAGACACTGCTGATTGATTTAATTTAATGATGTCCCCTTATGACCAATCACTTGGCAACAGCGGGAAGGAAAAACTCAATTTAAATAATTTAGAATCATCAGTTGACCTAACCCCACTAACTGCATGTCATTGGTCTGTGGTGGATTTAAACCCAGGACCTTCTTGCTGTGAAGCAGCATTGCTAGCTGCTGTGCAGCCATGGTGCCCTGTATTTAGCTTTTTATTAGCTTTTGTAAAAATTGTTCACCTTAAGCAATGACCAGCACACGCAACACAAAATCTTGAACCTATCCAGATATGCTGTTTTATGCAGGAAACCTAAAAACTGTCTGATAAGTCAGCACAGTAGGCTATGCACATTGCTGGTTAACCGCCTGTTATTTAAGTGATAAAACTACTTTTAGTGCCTTACCCTAAAGATTCCATACCATGGAGTTACACATAGCTGTTTGATTGAGGTTTTCACATAAGCCATATCAAATAAACCATATCAAATCAGTTTTAAAGCTCCTGTAGATCCCAGCCCAGAGACAGGGAGGGTTGAATGAGTGCATGATGCTGAGAGCACTGACTCACTGGATTAAACATGTTTGGAATTCTTGGCTGCCCTCCAGAAGAGATGGCTTTCAGTTTTATGATCACAATCACACAGCTTATCGTCATGTGTCATCGACTTGGCCCACAAGGGAGCTGACTTTAAAATTCTTAGATCTTTGTTGTTTTCATTGCAGTGCAGTTAAGGAGAATTTCAGCAATGCAGCTTCCACAGTCTCCGTCGTGTTTTCAGCTTTTTGTTTTTTGCAAAGCAGAGTGTGGAAAAACAAAATGCAACCACTTTAAGAACATATTCAAGAGCTCTAAACATACACAACTCCCTGTCGTAGCCGGGTGCTCCTACACATCAGCACATGTCCCACATTAATATGTTAACAATTTCAACACACTGACATCCTCTCACTTGTTGATTTGTGGTTTGTCCATATGGCAGTGATACTGAGAGAGGGATAGTGTTGGACTGTAGTGATGTGATTGGCCAGTTGCCTGTGTAAGAAAGTGTTGTGTGGTTCTATAGTAGTGACCAGAGAGACTTTCAGTGGCTCCAGTGCTTATGTAACACACTGGCCAACAGCTGCTGTTACATCAGCAGAGGCAGGACAGCGATGTCCTTGGAGTAAGCGCAGCTGAAGTCACTCTTAGCTGCACATGTTCGGCCATTATAGAGTCTAAATGGTGCTTGACTGTGTTTTAGAAATGTTTGGACCCATCACTGATTGGTGGGATTTGTTTCAGTGGTCTTCAATCTCCATTAGATGGACCCAGAGGTTAAAAATGCTAAATGATCACTTGGGTAGGATTCTGCCTGATAATGTGTTGGATGCAACGGACTGCTGGAAAGTCAGATTCTGGAAATCCTTGGCATGGGCCCTGAGTGAAGCTAATAAATAATATAGAGAATAATGCAGGAAGCCAGGAAAGCATCTGGCTTTTGTTTGACCAGCAGGCCACAGAGTCAGTCTGTATCTCAGACCCAGAGTATCTATTCAGTTTAACTCTCTGTTGTCCTCATAAACAACCAGCTGTGCCAACAGAGCTTCTGTGTTTCACTGTAACCAGGAATGTGTCGCTCAGACTGGTGCCAAGCTGCTCAATTTCATGGCCAAAGTGAAATGAACTCCACCTTTAAACTTTGTGTCACTGCACTGACAGTTCAGCTTCCATATATTTAACTATTCAGATGTGTCATTCATAAACTGTATATAAAAGATGAATGTCGTCCAACAGTCTGTTCCATAGAGAACATACCATAAATTAATAAGTCTCGATAAGTCCAAAATGCACCGACACCACAAACACAAATCGCTGGTGCTAAAAGACTATTCTTAAGACCTTTACATTGATCATAACTGTGAAAATATATTATTCCAGATATATATTTATTTAGATTTTTCCCCTTGGCATTCTTTGGCTGTTTGGGGGGGGGGTTTGTTAGTTTGTTTGTTTTTTGTTTTTGGCTCTGATCTAGCCAACGTTCTTCAGTTGCCTAAAATGCATGCATTGGTGGATAAGAAATGAAATGAGCCATGAAAAGAAAAAAAACTTGCCAAAAATCCCTCTCCAACTAAGCTTTTTCTTTGGTGCCCACACAGACACACACAAAAACACAGATTCCCTCACTGGTGAGCCGATGAAATGGGGCTAAACCCTGCTATTTATTTATTTATTTTCTCAGCATGGATACAAAAGTTGACAAGAAAAAAGTTCACAGATATTTGTTCCACTATGCGGCTTCTCTGGCAAGAAGCCGCATAGTGGAACAAATATCTGTGAACTTTTTTATTAGCTCAGTGACAAAATAACCAGCTCGATACACCGCATTAAGCTCAGACCTCAAAGAAGATGGCACAGAGTTGAAGAAAAGAAACACAGGCAGTAACTCTTACACCATGGCAACTGCAGGAGCTGTGAACACAACAGAGGAGTGGTACTTAATCATACTCTGAGATTTAAAAAAAAAAGCTGTTACAGTAGATGGCCTGTGTAGAAAAATATGGAGAAAAGAGATAAAAGGCAATGAGAGTGCCGAACAGTGAGGAGGACACAGTGCAGACAGATGTAAAATGCAAGGAGAGGTAGAGAGCAGAGGATATAGCTAACAGTCAACTATATGGTCAGAGGTCAAGAGGACCAGGGTGGTCCATGGTACAGTCTGGGAGTGGGGGAATCCAACTTGTCAGTTTGCTTCAGTGAATAACTGGAAACTATGACTTTGCATGTGTATGGTTCCATCGATGAAAGGAGTCTCTGAGAGGTCAAAAAAAAAAAGAAAAGCTGAACAAGTCACGAGTTGTTTGTGAGTCAGTGAACTGTGTGACAGTGAGTCTAACAGCAGCTCTGCAGGACAGCTCTCCACCTGTGACTTTGGTATTACTGCATTGCTGAACTAGACTGTTTAAAAAAACATCCTCTGACCTATAAGAGACAAAAATGAAAGGATAAGTAGAAAAACACGAAAGTGGAGATATTTCCTGGAAGGAAAGGGAACCCTTTTGGAATTCTTGAATTCCTGGATTCTCAGGCTCCCCACAGTGGCTCGGAAGTTGCAGGAATCAGATTGGCTTCGAGTGACAGGATGGAGAAAAGTCGGCTTCCTGACAGGATGTGAATCTGTATAAATATGTAAATGAGAGGAATGCGATTTGTGCATTTATTGTCTTGGAAGAAGGGCCGATGCTTCAAGTGGTTTAAGGGATTAAGTGTTTCCCACTGGCAAGACTGACTGATATTTTAGACAGCTGAGATGCATTTCAGATGACATGCATCTAGTTTTGGATTAAATGTGCATAAAAATCAAAATAAGTGCAGGGTATATTTATGTTTTGCCAAAATTAAATGAATAAACGAATAAAAACCCTTTTGAAGAATTTAGTGTTAAATGACCAGAAATTTGTTCCCTGTTTTTCACACTGAAACTGAGCATTTGATCTTTAAGTCACTTAAAGATCACTCAGACTTTAAGTCTTTAAGTCACTTAAGTCACTCAGACTTTCCCAGTGGCATTGAAATTGTGTTAAGTGGTCTTTTTACAACACTTCCCCAAAAAAGCACTCTTCAGAAAAACCCATAAACAAACAGGGGGCTGCTTTAGCTTTGTCATTGTGAGAAGTGATTAATATACATGTCACGGGGTGCCGAGGCAGGCCGTGTGTGAATATTAATGGACCCAAAATGCAGACTGCTTCAGTTGTGAGCGAGCTTTATTAACAAAAGGGAAAACCAACGAGAACGAGGAGGAGGAAAACCAAACCCTAAGAATAAACTAAACTGGGAAAAGCTACACAAAAACTAACCTAAAACCTTGAGGTGAGAAACGTAGATGCAGGGAGAATACACCAGGACATGACGGGGAGCAACACAGACGAACCAGCAATCACTAAGACAAAAGACACGACTAAAATACACTCAGAGAACACAGGGAGATACACACAGGTGGGGGACACAGCTGGGAGAGATTAACCTGACGAGACAAGGGAGGCAAACTGAAAACACTCACATCAGACGCAGACCTTCACAATAAAACGGGAAACACATACACACAAAGACACAGACTAGGAAACGCGGACTTAACACAGGAGTAGACGGCAGAACAGAACAACACTAAACAGTAGGAAGAACAGAACCAAAATGACACTAATAGAAAACACAAAACGCTGGGTCAAAAGGACCCAGGATCATGACAGTACCCCCCGTCAAAGGCTGGCTCCAGACAGCCCAAGAAGAAAACAAAAACAGCCAGAAAACAGAAAACAACCGGACCAGGGCGGGCGGCGGGGGTCCAGGACGGAGGGCTCGAGGCAAAACAAAACAGGAGCACTAGAAAGTCCACAACAAAACGCGAGTCCAGCACCAAAAGAACAACAACAAAAGAAACACACCGGAGCACAAGAAAACAGAGTCCAAAACAGAAAAGTTCAGGGGGCCGGCCAGGGGGCCGACCGCACAGGAGTCCAAACAGTTCCGGGGGCCGACCGTGCGGAAGGCCACGGTGGCGATGTGGACCCAGGTCAGGGGGCCGGCCCGGGGGCCGACAACCCAGGAGCCCGGACAGTTCAGGGGGCCGGCCGTGAGGACGGCAGCGGCGACGACCCAGGCGGAGGCGGTCCGGGGGCCGCCCACGACGGCGATGTCGCCTGGCCAGTGGCCTGGAAGGTGGCCAGTCAGCTGCGGACCCCGACGGGGTAGGACCAGGCGACGCTGCAGACCCCGACGGGGCTGGACCAGACGACGCTGAAGACTCGGAGGCTGGACCAGGCGAGGCTGAAGACTCGGAGGCTGGACCAGGCGAGGCTGATGAGGCCGCAGGTGACGGCGTGGAAGACTCGGAGGCTGGACCAGGCGAGGCTGATGAGGCCGCAGGTGACGGCGTGGAAGACTCGGAGGCTGGACCAGGCGAGGCTGATGAGGCCGCAGGTGACGGCGTGGAAGCCGGAGACGATGAGGCCGCAGGTGACGGCGAGGAAGCCGGAGACGAAGAGGCCGCAGGTGACGGCGAGGAAGCCGGAGACGAAGAGGCCGCAGGTGACGGCGAGGAAGCCGGAGACGAAGAGGCCGCAGGTGACGGCGAGGAAGCCGGAGACGAAGAGGCCGCAGGTGACGGCGAGGAAGCCGGAGACGAAGAGGCCGCAGGTGACGGCGTGGAAGCCGGAGACGAAGGCACTGCAGCTGGCGGCGTAGATGGTGAGGCTGCAGCTGGCGTGAATGAAGAGGCGGCATCAGGCATGGAAGCCAGAGACGGAAGCGCTGCAGGCGGCGGCGCTGCAGGCGGCGGCGTGGAAGCCGGAGGCGGCGGCGTAGATGGTGAGGCTGCCGCTGGCGTGGATGGTGAAGCTGCAGCTGGCGGCGGCGTGGAAGCCGGAGACGGAGGCGCTGCAGCTGGCGTGAATGAAGAGGCGGCAGCTGGTGTGGAAGCCAGAGACGGAAGCGCTGCAGGCGGCGGCGTGGAAGCCGGAGGCGGCGGCGCTGCAGCTGGCGGCGGCGTGGAAGCCGGAGACGGAGGCGCTGCAGCTGGCGGCGGCGTGGAAGCCGGAGACGGAGGCGCTGCAGCTGGCGGCGGCGTGGAAGCCGGAGACGGAGGCGCTGCAGCTGGCGGCGGCGTGGAAGCCGGAGGCGGAGGCGCTGCAGCTGGGGGCGGCGTGAAAGCCGGAGGCGGCGGCGCTGCAGCTGGGGGCGGCGTGAAAGCCGGAGGCGGCGGCGCTGCAGCTGGGGGCGGCGTGAAAGCCGGAGGCGGAGGCGCTGCAGCTGGGGGCGGCGTGAAAGCCGGAGGCGGAGGCGCTGCAGCTGGCGGCGGCGTGGAAGCCGGAGGCGGAGGCGCTGCAGCCGGTGTGGAAGATGAGGCTGCACCTGGCATGAATGGTGAGGCTGCAGCTGGCGGCGTGGAAGCCGGAGACAGAGGCGCTGCAGCTGGCGGCGTGGAAGACGGAGGCGCTGCAGCTGGCGGCGTGGAAGACTGAGACGGAGGCGCTGCAGCTGGCGGCGTGGAAGCCGGAGGCGCTGCAGGCTGGACGGGTCCCTTGGATCCTCCAGCGGAGACCAGAGACGAAGGCCGGAGCGGTCCCTCGGACCCTCCAGCGGAGACTAGAGACGAAGGCCGGAGCGGTCCCTCGGACCCTCCAGCGGAGACTAGAGACGAAGGCCGGAGCGGTCCCACGGACCCTCCAGCGGAGACTAGAGACGAAGGCCGGAGCGGTCCCACGGACCCTCCAGCGGAAACTTGAGACGAAGGCCGGAGCGGTCCCTCGGACCCTCCAGCGGAGACTTGAGACGAAGGCCGGAGCGGTCCCTCGGACCCTCCAGCGGAGACTTGAGACGAAGGCCGGAGCGGTCCCTCGGACCCTCCAGCGGAAGCCATCAGCAAGCCAGCGGTCATGGAGGCCACTAGCAAACACGAAAGTAGAGGGTGCTGTGCTGAGCACTGGCTCTGCTCAGACAGCGCTGACACGGAGTTATTCTCTGAGGGCTGCTTAATCTTCAGGGGTCCAGAACCAGCTGGGGACTGAAACCTAGCTTCTGGGGAGGCCCTGGAGTGCATAACGGTGCCTGAAGCAGCTAAAGTGCGAGAAACTCCCTGGCTGGAACTTAGACTTTCTCCCTGCATGGAGTGAATGAGTGAAACTGGTAATACTGGAACCTGTACTGCAAGTAACGGTGACACTGGAAGCACAGGGGCCTGAACTACAGGAGCCTGACCTACAGGGGGCACTGGAGACCGAACCGAAAGTGACACTGGAGACACTGGAGGCACTGGGGCCTGGACTACAGGCGGCACTGGGGCCTGGACTACAGGCGGCACTGGGGCCTGGACTACAGGCGGCACTGGGGCCTGGACTACAGGCGGCACTGGGGCCTGGACTACAGGCGGCACAGGGGCCTGGACTACAGGCGGCACAGGGGCCTGGACTACAGGCGGCACAGGGGCCTGGACTACAGGCGGCACAGGGGCCTGGACTACAGGCGGCACAGGGGCCTGGACTACAGGCGGCACTGGAGGCTGCACTGAGGGTGAAGCTGGGGGCACTGGGGCCTGGACTACAGGCGGCACTGGAGGCTGCACTGAGGGTGAAGCTGGGGGCACTGGGGCCTGGACTACAGGCGGCACTGGAGGCTGCACTGAGGGTGAAGCTGGGGCACTGGGGCCTGGACTACAGGCGGCACTGGAGGCTGCACTGAGGGTGAAGCTGGGGGCACTGGGGCCTGGACTACAGGCGGCACTGGAGGCTGCACTGAGGGTGAAGCTGGGGGCACTGGGGCCTGGACTACAGGCGGCACTGGAGGCTGCACTGAGGGTGAAGCTGGGGGCACTGGGGCCTGGACTACAGGCGGCACTGGAGGCTGCACTGAGGGTGAAGCTGGGGGCACTGGGGCCTGGACAACAGGCGGCACTGGAGGCTGCACTGAGGGTGAAGCTGGGAGCACTGGAGGCTGCACTGAGGGTGAAGCTGGGAGCACTGGAGGCTGCACTGAGGGTGAAGCTGGGAGCACTGGAGGCTGCACTGAGGGTGAAGCTGGGAGCACTGGAGGCTGCACTGAGGGTGAAGCTGGGAGCACTGGAGGCTGCACTGAGGGTGAAGCTGGGAGCACTGGAGGCTGCACTGAGGGTGAAGCTGGGAGCACTGGAGGCTGCACTGAGGGTGACGCTGGGAGCACTGGAGGCTGCACTGAGGGTGACACTGGGAGCACTGGAGGCTGAACTACAGGTGACGCTGGGGGCACTGGAGACTGAACTACAGGTGACGCTGGGGGCACTGGAGACTGAGCAGAGTGTGGCACCGGAGACTGAGCTGACGGTGAGTGAGCGACTGACACTGGAGACTGAGTGGAGAGTGGCTGCGTAGCAGCTAACTGAGCTAAGAATGGCTGAGCAGGCGATAAGCTGTTTACATTGTTATCCGTCGCACAACACACTGCCCCGGAACAAACAGTTCCACAATCCACAATGGAAAAAGAGTCCTCACTCACCACAGCCGGCGATTTAGAAGTCCGAACGTCCGGCTGTGGGGTGGCGCGCCGGCGGCGCGATCGACATTTCTTCCCCGCAGCCGGCTCCGACAGGCCGGGTAAACTCGCATCCTGCAGGTGAGGCTGACGCGGCTGCTCCGGGGTGGCTGGCTGTTGCTGCTGGACAAAGTCCGATATTTCCCGAGCTCGCGCCGCCTCCCGGGCTTCATACAAGTTGGCCAATAAGTCCAAACATCCTCTGACCTGGCGGAGATAGGGATTTCCTCTGAGGATTTCCTCAATGCCATTTATCCCCACGATCCTAGCTCTCATGTTCGAGGTGTGGGTTATCCACTCGACCAGGCGTTGGACTCGCATCAGATCGCTCTCCCCGGGTAAGTCCGCTGGATCCATGTCGTGGCTGGTTCGTACTGTCACGGGGTGCCGAGGCAGGCCGTGTGTGAATATTAATGGACCCAAAATGCAGACTGCTTCAGTTGTGAGCGAGCTTTATTAACAAAAGGGAAAACCAACGAGAACGAGGAGGAGGAAAACCAAACCCTAAGAATAAACTAAACTGGGAAAAGCTACACAAAAACTAACCTAAAACCTTGAGGTGAGAAACGTAGATGCAGGGAGAATACACCAGGACATGACGGGGAGCAACACAGACGAACCAGCAATCACTAAGACAAAAGACACGACTAAAATACACTCAGAGAACACAGGGAGATACACACAGGTGGGGGACACAGCTGGGAGAGATTAACCTGACGAGACAAGGGAGGCAAACTGAAAACACTCACATCAGACGCAGACCTTCACAATAAAACGGGAAACACATACACACAAAGACACAGACTAGGAAACGCGGACTTAACACAGGAGTAGACGGCAGAACAGAACAACACTAAACAGTAGGAAGAACAGAACCAAAATGACACTAATAGAAAACACAAAACGCTGGGTCAAAAGGACCCAGGATCATGACAATACAGGCCTCTAGTGTGCTGTTGAAAACAATGAGTCACAGTGCTGGACAGTATCTTGCCTGAGTGAATTCTGATTATTTGGAAAGCACACTAAAACAAAAGCTGCAATTTGAGGATTATATAATACTTTAATGTGGTGTGACTGGAGGAAAAACTGGAAGACGAATCGTGGCAAAGAGGAGTCTGAAATTAGAGAGCAACATGCAAAAAACCCCCAAACACAGCTGGGCAAAAAGGTGCCTTTTTCTGATTATGATTCACTACAAATTGATAATCAGGAAACAGCCACGTTAGCAGCCATGAACACATTTGTTTGCTGCATATTTCATACTGTGTTCCGTAGCCTTAGTTTTAGCCCATACTGCCAGCTGCTCAGGGCACTTATCAAACACATGGGCTCAGTATGTGAATAAAGGCATTCGGTGTGTTGGCCAGACATAAGAGAAAATACAGTGGGAGGAATGAAATGTGAAACACTAATCTAGCTGTAAACTCAGGGTATGGATCTGTGGCTGTAAAAGTTTGCAGAGTTGAGCGTGGACACTTCTGAGTGGAAACACTGTATCGTATTAAACAAATGACTCTAGTGTTGGGAATCAGCAAGAATTTTATGGGAATATATAAAATTTTGTATAAACTGTGAATGAAGGTATATCAAATATCATAAATCCTGCTTCAGGCCTGCATGCATGTATGCATGTGTGGCTGCAGAAGAGAAGGGGCTGTATGTTTAATTGTATAAATGTGTTACACACACAAGGATCATTGTATTTTGCTCAATTATCCTTGGGTGGAACCTAATTTCTGGCAACAAAGTCAATTATTGTTCTGAAAGCCAACAGCACATTCTCTGACTACCCACACCTAAAGCCCTTACAGATGAGCAGTATCCACATGATTGTAGCTCTTATTGTTGTGCACTGCTGTTTGCACTGGGAGTTTCTTTCAGGTGCCAAAGCAAAATGATCTTCTCAGCTATATTAGGGGAAAAAAAACCACTAATCCAATTATAGCTACAGTCAACATAATTTAAAATTACTTTAATGTTCGCTGACACATCTCAACAGTGACCCCTTCCACTTTGACATTTTGTCTGTTGTCCGTCTGTCGTCTCAGCCATAGCAGGTGCCAGGTGCCATGAGGCAGGCAGGCTTAAAGTTTCAAAGCAAAAAGAAAGAAAAAAAGGAGACAAATTTCCTCAGGGAAGAGATCCAAAAATATGCTCATCAGGTGGTTTTCTGACACATTTTTTTCACTCATTGGACTTCCCATCTGAAAAGGCCACTCATAAAAGGCTTACTGGGTATAGACATGTCCAAATACTGCCATCATCACCGTAGGCTCCAAGTGTCAGGCCAAATTAGTGTCAGCAAGGACTACTAAACACATCTGTCCTCCTCCATTAAGCGCCGAGTCTAACCCTAGCTTTCCTGGGCCCAGGACCAGACACACCTGCTCTAACCTGCCCACAAAGCTGCTGAAAACAATAGCCCAGAATCCTTAATGAGGCACTGACTGAAGGAAATGTTTTCAGCTGCTGTTCCATTTCATTTGGACTGTAGAGTGACATTAGTCATCCTCTCTCTGCCCCTAAGTAACTTACCTTATATGTCTATATATGTCTATGGCCCAGAGGATGTGCCAAAAATAAGATAAGATAGTCAAAATAAGTCAACAGGCCAGGAGAGGATGTCTGTGCAAAAGCAATAATTTACTTTTTAAACGTTTACTAGTTTAAGTTTACACTTATTTTCAGCTCTTTCCATGCTATTTTATAAAATCAGCTGATGTGGCAAGGGGATAGGCTTGACTCAAGCTTTAGGGCTGATTTCCAGTCCTTACATATATGAAATGATTTTAGAAAATTGCCATACACCAGAGGTTAAGGTGGGTCATAGGGAGCCTGCACCTTCAAATAAAGAAAAAGAATCTGAAGCTGTTTTTATGAATGTCAATCTCAAGTTCATTTGTTTCACTCAATAAATGAGAAAGTAATGCCTCTCTGAGGTGTATCCACTCTCCCCATAACTCCCTTGAATGGGTTCTAGTTCATGTGTTTAAAAAGAAAAGAAAAGAAAAGGCTGGTTGTGGTATTAATTACCAGTGTAGCTAGCAACATGTTTTAGCTTTTCGTCAGTCATGTCTTCATGTCTTCATGTCTGTTTATTGTCAGTCGCTGTGTCAAGTCTGATCTCAGTGTGTGTTATTTCCCGTTTTATTCTGATAGTCTCATGTCTTGTGTGTGTGTGATGTTCACTTTTTCTTCGCTTGTCTCGTCAGTCAGATTCTGTTCAGCTGTGGTCCACAGGTGTGTCCGCTCTGCCCTCAGCTCTTTCCTTCTGTGTATATACTGTCTGTATATTGTGCATAGTCTGTCTCAGTCTGTTCCAACCCAACATAGCTATTAATTTTGCGGTGCCTTTTTGCCAGCGATATTGCTGTGATTTTGAGTTTTACATCTGTCTTCTGAGTCCTGCATTCTGGGTGTACTCCAGCTGCTTGCTCTGCATCACATGAAATAAATAACATTTTAGATTTGTTTTGGCAGGGTTTTGTCAGTGAATGTGCATAAAAAATGAAGTTGGTTTAATACATTAAAGAGTAGCAGACCTCACAGCCAGCAGCACTGGTCACCTGATCACATGTCCTGCAAAGAGAACAAGTCCAACAGAGCTCATAGTACAATTTAAATACATTCATGAGTTGTTTTGAGGTGAGTCATTTTCCCCTGCTGCTTCCATTCACTGGATCAGGGGTTCCAACACCTGCCAAACCCTATAAATCCCGGATGTAAATGACCTCACTAGTCAGTAGCACCCTCAGTCTACCAGCCAGCCAGCCTCCCTATCTTGCTGTTATATAAAAAGCGTTTTGTTTTTGTTTTAACAGACCGTTGCATCGTATCTCATATTCCACTTTACCTGAGCAGGATGGACTCATGCTAGCTTGCTGCCACTCACTCTTAAATATATGTGCACATTATTTGGATCCTCATTTTAAATGTGACCTCCCTGTATGATGTCAAAAACAAGAGATGCACACATCTCTGGCTTTGAGCACAGCATCCCCACCCACTATTTGCAAGGGTCAGCCAATCACAATAATGCAAATTTTAAAGAAGTGGTGCTTAAACAACATATTTCAGCCAGAGGATGAACTGAGGCGCTGCCCTAAGGTCCACTGTAAGATAAACAAAGTACATTTTGATCTGTGAATTGTGTAAATCAGCACTAAGCTGATTTACAGTGCGTGTAACTCCTTTAAAGCACAGGTAAAGCTTTTTGACAAAATAAATCAGTTTTACATTTCAGTCTGTATTTATTTAGGGTTTTTGAATTTTCTATTTTCTGTGTTTCTTTTAAAATGTAAACACTATATTTAAAAAAAACACTTAGAAAATTAATATAACGTTTGACAAATGCTTTCTGATACTCGATAAAATGAAGTAGAACCGAAGTTCCTCTCTGCGTTATCACAAGCAAATATTCAACTGCTGTCATGGAAAAATCTGCAAAAAAAATCCTGGTTCAATCAGCAGAAACCTAAAACCTCAAAGTAAACCTTCAGTAAATTAATTTCTCAGCAGTTTAGTCACTACCCCTCGTTTTTACCTTCACATCAGTCTTGTATGGGCAGTGGATGAACTCAGAGCTCAGGACAGGTCAGATCTCATACACACTGAACAGATCTGCTGATCTCCTGGGTTTTGATAGCTTCCAGCTGCCCCTTCTCTCCTGTCTCACAAGCCCAATGTATCCCAGATGTCTCACGCTGGCTGGCTGGTTGGGCAATCTCACAGCTGGCTAGGAGCACCGGATGAGAAACAGAGAGGGGAAAAAAAGTGAGGGAAAGGAGAGAAAGAGCTGAGGGTACCTATGAAACCTGGATAATTCTGCTGGTATGTACGCTTTATGGTTTATCTGTTTCGTTGTCGTCATTGTCATTTGTGAAAATATGTCATTAACTGTTGCTGCGTATTCAGCGAGCAGAACAGAGATGCACCCGAGAGACACAAGGCCGCCTGCTTCCACTGTCCCTTCACACCGACACTCCCTTCTTAACCAAGATCTGCCTCTCCTCTGTGTCGCATAAAAGTCATGCAGAGCCTGCACACTCATACGCACACACGTGCACGCACACACACACACACACACACACGTATACACATGAAGGCGAACAAGCTTTCAGTCAGCCTGCCTCCCAAGTGCCTTTGTCTGGAACAGTCTCTTAAATTGCGGAACACACCTTTTAATTGGTCTTTTGGGGATGATAGCTAATGCACATTTCATTAAATGTTTTGACATTCTGTTATTTTATTTATGACAGCGTTCATGAGAAAATGGGTGTCTTTTTCCATTAGAGAAGGCAGCTGTAAAACATGCACGTACTATGCTTTATGCTTGTGTGTAGGAGAAGGTGGTACGTAGTGTCAAAACAAATATGACATAATATGTTTCTGACCATCTGGGTTTGTCCATTTAAAGGTCTTGTGTTGTGTAGGGCTCCAGAAGAAAGCTGTGAAAACAAAATTCAAGACATTCCCTCTTCACTTAAATTTTTTTTCCAGTTTATAATGTAAGAGCATTCAATGGAACTGAGATTGGATGAGCAGTGAACTTTTGGGGGACTCATGAAATCTTTGATCCAGGACGGGTGAAGCAAACCAAAGAAGAGCGCTCGGTCTCAGCTCTTCACACTACAGGTTTTTAGGGTTCCTCTGTGGTTTTTCGGATCACCACCGTTTTACAACAACGCATGCTTCACTCCCTGAATCATGTGTTAGGTTTCAACTGCATGGCTGTGTTCACATCACTTTGTCCATGCTGGTCCTCCCTGGGAGATTTTTTTTCTGGTCTTTTAACAGAAAACATTTGATGTCAGAGCGCTGTCAAACCAGATGGCCCTTCCATTACTTATCAGGTTCAGGACCAGAGATAGCAACACATGGGAGCTGCTAATGGCACGCTGACATAAATTTAACAAGATGGAATGCATTTCTGCTGCCATTTATTCATATGTTAAACAGATCCTGTTTATGGCCACATTCTCAGACATTTTGGGAACTATTTGCTTTGTTTTGATTCAAGGAGCAACTGAGCCAGCTTTTTAAAAACAATAACACAAAATGAGACCAAATTTGAGGTATTTCGCACAAGAAGTCAAACTTACAACTTGAGCTGAAGATGTTCATGTTATATTTATATCTGTTCCACCTTAACAAGCCATCAGCTTTAAGGCATAGACAGATGGGTGCACCCATGGGGCACCATCCATGATGAGATTTAGGAGCCAGAATTTGGATAGAAAAGGTGGAGTGCTATTTTATCCGTTAATACTGTAGCTAGCTTGGTTAAGCTTGCTTTTTCAACCCATGCAAACTTCAGCAAATTTTAAAAAATTTGGTTACTTAAAATTTGTTTTAAACAAGTATATCTAAGCCATCTTTTGCAGTGTTTTTTTAGTCAGCCTTTCTTTCTGTCTGCATCAACTGTGATGCATTTAGTCTCTATTATGATATTTCTATTTTTTATGATTATAGTTTGTCATCTTGTGAGAAATATGTGACTCTAGACCTGCACATGTTTCCGTCTGGTCATTTGGTTCCATCACGGCTCTTTTCATGTGAACATGTTTCTATTAAATTTGGGGAAAATGTAGGTCAGATGCGTTGACTTATCATTTCTGTGTGAGTCGAGGCAATGCAAATTTTATTGCAGAGCAAAGCAAATTACAAGGTAATGCAAAAGTTCCCCAAAATCCTAGCGCTTGATGGGGCCTTTGCTTCTTCGAAAATGTATGCTGACAGGAACAATCTGCAAAAGGTCAGGGGTTGCATTTGTGTACATCGGTTTAATAAGTTAGCAGGTGACTTTTTCAAAATGGTTCAAAATCTGTAAATTATGAGTGGGTGAGAGTGGAAAGCTTGACAGGTGTAGCAGCTCACAGAGGACAGGAAGTTTATGGCTCGTGGAGTTTGAGTGATGTGGCAGTTTATGTTTAAGCATGTTTGCAACAGTGAAACAAAGAACCACTTTGGTTTAGCTGAGAGGGACATAAAATCAGGGAATCATAACTTTTTATGTGTTTAATTTGAGCATTTATGTTTTATGTTTCTGTGATCCAGTAAGTTTTTAGGAGTGCATTCTTAGCTTTTATCCTAATGGGAGAAAATAGTAATGATTGAGGTAGAACTGTCTTTTTTTGTCAGTCTGTTGGACTGCAAATTTTTTTCTGTGCATCTCTTAACATAGTTTGTCATCTGTGCTGAAGAGTCACATTTTTCCTGAGACAAAAAGATTAAGAAGAAAAACAAAGATTTTTACCAAGCTTGAAATCATCTGCGTACACGATAATCTGCCCTAATACATCATATCAATTTTTCAGACTTATCTGCCAACAAGGACAAAAGAGATGGGGATCAGCAGAGTATTTGATGATGTAAAGATTCCTGAGATCACATGTAGCTGTAAGCAGTGGTTGCATGTGTGAAAGAGCTCTTTGTGTGCAGCCAGGGTTCCTGGGTTCAGCTAATCAAACAGATTAGAGACGGCTTTGAAAGTCTGCCTATTGGAACTGACCATCAGCACAAAAACAAACACGCTTTAGTGGCTGCAGCCGTCCACTTAAACTGAGGTGCCTGTTTTTGTTTGTGCATGTGTGCATGCACGGGTAAGTCTGCATACCAATGCACTGGACTGTAAGGCTCTTTATGTCCTGGTCCCTGTGTGTGATCTCTGAATTTGGGCCCGTTTCTGAACATATCCTGTCTCATCAGAGCAAATAAAGCAAACATATTGTTTAACAGCTGCTGGACTTCTTTTAATAACAAAGAAGATAAATGTTTTTGCACTGTTCTTTTTCTGAGCTGTCACTATGTGTCCAAAGTGTTTTTGAATCAGTATCTGGCATTTTAATATGACCCAGATCCCATTATTTTCAGACCCATCTGACACTTTCAAGTGCATCTGTTTGTACTTTGTTGTCTGACCTAATTAGTGTGTAAAATCCCTGGATAACTAATGTCCAGTGATATGTAATCCTATGAAATTATCTTTGGGACAAAACAAGTGTATTCCGTAATATTTCCTAAAGAAACTTTGATCAAAATTACTTCAAACTGTAGACTATATGAAAATCAACATAAAGACACAACCCCCCCTTTTTCTAAACTAGAAGTGACTACTTGGATAAGTGGTTAGAGTAAAGGCACGGCCTATAGCTGGCAAGCTTGGTTAGCAAGATAGATCCATGCACTTCATGTGTGAATGGCAAACAGATTTCTGGCTCTTTGACAGTTTACTAATACAATTAACCACACAGCAAGCCAAAATCTTTGTCACATAGTTTCATTAAAATGCCTCAAAAAGCACCAACATGACAGAGAGGCCTCTTCAGTGACTCTAATTAGCTGTGGTAAAGCATTTGTCTAATGGGTCAGGGTTAGGTCCTTTCCTTATTTCCAGTTGTTTCCTTGGTGTCCTACTTGCTCCTCTTGTTTTTCTGCTTTTGGGGCATTGTATTCAACCACACAGAAAGCTCACTGTTTATTAGTTTGGCATCTGAGTCTGTATTTGAGTCTTCTCCATTGGTCCTCATACACCAACAGGATGTATGAGCAGCTAAAGATGGTGAGTGACCCATCTCTTTGTTTCGACTGGCAACTAACAGATATGTTAAAAATGTTACAAATCTTATAACATTTATTTATTTTAATAAAAATGGGTACAGCATGAGCATTCTTTGAATTGAAATGCTCGGAAATCTGTTGGTAAAAGAGGGGAAAAAACATTTTATGAGCCTCAGTCTCTCCAACTTCAACTCCTATCAATGTGGAGTCAGAAAAATGATCTCTGCCATCACGCTACACTGCAGAATGTTACAATATGGCAGGAGTGCCACTAATGACCATTCCATACACCTATTTCTACAGGTGTGGGTTTACAGACACTGTTGAACAAGTTCAAACATTCGTTGATCTGTGTACAGCCCTCTGTCTTCATGGCGACTGTTTACATGGAGAATGTTTATATGAAGACAAATGATGTAATGTCTGCACATTTCAGGCTCCTTTTTTTACTTTAAACGTGGCTCTAAATGTTTACGCTGCATCAGGTTTTAGTTTTATTGGCCATTTTTAATCTTTCTGGATGTGTTTGATCTAAAAGCGATCACATTCATCCTAATCCCGTGAGACTGAATGTCCTGCCAGACGATGTTAAGCAAGGTTTACAATAATGTAGCAAAAGCTCCAAATAGAATAGAATAGAATAGAATAGAATAGAATAGAATAATCCTTTAATTGTCCCACAAGGGGAAATTTGGTTGTAACAGCAGCCAGAAAGACACATATACAAACAAACAGTACACAGGACACAGAACAGAAACATACACAATTTTTTCTTACATATTTACATTAAGGACAATGGTTACTATAAACAGAGTACTGTACAGTTATTAAATTAAATATAAATAACTACAGATAAGAGGTAAACCAGGTTGTAGTGCGAATCGGTTGATTAACTTATTGCAGTTACAGTGCAGATGTAAACATCTGGGTGATAAAAAACATTTCAACACAACACGTTTCTGTGATTGATAGAATAATTCTTTCTGAGAACAGTGCAAACTGAGACACTGAGACAGGAAGGCTCCTGGCTTCCAAATTCTTACTTTGTTACCCAAAATGAATGGGTCTTTTTGTGCATGGATGCATATCTTCCCTTCATCTGTTTTTCTTAACTGCTTATCCAACTAAACGTGTAAATTGGGCAAAAAGCACCTGAAGCATAAAGGCAGAAAAAAGAAGGGAGAACATAGAAACTCCACACAGAAACAACCCAGAACGTTGAAGGCAGATTTGAGCGCTATTGCTGCTGCGAATATGCAACACAAAAAATCTCTCTGGATTACTGAAAGTTTCTGTGAACCAAAAGGTCAGAGGATGATAGGAACAGGGTTTTGGCTTATCAGCGAGGATACAGGCTTGCTGCACAGCTCCTGATCCCAAGCTTTGATTACTTGGTTTTCCCGGACTGGGAAACACCATGACTTTCCACTCAATCTACTCCACGTGCTTATGTATTTGTATTTTCCTTTCACTGCGTTGAGGAATTTCCATTTAATGTTTGTTTAAAAAATGAGAAGGTCACACTGTGCAGGACTCGGCTTACCCTCGTGTCAGAATTACAGCTGTTTTTGTGCCTTGCTGCTCGTATCAAACTCGTGTTGTGCTTTTACAGGCTGAACACCCACAAGTGTGGATGTGCATGTGCATGTACACGGTCATCGAACTGTCTGGAAGTGATAAAGTTGAGAGGCCCCTCGAGACGCAGAGAACGGGAAAACAAGCTTTTTCATCCAAGGGATGGACAGATTCAGCACCACACCATCAAGGCCTCAGTGGAGATCACACAGAATTAAATCACCCCGTTGGGAAATGACATGTCGGGCTCTATTTACTAACAAAGCACTCTCATGGATACAAATTGGACTGAAAAAGAAATAAATGCATGAACATGATTTAGTGATAATAAGCTAAAAATGAAATTGATACAGTCTATTTGTCATCACCATAAATGAGCAGTGCAATATTGTCTTCTTTCGCCATGTCCATTTCCATATGATGCAAGAGTGCCATAATCAAATCCAGCAGCCACCACAAGATAGAGTTCTCACGCGGGTTTTCTCACTTTCACTTTCTCTCTCGCCATTTCTCCCTTTGTTATTGCATTAGGAAATGTAAGCGTGTCACCCTGCTTTACTGCATCAAATCTCTTCTGTGCTCGGCTCTGGTCTGCAGATGTGAATATTTGTTGTGGAAGATTTGTGTCTTTCAAAATCTTAGAATACAGAAAGCAACATCAGAGCTCACCAGATCCAAACCGGACACATAACAATTGTCTTGGCTTTTCATCCTTGTCTGACCACAGTGACCTTTCTCTAAACCATTCGATCCCACTGGAAGAAACTGTGATATGACTGTGCAAACTTTAGTTCCAGGAAAGGAGATGAAAGAACTTTAAATAACAATGAGAAGATTGGTAAAGTTGTCTAAAATCTCTTAATCTGGAAAATGTTTCTCTTTCACAATATGGCTCTGTCCACTCTAACATCATAATGATGTCTGATCACTTAAGCTCCTGTTATTGGGTTAAATGCCCCTTGGTATTAACACAGATAATACTCTAGTTATTCTGGAGTTCCACATGTATTTGGGTTCACTCGAGTTTATGCTCACAGTAACACATGTGGAGATCAAATGAGCAAGCAAATGAGCCGATAAATCTGATTAGATATGGAATATCTGACAACCACACATCAGTATGCATAAATATGAGTCATTCAACACTCATTTATTCCAAATAAATACTACAGTGACAGACAGGTGGGATTTTGAGAGCCTTTTGCCCCCATCCGATGAGTTTTCCATGATGATATTGCACAATTTTTTCACCCAGTAAAATTTATTACATTCATTTACCATTAATTTTTATCTGAAACATAGAAAATGATGATGTGTTTTTGGTTTATTTTTAGCTATCACTATAGGATATTGCCCTTAAATATATCTAATTAAAGCTTTCAGACAATTATGGTGGTTGCAATGTATTAACACTTGTCTCTGAGACAGTCATACAGGTACAAAGCTATATGACATGAGCTAAAGGGACTTAGCCTGTGGTGTGCAGTAACCAGAAAGGCAAGCAGAGACGTTATCTACAGAAGGAATTAAAAATATTATGAAAAATTAAGGTGGAGTTTCTGCGAAACAGGCGGTGAAACGTCTTACATTCAGACATTCTCACAGATGTTATTCTGAAAGCGCTGCCTGAGCATGCACCGGCTCAACTTGCCTGTTTTATTATACACCAGATATCGTCAGAGCTGCCATCCCCTCTCCATCATCATCAAAGTTTTCCTTGTTGATATACTAAAGTAGCTATTACCAACTTTTTCATGCTCCATCTCCTCTACATCACACATGTTGGCCAATGTAATTAGCAAGAGAAAACTCATCTGTTACAATGCTAATTCACCGAAGCTTGTTTACTTGCTAATGGTGACTGTGTTTCCATTTGAGGTGCAGTTCATACCTAATCTCAGAATAGTAAAACCGGAACCAGCAGCAGCTTCCCTCGCACGCTGGTCTACCCTCAGTTTACCGTCAAAGACCTGCAGTTTATCCACAATGTGCAAACCACCAAAAAAAAAAAAGCTGCAGGCCTCTCATCTTGCCAACTTCATTTAGTGTTAACGGGAAATAGACACACCCTCAGAGACAGAGACGACTACACTGTTCTATGAGATTGAAGTATACACAATATTTGACAGTAGCCATCAGATGGCAGTAATAGATAGGATGTATGCAAATAATAATTGACAGGTTAGGAGCTTTATGAGAGCGATGTCTAAGATAAAAAGAGAAATCACTTTACTTTGGTACTTTGGCTTTTACATTTGACAGTTGTCCTGATATAATGCCACTGGACTCAATCCATGGCCATGACTCGATCCAGCCTCTAATACACATCAGATACTAATAAAACATCTTAATTTTCTCCAATAAAAGTATTGCAGTCAAAGATACTGTCCACCACTACTGTCAGGGTTGCTAGGTGACAAGAGCTGCAGTTGTAGGCTAGGCCATCCAATTTAACAGCACTTACTTCTGACTTTGGCCAGGTCCTTCAAAGGAGGAAGCCCTTTAATTTGGATACAGCCAGTTTTCTGCTTTCAGTATTACAGAGCATGTTTGTGAACCACAGTGCCACCTTCTGGAGCTAAGAAAGTGCAGTTGTGGACCTTGCAGAGCACATGGTGTGACTAGCTTGTTCTACTTCAGATTATTCTTACACCTTGTTGCCTTGGAAACTGTTTGTCTGTGAGTATTTTGAGTAATTGTACTTTAAACACTAATTGAGAGACATTTTAAGTTTGATCAAATATAGTTCAAGTCAAATAACTGATATTTGGTTGGTTGAGGAGAGCAGCATGATAAAAAAGTAAAAGTCACCGTGTCCCCTCAGCTTAATTTTATTTCTTTTATAAGTTACGCTAATTCATACAATTTGCTAATGAAAAACTTAAACATCCACATCACCAATAAGTTATTGCAGTGAAAGTCATATTAGTTTAGTGCAATCGTGGCATCCAACATGACTCTGAGGAGGACACTGCACGGACAGGCCTATGCAGGTTTCAGCACCACACAATCAGGCTTCAGCACTTCAGCAGACTCTGGGAAATACCCCTCATGACTCTTTGAAACTAAAAGCTCCTCTGCTTGTGCAACTACTTTTAAAGCATGAATCTGCTCAAAAATTGCAAAACAAATGGAAATGTTTTGTTCATCGATCCACTTCTGCACCTGGAGAAAATGTCTGCCCTGTTTGTCTCCTGGGAGATATTATTTGCATTTTTAAAAGTGGTTACATTTCTCTATCAGTCTACTATTTGTCTGCAAGCACACTTTTCTAACGGAATAGCAAAATGATTTGAACCAAATGCCCCCTCTCAAAGTCTGTCCGGTTCATACAGGCTGCTACCAACCCTGGAGGAGTGACTTTTTATTTTCTGTTATGTTCCTTTTCAAGGATTTGAGCTATATAGTAAATGGGAGCACAATAATGTTAAATACTAATGTTCAGAATATGTTTTGCAGTTTCACAGAAAAATAATTACAATACTATTACTTACAATTACTTATGAAAAGCTTTGAGAAAGTTAAGAAAAGTAGCAACTTGTTTTCACTGGAAAAGTTCATAGTGTCAGCTATCTCTCTAGCGTTGAAGATGGAAACTGCAAGGACATGTGCTGTACTTGAAGTTATCTGTGGAGGCATTCAGAGCTACTAATGAGGGTTAGAATCCAAAGTGAAGACATTAAGTCTTTCACTCAGCCAATTGTGTCTGTATTCTCCATGGATTTCTTTCCTGTGCTTTTCATTTTTCATTCAACCCACACAGTACTGTCTCTTCTTGTTTCTGTTCCACACAAAAACAGTGCCAAATTGCTATCAAATATGTCACTAATCCACTGGATGTTCCTAGCGGTGCCTCTTCTGCTGCTAATTCAACCAATTATACCAGGAAATCTGTTCCCTGTTTCCTGGCTTGTGTTCCCCTCGTCCCAGTGGTTCCCAGGGTCTTGCTGCTTCCAGCTGGCATGGCTGAGGGAGCTGGGACAACTGGGATCCTTGACCACCCGGATTATAGCAACCCAGTCATCAGCAGCAGCAGCCCATCAAGACAAGGAGTTTTCCACTTCAAACTCCAAGGAAATCGCTCTCCCCCCAACCATTATTCCAATTGTTGTTTCATACTTGGATATGAAACAGAACTTTTCTCAAATCCTTGACTTTGTATAACTACTTCCTTTAGTAAGTAAGTGGTTTGGATATATCACTGACTTGTCTGCTAAACCTCATACTGTACCTGGCCATTAAAAGCCCAGAGTCCATCTCCAGAATGACACTGTTTAAACTGAAGACAGGTTTTGGCGTGCAGGCTATGTATTCTCAGTGGATAGCGTTCCCTCATTGGCCAGTGTGATCACAGGACGACTGTGGATCTGAGAGTCAAAAAACAGGAAAAGGCTTTCAGCAGTAAGACCGTTCCTAATCTGGGAAGCATGCAGCACGAAAAAAAGTGTCATCTATCGGCCCTGGTTGCTTCGAAAAGTTTGTAGCACTCTCCCAGTTAACCATCTGTGCACAAGTTGTGTTTGAAAGTGTCGAATCGGGCTGTAAAACTGCAGATCTGACAGAGAAATTACTTTTGGTCTGTCAAACATAGGTCATAGTTATATGATTGACAGAAATATTGCAAGTAAAGCTGCAATATCTGGTTTCCAGGAATTATAAGAAACTTCCCAGTTGCCTTGCAGATTGTAAAAGGGATATTACATTGGATATACAGTACATTATGTGATAATTGGCAAGATGATACCAAAATCCATGACCAAGAGGTGTTTATTTGTGCTTGTGACTAACATATCTCCTAGTTCTTTATATCATGCATTTCAAGAGGGGAAAAAAACAATTAAAACAGATTTGTTTGCATTTTTTTTTTTTTTTTTTTTTTTAGAATTAAACTTATTACATAGCCTTTAGGATTATTAGGGACACATATGGTAAAAAATATACATTTTTGATCATATTCTCAAAACACTATTTTGAGAATGAAGTTGAAATGTGGAATTACAGTTGTCGTTTCAAGTGAAACAACTGCTTTGGCTCTTATACCCTCTACGAAATGTGTAAATGAGCTTTGTGTAAATGAGTTAGTGAAACGAATTGATCAGCTGTCTTATTGTGTCTTGTGATACAACATACATCCTCTTTATTGCACAAGGGTGTGACCACCAATATCCTTGCATCTGTCCACTGCCAGCTATTTCATTTTGTATAAATCCGGCCAACTCTTCCAAGTTTTTGTCGTTTTTCCTTCTGACCAGATGCAGCTTTCTTCACCATCCTTTCAACTTCCCTATACTTGTCGCCACACTGCGCTTATGTGCTAGAAGAGAAATAATTTCCTTGTAACTAAAACCACTTCTAAAGTAAGCTTTCACCATCTCATTTACATGAGGCATTTTGTAGAGGGTATAGCAGCCCAAAATCAGTTTTTACTCACTAATAAAACATGCAGTGCAAATTCAAGCAGGGAGCTAATTGTCAGCTATTATATTTTGACAGATGATTATAATATATTTTAACATCCTTATCTGTTTTGCAGCTTCAACAGTCAAATATCCCAGTGTCACCCGTACCAAGGTCTGGATCATTTGCACCCCTAAAATTTGCTCTCACTGAAAAATTCCACATGTTAAAGCGGATAATATAATTTTTTGACCTATTTTATTTTGAGTTATAAGTTTATTTTTTCTTTTCTTTGTTTCTTAGATGTTATCTAAAAAGTAGGCTTTCCATTATGTGATAGCATTCAGCTCAGACCCTTTGTGTTCCTTTCATATATGTTGTTCCTGCTAAATGCCCTTAATCAGCCTGTTTTTATAACACATACCCATCTATGCCATCCAAACACATGCAGCACTTTGTCACAGCAGCAATACCTCTGCACATAGTCAATGCCAAACTTCTGGAAAGGTCAGGGTTATTATTTTCCAGTTGGGCTGTGCGTGCAATAATGTACAATAATGGGAGTGTGGCAAGTGCAGATGCAGGAGATTTTTCATGTTTCACTCCAGACTATGAGGAACAAGGCATAGAAAAAGAAAAACTAATATCCAAAAGATGAGACGGAGCATTCTGAATAAAAAAGTAAATATGCAAATCTTCCGTAAGAACTTCAAAGTGAGCCATCTGCAAATGAATACAAAGCACCTTTTGAGAACGTTTCATCAGTTATCTTTTCATGAATAACAAGTCAAAATCTTCAGGTGCTCAAAATAATAATACAGCACCACACACTTAGCCTGATGCTTTATTGTTCACATAAATTTAGTTTTCCAGTTTTCCCTGGTTGGTACTCACCGTCGCATGTGTGTAGAGTGCTCAAATAAAGGGACTTGTTTGGCCTTGTTAGTGGCCTCCTTGCACAGAAGACTCTTGCCTTTGCTGTGCGTCGCCCCATGAGAAAGCCTAACAGCCAGACTCTGAATGTCGACCCTTCATGCTAGTAGTAAAAAAGAGCCAAATGCCTAAGAAACTAAAGTAAAACAAGCAAAGACATTCCGTGTCATCTCTGTCTTTCCTCTTTCATGCCATCTGTCATTCTCCTTCAATCTCGCCTCATGTCCCCCGGAAAGCCTCGGTGGTTGGAGTGCTAATTTAACATCGGAACATGAAGTGAGAGGCCAGCAGCAGCAGCAGCAGCTCAGAGTTCACTCAGATGTCTGATGGAAACTCAGCGCAGCTTTGTTTACACATTCATTCAGGATCATTTGGCTCCAAACTATTTGATTTTTTTGTTGATGCTGGGTTTCGTTTATCCTTTCCCCTCCATTTGTTGTATTTATTGTAAGCCTTCGGAGTCATATGGATTTGAAACGATTTGTGCGCATTTCTCCCGATTACACCCTCCCTGGACCCCCATGCATGCACTTACACTCAAATGTACAAGAGCATAATTTAACTTAGTCAAAGAGTGATGAATGTGTGGTTTCACAAGCGCCAGCACAGCTGCTACGGTGGTTAATAGCCCATGCCTTTGACTTGCATCCTTGCTCCTTCTTTCACTCTCACTCTTACACACAATTAATCCAGTGCCAGTGTAACTAAGCCACATTCTGGTTGTGAGGTAGTCTGTGGCAGAACTCCATTAGTTTTGGCCCAAACGGTCCGACTTTGTTCCAGCCTTTACCAGCAGCGCCGGTTCACAAACCTCTTGATCTGTCAGCAGACTAATGCCTTGTGGATTTGTAGTGATTGACTAGAATAACCACACTCTCTACGCATTCCAGAGTTTGTCTGTAACCAAGACTAATCCTATAAGCCCTAATCGACATTATCACTTTACTCTGAAAACCACACACAATTTACTTCATCCCTTTTCCTCTGATCCTGCTGCCAAGTAGCGATGTATTTAAAAGCAGCCATGGGAAAGCACGAATATGCAGGTGTTAAATAAGCAATACTTGATTATTAATGATAGCTGAAAATGAATAAATAAACATGATGTGTTGTTCTGTTTCTCTCAGGTTCTCAGCTCCTCTGCCTGTTGTCTACCAATCCATTCAGAGCTTTTAACTGCCGCTTGTCTCTCTTCCTCCCAGTGTTTGACTTTGGATGACTGTGCCTGCTGTTTTTGAGTTCTGCTTTTCATTTGCTTTATGAGACCAACTGTAAATTCCTGAGTGAGTTGTGTCTCACAGTGGACTGCATCCAGTTTTTCTCTTACTCCACCAAATTCTGCCTCTTCCAGCTTTACAGACTGGCAAGCGCTTCCCCTGGCACACCTTATGCTCTTTCTGTTTAGCCTGGGAAAAATTGGACCACCAATTATGAGGTGATAATTATATTCAGCACAGCTGATGAAGGGCGGACTGTGGGTAATGATGCAGGGTTCCCTTGCTGTTCTTTTCCCTTTGGAGGTGTGCAGCTTAATGAGCTTGGAAAAGCTCGGTGTGTTCAACAAACACATTGATGTAAAAGTACAAAATAAGATACTTTTTTCTTTTCTTCTTCTGAATGTTCCAGATTTGCCACAATCAAGTGATTGCTGCAGAAAAAGACAGAATAAGAAAGATTGAATGTTTTTCTTGAAGTTTGAATGAGCGAGTTAGCAAGTTTTTCTTCAACTTTATGTTTTTCTCCCAGTGTGTCTGCATGTGTTTGCGGTCTGAGTGTTTTTAAGCATGTGAGCAGGGGAGATGGAGAGAAGTGGAGCCAGACATGGTAACTGAGAAAATGGAATAATATAGTGAGGTAGAGCGTGTGTTTGCGATAGGCTGGCCGAAGGAGGTTCTTTAGACATCTGTTAATGATTTTGCAGATGTGTGTTGGGGACATAGAGGGGCGAGTTTCACTGTAACAACAGAAGCTGCATTGTGCTTTGTCTAATTTGGGTGCATTACATTCTTTTTTTGTGATGCAGGAGCTCCGAGAGTTGGCTCCAAGTGTTTAGTGAATGGTTTTTATCACTTAGAGTGACGTGTCAGAGCACTAAATGTCAGTGCAAGAATGCACAGTTGCACAGGCGCACGCATATACACACAAGAAAATTGAATTCTTCATAAACCGGTAATGCTAGAAAGGTCTCGGGTGTGTGCTGCAGCCTTTGAACTTGTTGCTACAGCTTCCGTCTAATAGGAAAAAGTCAAAGGTCGGCACAGAGTCTCTTAACAAGAGGATATGATGTTTGCACATAGGCATATTGAAAATACACCGCTGATGCGAGACACGTTTGCTTTGCTAAAGGACCGAGTTAAAACTGCACATCGCAGGGTTGAGTTTTACTGTGAAAAAAAATGTTATGACAAAAAATCTTTTAGATGGGGTTTCAGTGTCAGTGAACTCAAGAGTCCCTCTTTTTTTCTATGTCATCCAGAGAGGAGGGAGGGAAAGTGGCAATAAAAGATGTATAGAAATGGAAAGAGTGGGGTGGAAGGTGAAAGAATGCCACAGACAGCAGTGGTGGTGGGAGGGGAAGTGAGGCTTTGGATAGAAGCGGGATTGAGTAGTTGACGGCTTGAAGGGCTTACGTCTGATAGCTCAGTGTGCATCACTGATCCCACTCCGCTCTCAGCCCATACACACCCGTCCCCCTATTATAGCTCCTGCATTCAAAAGCCCTTTCCCACTGGGAAGGTCAAAGCCCCATTAAGAGAGCATTTTGTTGCTATTTTGTGTTTGTTGTTGAGAGAGTGAGTAGAAAGGGCAGCCTGGTAATAAAAAGAATTTGCTTCTGCTGCCCGTCTCTTTCCCAATTCAGATGTCAGTAAATCCCAAATGGATCGTCCCTTCGCCCACACACTCAGGCACTAAGACGTGTCTAGACAGAGACATTTTGTGCGTCCACATGAAACAAATCAATTAACCAAGATCTGCTATGTCACAGATGTTTGGGTAATAATCAAGAAGAAGGAAGACTTTTGAACTTTTTTGTTTTTATCTGTGTGTGACCCTGTGCGCACATATGTTCGCATGTGCATACATATGCTGATTTTTATGCTTTCATGTTTATTGGCACAGGTGCAATGCTTCAGCGCAGTCCTTGACTTTGAACATGCCAGATCAGGAAGTCAGCAGAAACAGAAGGGGTTCTGATGAAAGAGAAGCTGAATACCAGTGAAGGTGGAGGTGAATGTTTTTTCTTACACTAGATGGGATCTGGAAGTGGCTTTAGTGTCCATGTGGCTGAATTTAAATCAGTAATCCTGAAAGTACAAATGTAAACATTAGATCATGACTAGAGGCATTTAAGTTATGGAGAATTCCCTGCAGGTTTGACTTGTCCTCTCCTGTCTACAATCATTAGTGTGCCTAATACTCTTTATGTAATTATTGTTGGTCTGCTGTTTAACCCCTTCACTGTGAAGCCCCTTATTTGCGGTTAATATGTAAAAGGTAGCAGCTGCAGCGGCTAGTTTCTGATTTTGCATTGGCTGCGAAAGGATGGGGAGCTTTTTGGTCCATTCCTTGTAAAACCCACTCAAAATGTGTAGCAAGCATGTAATCAAAGTCACATAAAAGTCTTGTGGACACAGTTTTCCCTACAATATGTCAGTATTTATAGTACAAGTCTGTGTTTTTTATACAGTAAATGTAAAAATGGATTTTGAAACTTCTTGGCTGGGTTGGCTGGAGTACACAACCCAACAGGGGTGATCAGAGCAGGGTGATCGACACCAGGAAGTGACTGGGCGTGACACAGGAAGCAACTACTAGTGTTTGGTTTGCATTGAATGTTACTTGCTGTTTTGATAAGAGGACAGAAATACTTCAGTCTAAAAAGAACAGACTCAGGAAATGCTCCACAGTGACACCATAAACTGGCCATTTTTTATGGAAGAGTGTCTGATATTGAATTGCAGTAATAGACTATTGCTCTGTTTGTTTGAGGGTGCAGACTTGCATGAATTTGACTGGAGTCTATGCGCAGCCTTAAATGTTTGGTAGCCTGTGGTAGACACAGTGCTGTAACTTCAGCCACATCATTCACTGCAAAAACAATGATGTCATTTCCGAAAGCCCATACTTGGGTTTCTTAGTCTTTTTCCTTTGCTCTTTCCCCCTGTTTTTATCTTTTTCTGCTTTCCCTCGAACCCCACTGGAGTCTCTGGATTGAGGGCTCTTTGTGGTGAAGTTTAACATAGCACTGGCTGCTGGCACCGGCCAGTGCGGCCTCTGCTGGGTTTCCTGGTTTGCTTTTATACCTAATTGCTCACCACATATGTGACAAATGACGCCAGATGCAAGAATGGGGAGAAATCCAGCTCCCTCAGATTTATGAGCTCCAGAGAAACAGTTGGCCTTATTTATAGAAGCCTTTTTACTGGACCTGGCCCCAGGGAGTGGAGAGTGACTTGACCAAGTGCCAATGTGCACCGTGGCACGTGTGATCCATTAGGTATACTGGAATAATTCACTCAGGTATGTGGAGCAGCAAGTTGTCCGGGGTGCGTGTGTATGTGTACGTGGAAATGTGTTAATAGTGCAAGAAGAGGTGGAAAAAATTTCAATATCAGAACAAAGCAGAGTAAAAAAATGTTCCTGTCACGTGTTTTTAGTGGATAAGCTTGTATGTTACATTCACTGGAAAATTAAAAACCTGTGCTGACTACATTAAAATTGAAAATGCAGAAAGAAATTTTGAATTAATAACCGTTATTGCTTAGTTACATTTCAAGTGGACTAATATTACAGCCTTATCTAAAGAGAAAAGCCAAAGCAACTTAGATGGTCTTTCACCTGCATTATTCTCATTAATGTTGTATGTTTTTGCTTATGCTGTGTTCCAGTTGACGCTGAAATTGGACGTCAGAGCTCCCTGTTAAATCCAAAATCAAATTTAAAACCTTTCCTCACATGTGGGTCTTGGATAATCAGATCCCATCTTACCTTAAAGACCTCATAGTACCATATCACCTTAATAGAGCCCTTCACTCTCAGACTGCTGGTTTACTTGTGGTTTCTAGGATATTTAAAAGTAGAAAGGGAGGCCTCCAGCTTTCAGCCCCTCTTCTGTCGAACCAGGTTCTACTTTGCATTTGAACCACGGAAACCCTTCCAAGTTTTAAGCTATGGCTTGAAACGTTCCTTTCTCTTATAGTTAGGGATTCACTCACCTTTTTCACTTGCTTTATACACCGCTCTGCCTTTAATCATTAGTTATTATTAATCTCTGGCTCTCTTCCACGGTGTGTCTTTTATCCTGTCTCCCTTCCCTCACCCCCAGCTGGTAATGGCAGATGGCCACCCCTCCAATTGAACTGAAATTAGCCTAATGACCAAAGCTAGCATTATTGACTAACAATAGGCCTGGAGTTCAGTTTTGTGATCGTTGAAAAGCAAATTGCCATGACCACTGGTCAACAAATTCATGGCCAAAGCCTGGTCAATGTGCTGCTTACAGCTTATTTATCCAGTCCAAATTACACAGCAGTGATGGTACAGTGGTGTTTATGTGCACTGCCTCCATCTTGGATTGTCAAGTCAGGATTGGTGGGGCTGCTTCAACTTTACAAGCTCGAAGTTTTACTTTAAGGGGTATTCCAGTTGAAGATTCTTACTGGGAACTTAGAAATTCCAACTTCTGACTTCAAATGGTACCCACCATTAGCTGCCAGACCCTTGAAGTAGAGCTCTTTACAGCTGGCTGATGCTTATCACTCATGTACAGTTGTCCATTCCACTTTGATGCTGTTACTTGGTGCAACAAAAGAAAATCTAACATATAACACAATCTGCACCACAGTGCCATTATTGATTATACCGTTATATAGCATTATTGATGCCATTATTAGATCCATGGCTCTGTACATGTGTATTTTATAACCACCATACACACACAGCTGCAGACCATCAAAAAAAAGTGTTATGTTCCTGAATTATCACTCTGAAACTTGTAGCTCGATTTTACCAGAAAAGTCCAGAGCTGTTTGTGCTCCTGTTTTATAGTCTCCTTCAGTTGCTCTTAGTTATTACTATTTTTGAGTTTACTAGTATGAATAAAGCCTTTTGTGACCCACACAAGGAAAAGTGCAATCACTGTTTGCACAGAAAAAAATGTTATGGATTCTAGTTCAAAGACTGGTGAGAGACCCTTAACCTAGAGCAGCATTTAGACTGATTGGCGGCATGTTTGATGCTGCTTCTTTGACTCCTCTGTCCTGTCTCGGCTCCCTCAGGTATGCAGGGCAGGGGTTCTTGGCATCTGCAGCTTTAGACTGCAGCCCATATGAGCCCTACTTTACTACATGTCTGCTTTGCTGAGCTCACAGGAAATTAGGGAAGAAAAAAAGAAAAAGCAAAGCTTAAACTCACAGACAAAATTTGACCATTTGTGTGTTGCAGTGAAAACTTGATTCTTCGATATTTAAATTGAATGAAAAACAGGCGATAAAGTGTTATTGCACTGATTTTCCACCTATTTCCTGAGTGGTGTGCTGAAGTGATGACTTATAACAGTAAATAAACACCCTCAGCCCTCTTTTGAATGCTAAGAAACTCATTTACGAAACTTGTAAACATCACTGATGGCAGCCTGCTGTATTTACTGCGGAACAATACTAACAAGTTTTTATGAGTGTTGTGGGAGTGCAGTGGTGGGTGGTGAAGGTAAAAAAGGAGAGAGATTAGAAGCTGTACTAGTTTGGGTGATAAAAGCTTTCCTCATGGTCCTAGATCACAGCACAGTAAATGGCCCCTCTTTTTCTGCAGCTTGTGCCAAGTGCTTTTCTTCTTTCTTTCTTTTTCTTTGTCAGTGCTGTTTAGAAATTATAAACTCAACACGCAGGCAGACCACAGAGCTCTAACAACAGGTATTCATTTTGCTCCCTGGGCAAATCCTCTATCCAGAAAGGAACACAGCAACTTAAATGCAAACATGATGTGTCTTTATTTCGTTCTCCAACAATCTGTTTTAATTATGTACTGACACTATTGTGCATGCTTTTTTAACACCGTTATACGATATTTTTGTTTTTCCAGTTATCTATTCTATTCTAATCTATTCTAAGCCTTTGTAATAGTTTGGGGTTTTTTTTTTCATTTAATTATAAAAATATATTTGGTGTTGTTGACTTGGACACCCGAGTTTGTGAATCCAATATCTCAAGAGTGATGCAATTAGGATTTTGTCATTGATACCACAAAAGTGCATTTGCTAGAAAATCTCAGACATTCAAATCCTGGTGACCTTGAACTCATGATCAAGGGTAGAGGTCAAGTTTTCTGAAAACTTGGCCTAGGATTTTCTAATTGATACCACAGGTGCATCTGCCAAACAGTCTCGGATCCCCAACTCCCATTGAATTTTTGTGTCAAATCTGATGAGAAAAAACTATGGAAAAAAATGTTCTGATATGAAATAAAACTGTAGTTTTATCCAATCTGAAACCTTTATTGTCTGGTTAAAACATGGGACACACTGGAAACGCTTCAGTGTCCTCTCAGAAGAGCTAGAGGTCCTGGCATCTCTGCTTACTCTAATGAGTAGTGTAGCATGGATGGATGGATATTACAGTAAATAATATGGTACATAATGCAAAGTCAACAGAATGGAATTCTTATTGTCGCTTGTACAACAAATAATATTTTTTATTACTAAAACTAATGACATAAGTAAAAGACAAAGTGGAATTAGAAGGAAACAATTAATACAAAGTGTTACTTGGTTACTTGATTACCTAAATACTTTGTAGTTGAATGTGTATGGAAAATATGTAGAAAAAATTTCTAACAGGGAAAAATCCAACTAATCATAAAGTCAAAAAACACTAATGTAGCTCAAGCTGAAAATAAAAGGGGGAACAGCCAGTGGACGGTTTTCATGCAATAGTTTTGAACATATCTGCAATTAATGCACTGCACTTTTTTCTGTGTGTTTTGATGGTTGTGCTTTCCTTTGCAGCTCTGATTCAACTTTACTAACTTCCTTTTTCTCCCTCCACTGAGTGACCGATTATATTTAGATGAATTTTGAGATTTAAAATAAGTGGCTTGGTGTTTAGGGTTTTGTTGCTCTTGAGTGACACTCCACTGGGCTTTTTCACTTAATCCCTTTTTATATGGACAAGCCAGGAGGAACCAGCTGGCACCAGTCAGTGACACTGTGGAAAAGTGAATGCTTTTGTAACTCCTGATGCACGCTCTCATTGTACAGGGAGGTTTTGGACCACGTCCGAGAGGGTGGTGATACCGGCCCTGATCACAGTTAACGCACTGCATGATAAGCTTAGAAAGCACGCCAAACTGCGGCTGGAGAACTGCAGAGGTCAGTCTCAAGAATCAAATCCCTCCATTATGATGGAGTGATGAAAGAGCAGTGTTGGGGAGCGAGGAGGCATCTGAAGGAAGGAATGGAGAGAAAGATTAGAGACGGGTGTGAACTGCATACTGTCAGGACAGGAGAACAGGTGAGAACTGAAGAATGAGGCTGATAAGATTTTACAGACAGATCAGTGATATTTAACGATATGGGCAAGGAAAGGCAATCATTTAAGCTTTAGTATTATAAGTTTATTACCCTTTTAAGTGTTAGCCTCATGTGAGTCATGTGTCTGTGGGAAAAACGAGGGAGCATGCAAACACATACTGTATATCTTTACACATACCACACAACTTTGTAAGTGATTGGCTCATTTCTGCTGTTTTTACCACAAGCCACAGGAAAGTGAACAAATACAAGACCACAAAGCAGCTATTGTGAGATTCAACCTCTACATCAGACAAGGAGAGCATCACAGAGGAAGCTATCAGTAGAAAACAACTACAGCCTGTGGATTGAACTGATTTATTTGATTTTTAATGTGATAGTGCAACCCCAGGTGGTAGTAGAGTCCACAGCTGGTACTTCTCATAAAATAAACATAGACAGGGTTACTTCAACCTTTTCGCCCCCTTAAGCCACTGCAAAAATCCCTAATCAGCTGACCCCGAGTGGGCCAGTACTGTCGAAGCCTGTTTCAAGTCCATCTAATCCTTCTTTATCATGTGTGTCTTTTTTGCTTCTGGAGAGATTTCAGAGGGAGTGAGAAACGGTAAAGCCGACTGCTTACACACATGGAGAAAGTTATGTCCTTTCACATACCCTGCAGTGCTATCATAAGCACATCAGCACAGTGCGGGACTCTCTCTGTGAAAACATACAACCTGTACGGTGCCGGTGTGAGCTGTGGATACTGGTCCGACTGAGGTCCAATAATATTAAACCGCACCGTATACTCACGCTCAGTGATTTGCTTGTGTTGTAACGGTGAGAACTATTTAAATTCTTATTGTCTAAGGCGAGTGAATAAAAATGATCACTTGTGGCTGATTAATGGATATTTTACTGAAATGTAATGCAAGAAAAACAAATATATATATATATAAAAACACATATATATATACATACATATATGTATATATATGTGTGTGTGTATATATACAATTTACATTATAAATAAAGGTTTAACAAGGGGATCTCTGTTCAATCAATCTGTGCCATTAATGTGAAGTTTTCTGTGACTCATCGAGATTTATCATTATTGTGAGGTTGGTAAAATAAGAGCCTCATACAGGGCATGCCTTGTGCTGAAGTAAAGTGGAGTGTTTTCCTTCTGCCAGCTTTGGCTGAGCTTAAATGACGTCTGTGTGTGTAGGTGTATATGCATGCGCGCAGGCATGCACAAGTCCATGTGTGTCCGTGTGTGTCTCCCCCTGTACGCACATACACGTGTCTGTTTTTTTGTGCTTGCTGCTGCGTGTGCATGCCCATCACTCAGCCTTCAGCTGGGCAAACCTGGAGGATTGCGTCACATGCAGAGAAAAGCACAGTCCTCGCCAGTAAACTAGTCTTTAATTGCTTTGCAACTGAGAACACATTGCTGAGGAAACAAGGGGCTCTTTGTGAGTGCCTGTTCATCTCAACGCACCTCATATTTTGTGCAGACCACCGACCCCCACCAGCATTTACTATAAAAAACAAAGCCAGCAATTAAAAGACTAAGTGTTTGCGAACATGCTCACATGCAGACACCCTAAAAGTGTATGTGTGGGTGTGTGGGTGGATGGGTGTGTAGGCAAGCACGTATGTGTGTGCCAGCAGTTGCAGTTCATAAATGATGGCCTTAACGGCAAGAGATGATGGCACAGTTTACATAGCACTGTGGGCAGTAGTATAATATCATCTGTCCCCAATAAGATTTTTTTGTCTTTTTGTTTTTATTATTAATGTTACATAGCAACAATAACCACGAGATGAGTGTGGGAAAGAAAGATTTGACCAGTGATTTTGTGAATGAAATTTCAAACAATGAGCAGGATTCTGAGTAGAAAGACTTGGTAAATTGAAATAAAGCTTCTTCAGATATCCTATAAGGAAAAGTTTTAAAATGTTACTTTTATTGAGAAAATAATTATGAAGAGTCGGCAGTCTATAAATAAGTAAAAAATAGCTTTTTAACCAAAATGTAATCAAATGAGATACTGAACTAAGAATGTATGCACTCACATACATTCATCTGAGTGTGTGTGTGTGTGTGTGTGTGTGTGTGTGTGTGTGTGTGTGTGTGTGTGTGTGTGTGTGTGTGTGTGAGAGAGAGAGAAAGAGAGAAAGAGGGAGAGAGAGGGACTGATGATAGATCTAGGCTGGGTGGTGGTGGTCTGGCTATGATGTAAACCAGATGTGGAGTGGATGCAAACTTTTGTACCCAGTGGGGAGAATGAACCCAGTGTATATGTGTGTGTGTGTGTGTTTGTGCATGGAGCGCACCCTCACTGATTACAAATCCAATGTAATTTTGCATTGCACCAACCACATTTGGCAGAGCAGGGATGCTGTGCTTGCTGGAATGAGCTCATGCTTCATATAACTGATCCATAAATTCCATAGGCTTCATATAGCCACTGCTGCTCTAGATCTCAGGAGTTTGAGTAGTTTTTTTTCTTTTTCTAGTGACTTAAAATGTCAATACGTGGCAGTTATAGGTCAGTGTGGAGGACTGATCATTAGCTTTATTTGGAAATCAGTTTTCCCAGAAAGACTACCTGAGAAACAAGTCACGCATACTAATACTGAGATTTCATAGCAAGAACAACTGTTCAGAATGAACCAAATCCCTTTTTAACAAATTAGCCAAATCTAATCAACCTATCTGCAAGAACAGAGTGCGATGCTTCCATTTGTTGAACCTTTTTCATAGCACAGGCAGCATAGTGTATTTGCAGCAATCTATTAGATCATCTTACCAAATCGGTGCCACCTCTCTTATTTGTACTTTCTTAAAATTTTATTAGGCAAGAATGAACAGACTCACTGAAGTGGTCAGGTGTTTTCAATGGATGCCAAGAGAGCAAGGATTACATGAATAAACTGGTGTATAGAAAGAAGTAGAATTCACTGAGGCAATTCACGTGGAGCAGATTTATTTAATTGCCCTTATCTTAGTATCATGAATGCAGAGTCTGTTTAAGGATAACCAGCTTATATTTTGAGTATCCACCCTGATGTTACGCTTTCTGTATCACTATTTCTACAGGAGTCTAATCTATAGAGTGTGTAGACCTGAATGTTTTTAAGTTAAGGCTGTTACATGAACACAATGTGTTTGAACTTCTCTAATGTTTGGCTGCTGCATGTGCAGTGTGTAGACAGAAAAAGAAAGAAATCTATATGTGTATTTGTGGTAAATGCTTCTTAAAATGATTACAGGAAATGTTTGTGTATGACTGCACTGTGAATAACTGAAATTACAGTTGCTCACATACATCATTAGCTTATTCTGGAGTGAAAAGCTGCAGGGAGCCAAATACAACCCCCCCAAGCATCATTTTCTGTACACTTACCCACAATCAATTTAGTCTGTAAGCACAAATATTAGCATTCATGTGTCAGAACTTCAGAAATAAGCAGCGGTGTTACAATGGCTCACAAGGCATCTGTCAAACAACACCTGAAAGAAAAATGACCTCAGCTACTACCAGTGGCAGTCCGGGCATGAAAAATGGTCTGTGGGCACCGATCGGTACCTCAATCAGCTTTTTTTTTTTTTTGACTTCTTGAATTTTCCAGTATTCCAAATAACTACTACTATAAATATCAGTGAAAATGCAGAGAAGGGTACATAAGAAAAAAAATTACATTTAGCTGTTTGCACGCAACTCTGCTGAAACACAATTAAAATGTCTGAAAAAGACTTATCTTCAAAGTCCCAGAAAAAAGACGAATTGGTGAGTATGTGAGTGTGACATGCAAGAAGCCCAGCCAGAAAAAATTAAACTGGCGATCCACTGCTGATGGCACTTGCTGTGGGGATGTCCTCCATTTTTACCAATTTGGTGAAAATGATGCATATGGGGATAATGTGCAAAAGATACGAACTGTTAATAATGTTTCTGTGATGTTCTCTGGGCAGATAATCGGGACTGCTGTGGAGATACTAAATAAGTAGCACCAGTGTTTTCAAGCTAAGAGAAGCATTTGGAAACAAACAGTGGTTGAAGCACTGTTACCAAAACTGGCATTACATCACAGTGGCTACTGTAATTACACTTTTAAGGATTTTCATCTTATCTTATCTTATCTTATCTTATCTTATCTTATCTTATGTTTTAAAGAGCTGTATGATTTTTATGCCATTTAAGAAAAGATTTATAATACATGTAGTGATTAATTCTATAATTGGATTTTATAGTTGATGTATGAAAAAATAGTGCCAATAACACACAAAGTAATTAAAAAAATCATATCTGTCATTCTTTCAGCACACAAAGGATTGCAAAACTTAAATGTAACACAGACAATAAAATCAGCGTGGCTGCTGGCCTGGTTGTGTCTATAGTATGAACAGTGTTTATAAGAGATACTGGAATTGTCATTCAGTCTTTCTACAATTAAAGTTGACCTTTATATTACTAAAGCGTTTTCCCTAAGTGGAAGTATTTGTGGGTTTCTTTTAATGTGGTTAGTGTAAAAAGTTATGCAAGACCTGGAAATTAACAGTCTCTATTTGTAGTGTATTAAAAAAATATTCCTCCTTCAGTGTTACAAACTGAAACTGAGCCTTTGATGAAAAAGCCTACAGATACTAACAGACAGTAATGGACTTTCCCCATCTCCTGATAAAAGCATGGGAAGTTTCTCAGTCATTTGGTCTTACTGGAACTGCTGTTCCTACAGCATAAGTTGTCACATCACAAAGCAAAGATGCTTCCTCTGCCAAAAGGTCCCACTCTGTTGCAAACTCACAAGGGGTCTCTGTGTGACCCACTCACCGCCTTTCTGTCTTGTCTGGAAAACTGGAATGAAAGTAAACTCTGGTGCACTGCTCACATGGAATGACAACAGCATAAAGAACTGTTCTGGTACTTTGCAGATGAGAGGAAGAGGAAAAAAATGACCTGTGATCATCTATGTATACTTTCTGGAATGCCTTTTCAGTCCCATACAAACATCTTTAGGAGTTTCTCCTGGTTCTGTTGTGGAAAAAAGCTTTTTTTCCATCACAGAAAGGCACTTTCACTCCCGTGAAAACACTGCTTTTATTTGAGGGAAAATAGATTTTGTGCATAAATATTCTCATCAGTGATCAATAGAACTTGGACTACAAGCAGAATCCAGAAAGCTTTCAGTACCAAAGTCATTGTTCCTTTCATGTGGATATCTATTTAGATTACACTTTGCTAAATTAAGACTGGTACAATCTTTGTGGCATCACTTTTTTCTTGCGGAGCCTTCTTCAAACCCATGAGAAGAGCATGAACAAAGGTTATTTCTGTGTTAGCAAAATATGGAAATCTCTCTCCAAAAGAGTCCTTCACAATATGTCCAATCACCCTGATAATAAGAGGCTTATGAGCAAAATGTACTTCAAGGCCCTTTTTTGTGGTAGTGAAATCAGTTCATTTTATGTACGCACCATCTTACCATACCAAAGACAACACAGAATATTTCCTTTTTCTTTAGCTAGAAAGCACCAGTCGAGTGCCTGTAGAGTGTTGAGAGCAGGTCATTTATCACCATCCATCATGAACTCTTGTAGATGGAGGCCTGATTTTATTGCCGGTGTCACATGTTAAAAAGCACATTTTACAGTGCAAGCAATGGAGAGTCATATCACCACAGGGAATCAACACACCAAGTGTCCAAACAATAAATACATTTCATGAGGAAGAAGTTTTGTTTTGGGTAACTTTACACAAAATACACTTAGGTCTGCTTGTTGAGACCTTACTGCTGAATTTGATGGCATTTGTTGGACTCTTGGGTGCGGTTTTGAGTATACATGTACAATCTTGCAACTCTCTAGGCTCGGGACATAATATAGGGACATAAATAACAGCCATTTTCCTGGTTCTTCTGGTTACTTTTTGAAGACTGGGTTGCATCCCAGGTCACTACTGTAAGAAGGGATCGAGTATCCTCATTGCTAAGTAGCTGATGTCACCGACCTGGAATCCATCCCATTTCTGTACTTCTTCCTCAGTGTGCCTGTGCCCCTGTGTCTATATCTAATAAAAGTCTGTGAAAACCCTAGAGAAGACTGATAGCAAATGATGGGGTTGGTTCACGGAGGGGTTAGGGAAATCAAACTAACAGAGTGGTGTCCTATTTCACTGCAATGGATTCATTTTGTATCTCACCTCTGCAGGAGGGTGCACAGAGACGCTACAAACTGAAGGCTCCTTTCACAGCTTATTCGCTAAGGGAAAAAACTGAAAACGGGCTGTATGTCACTTGGAAAAAGATCCTGAGTTGAAACCAAATAAAAACGAGGAAACTGCACCTACAATATAGTGCGGTGTAAATGTCACTGACTTATAGTGCATAAGCCAAATGCTCAGGAGGCCGTGGACTTTTGAAAAGCTGTATGAACTTCCTCTCAGATTTCCACTCAGGGTATGGAGTCTGTCATTCAGAGTAAGATAAGAATACTTATCTAAAACCACTCACAAATGCAGCACAAAAGAAATACTATATCTGCTATTAGCTAGAAAAAAAATACATAAAAAAATAAATAAATTGAAGGAAACAAATTGAATAAATCCTGACTCACAAGACTTACAGTGAACAGAAACTGTTTTGGCTGAGTAATGCATCACTCAAGCAGAAAATTTTATGTTTGGCTCTTACACAGTACACTGCAATTATGTCATTATTAGTACTCTTTATTTTTTCTTTGGCTTTTTTTCTTTGACATCTATTGGCCCGAGTGTTCGTTCACCACAGTAATAACGACCAGAATTATTATTTTTTGTTCTAAATTATCATAAACTATCAAACTAGGATAAGTCAGAATCCCAGATATTTCTCATTTTACCCTGACATCTGGACAGTATGCTGGGACACATCTGTTTAAAATTGTGCCAGTCGTTTCAGTGAAAAACTGTATTTCACTGCAGCGATTTCTGCCAGAATGGACAAAGATTTAAAATAGTTTCCTTCTAACTGTCTCCCTGCCAGTGTGCAGTGACAGTTTATGGAGCAATGGGGTTCATCTTCAGCAGGAAGCAAAATGCTTCATCTTCACAAACCATAAACATGTGAGTCTGTGCAGCATAGGCCAACAAAAGAAAACTGCAACAGGATAAGCTAAATGTAGGGTACACCATGGGATAAGACCAAAAGAAATAAAGAACCAAAACTCCAAAATGCATTTCAAAGGTTTTGTTTATGCACTTGGATCTGTTTAGCCTACATTACTCAATAGATCCACCCCCTGCTTGAGTGTTTGAGGGGCTCTCCCTCTTGTCAATATTTCTATACATATCACTAAGCTGTGTGTTTTTCTTTCTTATTGACTTGTAAATGAAGACTAAATAGAGTAGCCTAAGCGGTGCAAAGTCCACACACAGGTGAGAAGGGAACTGCAAACCAACCCTCCAAACAAAGAGGTCAATTCAAACAGCAGCTTCTTCCTCCAAGTCTGGCTTCTAAACTTTAAAAATGAGCTGCACATGCATATAAATGTGCTCTTATCAATAACATGAGGATTAAGAAAACCTGAAAACTGGGATGGAGCCAAGAGATATACTGGCAGCATGTCCATGCCAGAGTTTATACCCCCGCCAAAAATAGCTGTGACCAATTAAGCAAGGTATGAAAGTCACCAAGTTCCTCTACCAGCTACTGAGAATGCTCTGTGCATCTCTCTAGTGTATTATGCTAATCCTCTGTGACCCTTCTGGAACATAAAGACACCGTTATATCCCAGGATTACTGCCTATTTCTGGCAAACTTCTCCTTAAGTTAGATCCATCTTGGATTCCGTCTCTGTAACAGCTGAGTGCTGTGTAATGTTTGGTCCTTCAGGATTTATATAAACTGGATACTAACTCTAAAAATGACAACATTCTGGTTTTAGTGTCTTCTTACAATGTGTCTGGGACTACTCGGAGAGAAACATGAAAAAAAATTCATTTATAAACCTAGTTCCGAAAAAGTTGGGATGCTGTGTAAAATGGAAATAAAAACAGAATGTAATGATCTGCAAATTTCATAAATCCATATTTTATTCACAACGGAACATAGAGAATGTGTCAAATGTTTAAACTGAGAAACTGTACCATTTTAGAAAAATACTTGCTCTTTTTCAATTTCATGGCAGCAACACATCTCAAATAAGTTGTAACAGGCCATGTTTGCCACTATATAGCATCGTTATGTCCTTTAAGAGTCTGGGAATTGAGGAGACCAGCTGTTTGACTTTTAGGAATATTGTCCCATTCTTGTCAGATCCAGGATTCTAGCTGCTCAACAGTGCTGGATCTTCCTTCTCATATTTTTCATTTCATGATGTAACAAATGTTTTCATTTGGTGAAAGATCTGGACTGCAGGAAGATCATTCAACAGCCGGACTCTGCTTCTAAGAAGCCATGCTGTAGTAATAGATGCAGTATGTGATTTAGCATTGTGTTGTGTCTTTTTCAAGCATTCCATGAAAAAGATGTCTGCAAGGGAGCATGTGTTGGTCCTAAACTTGTATACACCTTTCAGCATTGATGGTGCCTTTCCATATGTGTAAGCCACCAATTCTATAGGGACAGTAATGTTGCTTACCTGCTGTTAGTTTACCTAATTAGTTGGAAAAAATGTTGCAAAATGTTCCTCCAGGTGTTTCTTTTTAGTACCAATTTTCCAGCCTTTTTTGAATACATGCTGCTGCCATCAAAAAGCTCAAAAGTGCTTATTTTTTATTGAATTAAGTTTAGCACAAGCTAGTCTCCTTTTACTAAAGGTTTATGTAATGTAAATCTTTACAACTCACGAAAAAATGAATGCAGACAATCGCTCTCACTTATCATAGAAACTGAACTGATTCGACTAAATCCCAGGAAATACTCTTTAGAGACGCAGGAGGCATTTATGTGCAGTAAGACATAAGTGGGGGGCTGGGACGTGAATCTCAACTGAAGCTGTGGCTGGGATATTTAATGACTGACCGCAGTGAAGCAAGGAGGAGGTCCATTGTGTCCAGATCTACAGCGTCTTAGCTGGCTGCAGCCATAGCCACGCACATGGCACTGCATACTGGGGCTATGCTTTGATGTACAGCCGCTCCCAGAGCAGATGGAGAAAGAAAAGAACAGGGTAAAGAAATAAAATCTTTCAGGGACTGAATAGACAACAATTAAAAATGCGTGATGGGGGGTGCGGGGTGAAAAAAGTTCAAACAGAATAAGACAGCAGCTTTTTTTGTTGTTTATCTGAGTCTGCTTTGAAGTGAAATATCTTCATGTATAACTTTGTATTTTTGTGATGGTGCAATAGAGAGAGAAAGAAGAGCGACACATCAAGTGATATCAGTCAGTCCCCCTCTTTGTGCGAGCCACCGGGCTGGAGTTGGGGTGGGATATGCAAATATAGGCTGTCTATCTGCCTGCCCCTTCACAGGCAGCAAGAGCAGCACATTGCTTCTTGCACACACACCCTCACTCGTGCAGAGAGCAGATTACTTAGAAGGTCGAGCCTCGGCACCAGGTTTCCTACACTGCATTTGTGTATATGGAGCTGAAACTTTCCAACAGACAGACTGACACTCTCTTCCCTTTTTTCTTTCCTCTCTCTTGCTCTCATCTTTCTTCTTTCCCCTCCTCCAGCACACCTTTGTGTTGTTTTCCTTCCCCTCTCCCTTCCCCCTCCCTTTTCAGTCTCATCAGTTTTCCCCCTGCTCCGTCTTGCATGCTCAGATTTTTGTGAGTGAGCAACCTGAAGGTGTACAGGACAAGATGCTGCTGATGCTAGAGCTGTTTGGACTGCATGCCTCCTCCAGGGCCCACTAAAGAAAACAAGACTTTCCATGTGCCAAGGAGCAACACAACACCCAGAGGAACTTGAGACTACCACTTCTGAACCCCTCTCCTCACCTGACAGTTGAATTTTTGAGACTCTGGAATAGCCTTGGAAAAGAGCTAGAAAAACAAAATGGGGACCAAGTTGTACCAGCTAATAGCACAGGTCTTTCTCCTAGGAGTGTTCCTCTCTGTTGTCCACAGTAAAGGGACTTTCTATGGAGGCCATGTCAACCCTTTCTATGGAAACAGATACAACCTCTACAAGGCTGGACTCAACCCTCACCACTCACCAAACAAGCCCATGACCCGTCACAAGTAAGTTCTCCTCCTTGGACACATAACAGGAACAAATGCATGTTTTATTTGTGTTTCCAAGGTGCAGGGTATTGAATTCTGAAATCATTCCAAGTAGCTGGAGTTCAAGCAGGACCCACCTAATACTGTATTTCCCTCGAGAAACCCATGTCACCAGTGAGTTGCAGAAATATGTTTTTAGTTATGGAATCAGCTTGGTAACAGATCCCTGAATTGACGCTCTGTTTCTGTCTTACTTAAAATCATCCTCTTTTCTGTGGTTCACACCTAAAACCATCTGTGGCTGGGGATAAACACTATAGTGCAACAACGAAGCAACAGTGAAAACAAAGCCATCATGACTGTCATTATGGTGCAGCGAGGGGGTGCAGAGTTGATGACAAGGGTATTGATTCCTCACAGTCACTGTATGTGTGTGTGGTAAAGGGGTGGGGGGCGGGGGGGCTCAATTAGAGGCAAGACTTATGGTACAGCTGGGCACACACTGCCAGGAGGGAGTGGCACAACTGGCCTCCAGTCACTAGAAACTGATTTCAAATGAACTTATCCTGAGTTAAGTAGAAAAATATTTACCTTTTCCAGATTTAACACAAAGGTGAGGGGTGTTCATCTGCTTTTAATCACTGCATGAGAAATACATTCAAGAGATACTGTAAAGCTGATCAACACACATACACAGAGAAGAGTAACAGTAAGTTAAGAACACTATTGAAAGTCATGAAGTTCTGAGATGAAACATAACCTTGTGGATATATTTTGCCTGATGCCTGATGTTTGGCCTGCAGGGCTCTTTTGGTTTTTCCTCCCTCTTCCTCCTCCCCTTCTCTTTTGCTTGGCTTCCCACAAGAGCATTTATGCTTTTGGACAGCTCCCCAGCTACCTGCTGCTTCACTCAAACCGCCACAGAAGACTGCTGATTGCCCAGCCCCACTTAGTCTGCCATGTACGCTCACCTCCACCCAACAAACTGTTCAGCATCCCTCAACCTGACTGCAGTGTCCATATTAAGTCTACACCTTTAACCCTCTCACTTAACTATAAAACTGAATGTATTCCTTTTATCCCCTTACATTTTGCTCACTATTCAATTTATCTGAATATTGAATTTGCCCCAGCAATTATAAAATTACCACTTAAAAAACTGACCTAATTGGCTAACTAAAATAACTCAAAGAGAAAAGTAACTAAGTGCATGCTGCAGTACATGCTACTTTTTTCTTACTTAACACGACTCTTGCAGAAATACATCTATACAATCAGACCCTTGCACCCCATATATTTTGTACAGTTTTATATTGTAAGAACTGGACTTCATCTGTATAAATTGTTTCTAATGGACATTCATCTTGTGTTTTTGGAGGTATTTACTCACCGACATTCACGTGCCCTAAAACTCTGAACAGTTTGCGATTTCAGAGAATTGGCAACACAACATCTCTAAATATGATATTTTTGGAGTCACACGGAGCTGAATCTTAAACTGCCAAACCTGAATTGGCTTACTAAATAGTAAGCCAATGCTGTTTTTATAATAATTTAATGTATGCACTTTAATTTTTTTATTCAGGCTATAAGAGTTCTTATCCACAGCATGGTTGCTATGTATAACAGTGGCCTTTATACTTTCCTTTACTTTTTGACAGCATTGCCAAAGAGGTTTATTTATTTTTATACAGGCCATCGTGCCAGATTTCCAGGCTTACACAACAAGATTAGTTGATTAGCCAGACATAATCAACCAGCAACAGTCAGGAACTGCTTGTTGCTGGTAACTGGTAGTTTTATATAAAACTATAGTTTTATATAAGAGCTGCAGGCACATCTTGGACACAGTAGCCTCTGGAGATGTGTTGCTGTCAGACCACCACTACAGACATATGAGCTCAGTTGTTGTCAGCCTGACTGGTCAATGGAAATAGACACTTTAAAATAACACGTTATGATGTGTGCGTGATTGTGTGTGATTGTGTGTATGAATGCCTATTTAAGTGTGACTAAAGGACTTCACTGGAGCGCTTTTACAGCATGTAAAGTCTAACTCCTCTTTCTAACTTGACTACACTCACATGGACAAAACCTCACTGGATTTTTAGTACGAGACTTAGAAAATTCTCAGCTGTTGGAACACCCCAGACTTTTTGTCTTCATGTTGAATTATTGTCTGTATTTTGGCAGCAAAGCAAGTGATTTGATTTCACAGTCATTCCTTCATTCAGTGCAACCACTTGCTTCTGTAAGAAAAATATATGGCCCCCCAGTGGGTGACTGTGACATCTTAGACAGTTACAGTACTGTACCTGTCACAGCTCTATTGCAAAGAAGCTAATTTTCTTCCAAAGGTTAAACTGTGGCTCAGGAAGTTCAGATTTCATGATTTATGTTTTTGACGAAAGGTCTGGGAAAGAGGCAAAAATAATTGAAAGAAATCGCTTTTTGAGTATTTTGGAAGTTCTTTAAGATTAGGATTAGCAAAACAATGACTATTTTTCACACATCGCTTTTCAGTTACACAGCAACATATAACCACTGAACAGGTGCCAAGAGTCATACATAGTCATCACTGGGAAATGGGTATTGGATAAATCAAATAGCACCCTGGGAGATGGCACATGTCTTTACCAATCAGATTAGAGACATATCTGAGGGCTTTTTCTTTGATGTATGGGACAGAGATCAAGGGGGAAAGGTCAATAAGTTAGCAGAGGTTAAAGGTTAGAGGTTGCTGTTGTACGTTTATGTTGAATGTCCAGTGGAGAGCAAGAATGGAGCCAGTCTCCTGCTAAGGGTCAAAAAGACCGTGCAGCAAACTCCCAAGCTACCTGACACTTTTCTTTTAAAATCCATCTGCAAAAGTACTCAGGTTTATGTAAGAACAGAGAAAAAGATTAGTTGCTTTTTAAAAGCTGCTGTAATAAAATATTAAAGGTATGAAACAAGGTTGGATTATGATTCAGTTTATAGTTAATTGGATAGGGTGTTGATTCTGGTGCGAATTTCCAAATAATTATCCCAAGCAAAGTGTAACTGAGAACTTACATCGTTAAAGTAAAGCATCTACATTTCAGTGCTTTGTTATTTTTATGCAAAAGTCTTCCAATGAGCCACAGCTGGCATGTACAGGTGTGCTTTAACTTTTAAGACTAAAAGACATTTACAACAAAAAGTAAAGTTATTGTTCACTTTTGTTTTTAGTCAGCAGATTTAGGCATAAAAACGTCCTGGTTATGAAAAGATTATCATTTTGGTAAGAATGCAGTCTGTTTTTTGTTTTGTTTTTTGCATTTTATAATTTACATGTAATAGAAATTTGCAGGAAAAATAGGGCAGAAGGTGAATTAATAAATGGAATAAGTCCAGCTATAGGAGTTCTCTTTGGAGAGAGTTACACTTGCTGTGTCTCTTGTTTTCAGTCTTTATGCTAAGTCTGGCTGATAACCTGTGACTCTTACCTTCATACTTGGTTAATACACAGATCAAAAGATCTTCTCATAAAAGCCGCTGAATAAAAAGAGAATATTTCTATTTTTATTTGCCTGTGAAGAGATTTGTGTTGCAGGTTACATATGACTGATATTCTGGTCTCTTCAGTGCATCAGGCCTATGTGTACAGCTAAATAAAGTATCACACTGACACTATTTCACTCTTATTGCATACACAATACCCCCTTTGCTTTGTAAATCTAATAATTCTGTTTGAAAATGTTCTTTTCAGAAGCACAGAGAGCTTATTCAAAGTAGATTATGTACTTTGGAAAATGCCTGAGGATAATAAAGTTATTTTTTCAGTACATCTACATGTACACAAGCTTACGTTGTTGCTTTTAACAGCTTAATTTCCAAAATGTAAGCACGTGTAGTCACTTGAGTTTAAGCTATGATGACTAGAGCTGGCTTGGAGCTGACCCTGTCTGCGAATGACAAAGTGATCCCTTTGGTCTTAAAGCTGGGAGTAGCATGCCTTTACCTCTAATCATTAGGCATAAGCACAGTTTTAATAATCCCTGGACCATGGGAATTTCAAGACCTGCCAGTTGGCTGGAAATAGGCTTCATTAAAAGCATATATCAAAAGAGATGGGCCTTGGAGTTAGACCAATGGTCCTATTAAAGATCATATTTTTTTTTCTTTATCCATTCCACTCTTCATAAATCTGTCGGACCCAAAAGCAATGGACTCGGGTCAAGCAGTCAGGAGTTCCTACAGGTGAGAGTGTGGTTAGTAATGAGGGAGGTAAGCCCTTTAGTGCCACATGTCAAAACAACTGAGGCAGTATAGGGAAAAGTAAAGAGCCTGACATGATGAGGCAAGGCAGAGGAGCTTTGTGATATATAGAATGAGGGAGAGGGGAAACGTACAACACAGCAAGAGAAACACTGATATGACTAATTAAACATAACCTGAAGTTATAGGAAGATTTATAGGAAAGGGTGAATGAGAGGTGATTTGTTCAGGCCCATCAAACTGTGGAGGTGTAGCCACAACAATACTTTCCAAACACATTCCACATGTGAATTTGAGATGGGAATTCTGCTTTTCTCTTGGGAGGCTATGAAAGGATTTTAAGGCTGAAACGTTATACTTCAAACATTTACAGTGGGACCAGACCAGCAGTCACAAATGCCATACTCCAGTGACATAAAAACAGACAATACTTGGAGTAAGGAAGAGGGAGAGAGACAAGAAAAACAAATGAAAGTGCAGTTTTCCTGTCGTGGTGAATGGAGATTTTCATACTGATTGAAAAGGAAGACTTCAAGGTCAGATTAGGCCTGGAGACACATAACATAGTTTAATAAACAAATTCAGTTTGTGTATTCAGTGGGGATTGGGTGGTTCAGTGAATGTGTGGAGACGATCAGTTTGGGGTGTTTCCCTGCCTTCTTTTTGTTTTCTTTTGAAAAACATCAATGGTTAGTTTCATATAACACACAAAAAAAAATATTTAGCACTAAGTAAGTGAAGTTAAATGACTATTACCAAAATAAAGAGATTATTTGGAAGATCAACATTTTCATTCATCCAAAAAGTGATTACTGTGTCATTGATATCCATTTATTCCGCCTTACCAACAAAGTAAAAACATACCCTGAGAATTTTCAAAAACTGAAACTGAAACTTAGTATATCTCCTTTGGGAACCCAGGCCTTCTTGCATAAGTCTCTACGGGCTTTGCACATCTGGAATTGGGCAGGTTCTTCCCCTTTTTCTATGAAATTGTTTCAAACACATGCAAACAAGCTAGCTGCATGTTTCTCCAGAAATGCTGTTGAGGGTTTGATTTTTTTTTGAGGAATTTAAGGACAATCATAGACATCCAGAAACCACCCAGCATTGTTGTGCTGTTAAGCTTTCTTTCATTGTCATGTTGAACACATGTCTCAGTCTCGGGTTGTGTGCACTATCTTCAGAGACATTGCCTCAACTTGAGCCAGTCACCATGTCACTCCTGCTGCGAAACAGCCTCAGAGCATGATGATACCACTACCATGCTTCACTGTGGCAGGGTCTGGAGTTCACCAGGCTCTAAGTTCTGGCTAAATATTTCAGTTTTTGTCTCATCATGTCTGGGAATCTTCCTTTTTCCAGAGTTTTTAAGAGTAATTCAGTGTAAATTGATGGGAGAAGGTGCAGAATTTTCACATTTACAAAATAAAATAGGAAACTGTACTAGTGTGTAGTCAATCATTTCTTACATACAGTAGACCTCTTGTCTTTTCAGAGATCGTGCATTTAGAGGCATGACTTCCCTGTGCCAATGTGTCAGCCTCACCAACTCATCACTGCAGTAAATAGTACTGGCCAATAGGTTATTTACTAATATACATTTATTAACCCTGTAACCTGAGTTTTTGAGACCTCTACTTCATCTGTGTGATTTTTTTCACAACAAATGTTTGAGCAATAAATTACACAAAAATACTGGATGTAGCAAAATTATACAAATTAAAAACAAATTTATTATTAATGACTTTTTTTTCAATTTGTCATAACTTTCAATAAACTCACGTTTTAAAAATATATATATTAATTTTCTGGCAATTATTTAATGTTTCAGGCTTTACAGTGTTAGAGCCACCATGGTGTCTAACTGCAGTTTCACCTCTACTCTATATTATGATCAGGTGTGTTGTATGTTTGGAAGTGCTATTTGCTTTTAACTATAAGCTTTAAATAAACTCGACTTGACCTAGGTGACTTGTACTGTGTGGTACTTTATGGGCAGCCGACCCTTCTCATCTGTCCCCCACAAGCTCTAAAACAAACACACCAGAAAGTATTTATACTTTTTAACAGCAGTGACCTTGTACCACACTGGCTGACAGATGAGGTATGGAAAAAGCTCAGAATAGGCTATCACTCCTCTCTCACCTTTTCACTGTTCTGTCTATAGCTCTCTGATCTCATATCATACACATCAGGACTTCTCATTTTTTTCCCCCAAAGTGTCCAGATTAACAGCCTTCTCACAGCTGGACATCCTCCCACACACAAAAGCAGCCCAAACAAAGTTCTCACCTACTCTGCAGCTGCTGGAAGTGGCTGGAGTAATAACAAATACTAAAGCCAGTGCTCCTGCTCATATATGACCACTTCCACATCGAGAGTTCATATTTTTGGAATAAAGTTTGTGTAGTCTTCTTTTTGCAGAGTTGAGTGGTCTCTGTGGATGTGAGATATAACCCAAGGTCTTTATTGCTTGATTATGTGTCTATAAAATCTGCACACGTGAGTATGTGTCATTGTCTCTACAGCTGACTATTTTATTGCTTTCAGGCTTTCAAGCTGAAACTTAACATTCGTCTTGTAAAAACAGGTTTTCACACAGCAAAGGCGACCTGCTGCTGACCTGACCGACAGCGCAGCGCAAAGGGACGGGATTTATATCAGCACTCAACTCTGAGTTTCACAAAGCCAGAAACCCCCCTTGTATGCAAGACAGTGAGGATTAAATATCACTCATAGACTGAAATGACACTGACAGAAAAATGACAAAAAAAATGTGAAGCAGAAACAGAAAACTGTGGACAGGGAACCATTTTTCCCCCCTCATGTACATCTGGATTGCTGCACTTTTCGCCATTGTGTGAAGTCTGTGGGTTACATCTCACAGCTGTGAAAATGGTCACACACTTACTATTCTCTATATCAGGGGTTTTAAACAGAAGGCCTGGGGACCAAACCAGGCCCAGCGAAGAGTGAAATTCAGCCCACTGGACAGCTTGAGATAATGTGAAAGACTGCATAGATTTTAAACTTTTAACTATATGTTCATAAGTTTTACAGTTTTTCCTACTGATAAAGACTAACCAACCCATTCATTCTACTCCAAAGTAATTAACAGATAAACAATTTTAATGACAGGAAAGTTCCTTTGTCCCCACTATTAGTGAGTCCACAGTAAATTAACAAAAATATATTATAATTACAGGATAGTAAAATAACCTTTTCTGCAATTTTACATATTTATCATGTAGTTTCACTGGTCGGGACAACTATAGATCAAAATGGGCTGTATGTGGTCCACAATGTAAAATGAGTTTGACATCTATCTATCAGCAACTATCAGCTTTTAAGAGCTACACAGAGACAAGTTTTGAAGCTCTTTGAACACATAAGATGAGAAAACTAAAGGCATTAAGTTGGATTTATATCACATAATATACTGAAGCCATTCACTATAGTGCTGAAATATTTAGGTTGACAGTATCTATACCTTTTCTATACTGCAGGAATCTTTATCAAAATCTTCATGTGACTTTGACAAACACATTTGTAACTGCTTACTTCTCTCTCTCTCTCCCTCTTTTTTTTTTTAAAGTCATTTACTTTGGTGCCAAAAACTCTGTGTATTCTCTGCAATAAATCTCACTGCGAACAGCAGATGACAGCACAGGGAGTGATCAGTTTAAAAGTCCCTCTGGCCTGGTAAAGAAAAGAGCCTGCAGGTGGGGAGGGAGAAGAAAAACAGCACAAAAGCAAATTATTAAGAACAACAGAAATGTTACAGGAGTCCAGCTTTTGAAAAAAAAAAAAAAACTTGCCAGAAAAGATGATGCAGCATCATTTGTGTTGTCAAATTAAGCTTGCATTTCTTATTTCAGTGACCTAATACATTATTCCAGTCAGTTCCCCTTTTTTGTTATGCTAAGAAAATCATTTGCACCAAGTAGTAAACTGCATGCGTGAGTTATAAGTACTTAAAGAACTCCCATCATACCACATCAGTTAAGGTCGTAACTGCCACTTCCTTAACAACCCATGACCTGCAGCAGGTTGTCAGGCTGGTATGAAAGGAGCTCTGTCATTCTAACTTTTGCCCTTTACCTTCTACTGCTATTAACATATGTCAACACAGGGAGAGTGGTGACACACACATACACACACACGCTGAAAACACTGTCAACACATTTGCAGAAGGACACAGCGGCGCAGTGGTTTCTCACACATTCTAACAGGCTCCCTCTCTGTTAGCCCTCTGAACCTGTTAACTTGGCATGTAGACCCGCCTCGGCCCCCGTGTCCCTCCCTGCTGCTCCGAACACTTCTATTAGTCCTGAAACAGCTGTGGAGCAATGCTAAGTGCCGCATGTGTTGCTAAATGCTCCCCTCTGAATGTAAGAAATGCTTCACATGTGAGCCTAAAGAGAGCAGATCATCATTTCCTGTGTTGCACAGAGGCCAGGGGAACATTTAGCAGTTGCTATAGCTGCACTGGCTATGAAGAGTGAGAGCGAGTGGGACAGGGAAAGTTCAGTGTGATGCAACAACTGCTCAAAGTTGTTACAGTGAAGTTAGTGCACATCTGAGCACTTCCAGGATTGAAAACAGTCTCCATGAATGTTTTTGGTGCTCAGCTACCCTAAGTAACTAAAAGAAGCAAACCAAGCTTAAAGGACTTTCAGTTTTCTTAGTATACTTACATAAAGTACACTATGTAGGCTGTACAATATACTTATTTGCATGGTTTTCTGGCAGGACTGGACTAGCATTGTCTGAAATTGAACATGACACGGTGCATTTGCATATATTTGCAACTTGTAACGCATGTGAAAAACACAAACTAAACATCAAACAACACCACGACACATTACATTCACAAAATCTGCCATTCTTAGCGAACTACCTAGCTCTGGTACAGTCTTTGATGCTGACTGCATATCTTCCTCCTGCTGGGTAAAAATTCATGGGTGGTCTCTCCTCGTCCACTACATTCCCAAATTATTGACCAATGAGGGTGAGGGATGTCACCAGAAACTATACTTACAGTAGCTTGGGACTCCTAAGGTACTTGGTCTTTTAGTACCATAGATACTGTAAGCAGTGTATGTACTGAGACTGCAATTCTTCCAGCACTGAGAGGGGCAGTATATATGTACAAATGTTCACGTATCTTTACACGCTAAAGAAGGACACTCACAAGCACAGGAAAAAATTACACATGGCACAGCAAATACAACATGTGGAATTTGCCGCTACAGCTGTGAAAGCGTTTGCCAGAAATACACGTTACAATTTTTTTCGAGAGAATTTGCACTGCAGACAAAAAATCAGCTATGGGCTAAAATATTTCCAGTGTTATATAAAGCTTAAGCTAGGGTAATGTAACTAACATTATACCTCATGGTTACATTAGGCTGACACCAACACCGCATGTATTTAAAATAGTTTTTGAATAAAGGAGCTTGTGTTGAAATGTTTGAGCACTTGCTTCCACCAGTGGGCAATTCCTGTAGTTTCAATAAGACTTCCATTTGTGTGGAAGTCCATTGGAAAGTGACTCTTCAACTTCCTTATCCACATCAGTAAACCCTTTCTGGATGAGTTTAAGGCCTCACTTGCTATTTTCGTCTTAATGAATATAAAAGATGCCGTTTTTGTAAACTGAAGTCCATTTTGCAATTGCACTTCACTGATTGATGAGTGTGCAGCATCCCTCAGCTTTTCAGTCAGAGCTGCTCCTCACTCGTATCATCCTGTTCCAATACAACAACTTGGCAACAACAACCAAGCTCACTTTAAGCCTTTGCAGCAGGACTTCACTAACCAAGGGGTGTTGCCAAAGTGGCCACCTCATATATACATTTATATACAATCTATGATTCCACACACAACTGAAACACAACTCACCGCCTGGGTATTTGTAGTATGCTGCATCTGAAAGTAATTGGGAATACTAGTAATTAAACAATCCATTTAAAATGTCAAAATTAAAAAAAAAAAAAAATACAATTTGAGAAAGAGCAAAGGAATCCTTACTCAGTCCATCTGCAGCTGTAGCTCCTCAATGAAAAGCTATCTTTGATTTATAAGATCTTTTATTAACATCTATCAGCTAGATCAAAAGCAAACTCAATTTTTTTTATTAGAGTGCCAATAAAAAGAGAAAAACATAACAACACGGGCTTATTCATAATCCAAAAGAAGAATGAGCTGTAAAAGATTAAACACAACAAAGCAAAGATTAAAACACAGGGTCAATAATATCTTACAGAAGGTTTTATGAAGCATTTTCATCACTTTCAACACTTTTGATGGAAGAAATAGCTTTCTGTTACATTTTGCCTGTTACACTCCAACAGTTTTAATTATGCACAATAAAACAGAGTCTTCTTAACTTCAATACACTGAGAGTTTGCAGTTACAGCTTTACTTTTTCTGGCATGTTCTGTATTTTAAAGTGGCTAATGTTTTAGCCATTTAAGTCTACTGTATATTGCCCTGTTGAATTAATAGTGCTGCTGCTGAACCACATTTGTAAATTCACGGTCAGTTATAGTACTTTGGTTGCTGTTCAACAAAATCTAAATAGGTTTTACTTTAACACACGTCAGTTTGACGGACACAGAGCAAGACAGGGGCTGTTGACATCTTATTGTCTTATTGTTGTAACATCCCTCTGCTCTCCCCACAGAAACTACTGCGCCTATGTGGTTCAGAGAAACATCACATGCATCATGCAGGATGGAGTGGCAACCTACGTGAAGGCTGAGTATACCACCAAGTGTATCTGGGGTCAGAAATGTCCTGTTGTGATGTGAGTCAATCAAACGAAGTAATACAATGCTGCAGATGTTTTACACTTCAGTCTGCGTCTTAGGAGTTTGGTAGTGATGTTTAAATGTGTTGTTCTTTCTTTATATTTGGCAAACTGCAGCACAATGTAGAACATACTCCACATCAATACTGCCCTCTAGTGTTCACTTATATATTACCCTTATTAATGCACATCTGTGATACTGCTGATAACTTGTTATTTATTTTGCTAAATAAAATAAAATGCAGGGACATCTGTGTTACCAATTCTGTCTCTGTGCATGAAAATGATTAAGATCTGTTTTTTATTTATTAAGAATTCTGGAAAGCTGTTGTTCTGTTTTCTTATTATTTGTTGAAAACATGAGAAAGTAAGAAAAAAACATTTTAACTTGGCTTTAACTTGTTCTTAGGCAGATGTACCTTTCTGCTATCTGCTCTCAAAGTGTTGTCTAGTCAGTTTCTCTTCATATACCATTCGAAAGACTTCACACAATGGGAACAAGACGGGATTTTCCGTGTGTGTGTGTGTGTATAAAGAGAGACTGATTCACATTGGATAGAAAATTCAGCTTAAACTAAATAACAATGTAGTTGGGTGCTAACCCAGGTCTAATCCCCTGATGCCATCATTTACACCACGATTATCTTAATCTCTTAATCTTCCTCTAATCCCTGTTTAATCTCATAGTGAACAACCAAATCCTGTTATCTCTGCTCAGCGCCATCTTTCCATCCTGTATTTGTGCTCATGATTGGTGAAAACAAAAGTACTTCTAACAGTAAAACCTGATATATTTCACTTGTAACATTTGCTTAATCACTTATTGTAAGAACATTTATATCATATTTCTTTCAGGTATAGGACATTCTACAAGCCAAAATACAAGGTTGGTTTTAAAACAGTGACCGAGCTCGAGTGGAAATGTTGTCCCGGCTATTCTGGAGAAAACTGTTACGATGGACCCACGTCGCAACCAGATATCGCAATGCCACCTTTCAAGGGTGCAGCTATTCCCCATCGCCCAAGTGTGAAGGGCTTCCCCCATGGCCCTAGACCTCCTATTGAGCATAAGCCTGGAGGAGGCCAGCTGGAGCCAGGCAAACCCTTCCCGGGTATACCCACAGGAAAGACAAATGGTGAGAAGAGGCTCCAACTGGTTTATTGTAAAATCTTGGAGTATTAAATTAACGACTGTCATTAACTCTGCAATGTTTTTGGATGTTTGCGCATTATTCTGTAATTGAAACCACTTATTCCCCTCATATTTGACATATTTACGAATGTCTCTAAAACATTCCCTTTTCTGTGATTTCCCTTCAAAATACAGGCAACAAATATGGCATTTCAGGTGTAACTGGTGAGCGCTTGGACCGCATCGAAGAGGACCTGCGTCGCCTTACCCAGGGTCTAGACACTCTTAATGGGGTGGTGACTGGCCTTGAGGACCGACTACGCACATCACTCCGGGAAGACACCAATAAAATTCTGGTGTCCTTGCTGCCGAACAAACCTCGTGTGCCTGACTCTCCTGTGGGATTTGGGCTGATCCCAGATGGGACTCATGATGGGTTGGATGGGGCAGGAAGCTTTACTGGATTTGGTGATTTAGCAGGGAGAGTGACAGAAGTTAGGGATGAGCTGCGGGCCAAGACTCATATTCTAGAGGAGATTCAGGTACTGCGCCATAATGCCTGCTGATAGATCATTTGATACATTTTTTTTGCATAGTTGAAACAAATAAGGCCTCATTTCTTTTTTTATTCCTTCAATAAATATTAAGTTTTGTTTTTGATCTGACTTCTGTTCATCTTTAGGGGATGGTCTTGGGTCATGATGGCCAGCTGAAGAAGCTGTTGGAAGGAGCTATAGGCAGGCCCATCCCTGGCCCTGACACCAGTTCTCTTCTGGATGAACTCTTAGATATCAAGCTGGCAGGTATAAGGGCTGAGATCCTGGATGGCTTTGAGCGCCGTCTGACGAACCTCGAGAAGCACTGTGATCAGAAGATCGGGGAGGTGCAGAGGGAGTGCCACAGGGAGCACATGGATGGCCAGCAACAGATGCAGCAATCTCTGGATGGCAGAGAAACTGGACTCAGGGAGGAGTTGGGATCTTTGCAAGCTCAGATTCAGGGTCTAACGCTCACTGAGAGCTGCTGCGGACAGGTATGACATATATTGTTATATTACAACCCCACCTAACAGCAATAAGCTGTAATCAGTAATCTGCTTATTAATGGAAATCCTGAATAATTCTGGTTCTTTACGCATACAAATGAAATTGAAAAGTTTTTGTTTTCCAAATCTTTAGGCTAAGCTTTATCTCCTGACAGTTGCTGAAACCTTATTGCATTATTCAAATTTTGACGCTCAAATAAAAATTTCCCAAAACACCAGTCTGCTATATTACGGAAGAGGATTAGGGCCACCGAAAAAAAAGTGGGGACATCTTTTTTTCTTCTTTTCCAGAATTCTGATAAAAAAAAGTCAGAATTCTGATAAAAAGTCAGAATTCTGAGAAAAAATAATTCTGAGAAAAAAGTCCGAATTCTGAGATTAAAGTCAGAACTTTTTTCTCAGAATTATTTTTTCTCAAAATTCTGACTTTTTTCTCAGAATTTTGAGATTAAAGAAAAAAGGTTCTGAATTTTTTCTCAGAAGCAAAGAAGGAAAAAAAAGACGTGCCCCTTTCTTTTCCAGTGGCCCTAATCCTCTTCCGTAGTTATATTAATTTGAAGCTGCGGTGCACAGGAAAGCAAACACTCCCGTACTTAAACAACAGTTGCCTGAAGATGCTTTATATTGTAAGGTAAAGACCCAACAATTATAAAGAGAAAACCCCAACAATCAGTTGATCCACTATGAGTAAGCACCTGGTGACAGTGGGAAGGAAAAACTTCCTTTTAACAGGAAGAAATCTTTGGCAGAACCAGGCTCAGGGAGGGGCAGCCATGGATGAAGACAGGACAAAAGATTAAAAAAAGGAGATAAATAATAAGTAATTATTAAATGCAGAGTGGTGTAAAGAGTGCTTCTCCACTCTATGTTCAAAGCCCCACCATAGAGATGACTTCATATGTGCTAAAAAGCCAGTGTTTCCCTCTCAGACCTTTGAAACACACTATACTGAAATGTTATTATGGAGTTTTGTTGAAAGGTACTAAAAATACCTTGGCTGCTCCAAATCCAGCTCTGAAATCCAGAAAGGGTCACATCACTAAATTGTAACAATTTATGAGTGCAGTTTGTTGGGCCATGACATGGGTTACACAACAACTAATGAGTTATTGATTGTTGCAGGTGAGCAGTCTGTCTCATCGTGTGTCGCTGCTGGAGGAGTCAGTTAAAGGCTTAACGGAGTCACAAAGGCAGCTCCGGACCGCATTTAATGACCAAACCATCCACATAGACACCCTGATTGAGACTCGACTGGTGGACATAGAGGGCCGAATAAATGCCACAAGTGGTAGTTTTGACGGGGTAGAAGGGTTTCCTGGTGGTCTGGATGGTTTCAAGACTCTGTTTGAGGACAAGCTGAAGACCCTGGAGGAGAAAGTCTCTGTGGCTGTGGAGGAGCTGAGTAACGCCACAGCCCCGGCTCTTCTGGAGGGGCAGGTGGTTCCTGCGCTGGAGACCGAGATTGAGTCGGTGAGGAGGAGAGTTGAAGGAGATCTGGATGGAATTCAAAAACAGTTAAAACACCTGGAGCTCCTCTGTACCACCTCTTGCCCACCCTCGACGCCACCAGCGGGAGGTGTCAGCGGCACTCAAGTAGAGGACGAGTGCAAAGAGATGGAAAAGAAGATGACAGTCCGTCTGGACTCTCACTCTAACCAGCTGGATCGCTTAAACAACACCCTTCAGAACTTGCTCTTCCGGATTGCCCAGGAGGAAACAGAAGGGTCTATCCAAGGAGAAATCACACTGCTAAAGGTCAACATCAACTCTGTGAACCGCACTCTGAAGGGCCTAAAGGACTCTCTTAGCTTTATTGCAAGTGAAGTGGGACATGCTAATTCCACATGGGAACAAAGAGAGCACCAACTCGTCAACCAAGTGCAAGGAATCACCAAACTCATGGGCCACCAAGCCTCCCTCCTTGGAGCTGGGGAGAGGCGACTGGTCCAGCTGAAGGGGGAGCTAATGTCATTGAAGAGACAGCTGGCTGGGGAACTACAGGGCTGCCGCAGCACAGCAATAGAAGTGCAGAAAGAGGTAAAGGATGTCGATAGCAGGGTGACCCAGGTAGAAGGCCAGTGCAGCAACCTGAGCGAGCTGGCGGATCACCTGGAACGGATCCGGGCGGAGCTTGAGAGACACTCTGACTCCTACCTGTCCCAAGTAAACGGTACCTTGGCAATCCATGCAGAACAGCTAGCTGAGCTGAAAGATGACATCAAAGACTGCAAGGCCAAGGATGCTGCCAACCATAAAGGAGACCAGTAGCATTTCAGCTAGAGAGTTTTTTTAAAAAATTAAGACTTACGTGTGGTTTTTATTAGCCTTCATTTGCTTCTGTCCCCTGTCTCTTAAACCCACTCTGCACAGACGCAAATTAACCAAACTAGTGAAAGTCATTTCCCTGTGAGCTTCTCATCCCAGTTCATCCAGATGTCCTGGGTGTTTAGATGAATCATCTGGAAAGAGAAGAGGACAACACAGAATACAAAGACACGCCTACGGTTGTATAGCTGGGCAATATTTTCTCTCAAGGTTTTATTCTAGAGGGCATTTCTCTGATCATGATTGTTTTGTTTAGACATTTTACCTGTTTAACTTATATGAAGTGACTGGATTGTTGTGATATTAAACTGTTTGCATTAGAGAAAAAAACAGCAAAACACAGTGCTGCTATGGGTTTTTGCTGAGAAGCACACTCAACAACCTCTGTGTGGACACTTGCCTTGTTTTTTTGTTGTTTTTTAAAAAAAATACTGTATGTCAACTTGGTGCTATTTGCATTTTTGTAAACCTTTGTTTGTTTTACACGTTTAAAAATGCCTTATACAAATATATCTCTGCTTTGTCTGTTGTGTTCATTTGCTGCCACTTGGCTCAAAGTTGCAGAGAAGTTCCATAATTCACCATTAGGGGGCAGTGAGAACACACAACACGGCGTGGTCGACAGTAGAGAAACAGTCTAAAACAATAAGTACAACTTTATCTGTTGTAGCGTAAGGAACTCTATACATCATCTAGTTTATCAAGTTCATTTTTCTGTTTAATTATTATAATTATAAGTTGGGTGGTAAGTACTTCTCCTTAAACCAAATTCTCTAACCCCTCAAATTCTCCACTATATTTCAGCTTCAGTGAGCTACCCTGACCCTACTGAGTCACACTGTGCTGTGGTATAGCAGAAACAGCATCATCTAGGTCTCTCTCATCAATACCTTGGAAACCTTTCGGCCTTTTTCTTTTTGTTGTTTCTTAACGTGTAGCCATTCCTGTAAAAATAAAGTATGTCATGACAACTTTCACAGTAGAAAGCATTCCTAATGAATTTTTTTAAATCTACACCTTCATAAAAATCTGATGTAACACTGGAATAATGATTATTTTTTTACAGCCAGCTCTAGCCTATTTCTCTGAAGAGGGCGATAAAAATGTACCTGCCAAGATTTTGTCTGTTTCACCCCAATATTCTTTAAAAAGATCTGAAAAACATTGTACTCTTCTACAGTCTGTTTGTGTCCTTCATTAAAAGGGTGTAACCAGCAACCAAAAGCTGAAAGTACATTAAACTGTCCACTTCACAGAGCAGTAAACTTCCTCCTTCTAAGAGTTTTTTTAATAAAAAGTTACCAAATAATTTAAACAGCAAAAATAATTTGAATTACAACTAAGTCAATATGCTCGCTGCACTGCAGGTTTTACAGAGTCAGCACATAGTTAAAGACAGTAACATCCCTCCGTGATTAAGTGGCTGCCAGCATGTAATGGGGACCAGAAATATATCATTATTTGCAGTGAAGCATATAGGATTGAAGAATCTGATGCTTGACTAAGCAGAGTAAGCTGTTCAACCCCGCTGACTTAACCAAGCCGATGCATGAAAGTCTGACCTCATTTGATACGGACGTGACTGAAATAGTTTGAGAACGATGTGCTAAATCTGCAAAACAAATCAGTTCACAAGACTGTGGTGCTGCGTGGCGGTCAGATAATAAATAAGGTCACTTGGTGAAAAGTTTGGTAGACTTTAAGATCAGGTGACACTTAATCACAATGAATTAATAAAGCTGGGTAAGATCAACTGTAAAAAGGTTTGCTGACCTTGCTCCACTGAAGCGTCATCAGCAGACCTTCTGTACACCGTCAGCACATAGTTTTTAAAGATAACATCTTACAGTAAACAGAACAGGATGGAGCAATCACAGCAGAAGGAAATCCAGAAGCTAGATTTTTTTAAAAATGCTTCGGGAGCCAAATATGTACATGGCGTGAAAGTGTTGAGTATCATTTCCTTAGAATTTGATTCCTAGAAGCCAGACTTTCTTGAAAATTTTTTAAGTGGTCTTGAGCAAGTTCTCCGGGCTTTCCGACAGTCTTTAAAAAAAATAAAAATGCAATTCAAATCATTTGTTTCCATTTCTTTAGTTGAATCTACATAAAATATCAAAGATATCACAGCGTGAAATTAAAAAAAGCCTTGCAAGGACCCGAGAGATGCATCTGTTCACTGAAGCCTTGTGAGTAATGGCTTCTGTGGGAGGTTGTTTCTGTCAGAAAGCCATTCAAAAGAAATGAAACTGGATGAAAAGGCTGACCTATGTCGGATTACATAAGAACTCAACTGATAACCAGTGACAACAGGTCTCATGGAAAACTGAATCCAAATTTTGACATTTTTGGTTCAAACCATCACCACTATGTATGGAGGAAGTCATAAAAGAGGTACAACAGTGAGTGGCTACAGCCATCTGTGAAACACGGTGGAAGCTCCGTCATGGTTTGTGACTGCATTTCGGTCAGTGGTGTTGGGGATCTTACTTCATGGAACTATGAAAGCAGAAAGCCCAGTCAGATTTTGATCGATACCATCTGGAAAGCATCTGAGTGGCATCATCTTCATTTTTCAGCATGACAGTGATCTCAAACGCACTGCCAATGCAGTAACAGCATATCTGGATAGAAAAGCACAAAGTTGGGTCTTGAATTGACCTCCCGAAAGCCAATATCGCCATATAATTGAAGCAGTAGGGTCTATTAAGCTGAGAATGGATAAAAAGGCACCCATCATCTAGAGAAGAGCCTTGAATGTGCTTCAGGAGGTCTTGAAGAATTATTCCTGAAGAAAGCTTGCCAAAGAGAGTTCAGGCTGTGTTGGAGAATGAAGGTGGTCTTACAGAATGTTGTCTTATTTTCATTTATGTTTTGGCACACGTTTCTGTTAAACCTGTTTCACATTTCCCCAGCAAAATATAAAGAAATGAAGGGTGGCTCAAGACTTTTGCAAAGTACCATATATGTGAAACGGACAGGCAGAAGTGAGAAATGTGTGTGTGTGTGTGTGTGTGTGTGTGCGCGAGTGGGGATGGGAGGATATGAAATTATCTTAATCATGAAAAAAACATGAAATGTGAACAAAGTCATGACCACACTGGGAGGAAGTGAGGCGAGAGAACGGGCCGGCTCGCTGAGGTGGAATACTCACACTGATAGACAGGGATGTGACAAGGGCAAGGAATGGACACTGAGACAGAAAGCACAACAGTGTCAAGGGGGATGAATAATGTGAGAAGTGGAAACAGATGTGTTTACAGCCATCTTGTCTCTCAGCTGCGTGTCTTGTGTCCTGACAGGAAAGACACAACAGGAGCTGCAGAGGCGACATCGTGGCTCACATGCTGCTCACAGGCTGGCACGTGGAACAAACAGTGAGCTTGAACAGGGCAAAAAATAAATACAGAAATAATACAATTAAAAAAAAAAAAACTGCAGCAGTGTAAATTTGAAATCCGGTGTCCAGTACCAGCTGGATCTTCTGTCGTCCCTTGGGAAGCGGAATTACACAGCAGTTTGTCCTCTTGATGACCCAGAGAAGAGACAGAAGAAATGGGAGAGTGGCGAGAGAAAAACACGTCAAACAGGGCGAAGGGGAGAGGGTTCCTGTTATGCCGGAGTAACGCTCATACCTGATTCTGTAACAGACCGTTATGTAATACCAAAGAATGTTACAAATCCATGCGACAGCCACACATGGGTGCTGTTGCTTTCTCTACTCCGCTGCTTCTTGCTGTCGTGCACGCAGCGGCTCAAACACACACACGCACGCACAGGCTGTGCACCCCGTAAGGCACTGTTGTTCTCCATTATTCAAACATGTGATTTAACCAGATATGAGAGGATGGGCCCTTGAATGCATGGTGTCAGCACATAGATCACACACACACATGAAGCTGTGTGTGTGTGTGTGTGTGTGTGTGTGTGTGTGTGTGTGTGTGTGTGTGTGTGTGTGTGTGTGTGTGTGTGTGTGTGTGTGTAGATAGATAGGCAAAGACACTAACAGATGACAGCAAAACCTTTGAATGGCACAACACTCAAAAGAATCATAACGAATGCCCGTGTGTGTGAATGCCAAAACAATTCTTGAGATCTTAAGAGCTGCCCCCTGTGCGTGTGTCTGACAGCTAAGTGACACTGGTGTTAGCATACCAAAGCCTTGTGTTTCCCAGACTCCATTAAGATGTGGCTGCTCCAGCCAGGCCCCTGTGCGTCTGCGAAATCCCTTTGTGCACAAACACACACACACACACACACACACACACACACTGGGACTGCTTTTACACAGCAGCAGAGAAGCAAGTATATTTTTTGCACACTTCCAAGCACATCATATAATAAAGCACAGCCCTCTCCTTGTGCATGTGTAGTTTATGGGATCCAGTGTGAGAAGTGGTGCACAAATTCCATGGAATTCAGTTTGAGTTCGTTCCCTGTTGTTTTGCATTTCCTTTACTGATAAGATAATTCAGTTATCAGATGTCACTTCTGTTAACCGCTGGAGATACTCAGCTAAATGTGCTAAACACCATAGGGCTGGAGCTGCTACTCATTTTGTTTTTGGTTTCACCCAGCGGGGAACTGGGTGATAGGTCAGAGGGTCTGAATAAGGATCATTTTTGTCTGAGGATCCGGTCTGTACAGCATTAACTGACAGCAGAGCATTCAGAAAAACAGGACTGCACTTAAAGAAAAAGAGGAATCTGGCCCCAGCAAAGTGGAACTTTGTTGTCAACTGTGAATCACAAGATCCTCAGGCCAAAAATACAGACAAAAATCCTCTGTTAAGGAAGGAGTTTTAGAAGGAACAGGATGCCGTTTATATCCCCTGGTGTCAATGTAGAGCCCTTCTGCACTCGTGCATGCACTTATGTTTTTAGTAAAATTAATTAAGGAGCCTAGCAGAAGTCATTTCAAGCTACTGTAAGCTACTTCCAGCTGAGCTCCAGTGTTGGCTGCTCTTGACCGACTTGGCCAGTTTGTGTTCTGCATCTTGTTCAAAGTGATGAAATATAAACTGAAGGTCTCTTAAGAGCAAGCATGTCTGCGTGTACGTGTTTACACTGTGAAGTAGTCGTCGTGTGTGAAGTGTATCCTTGTTGTGATTTATAATATTTAAGAGTCACTGACCACACTGGGAAGAGGCAGCCGTTCCAGTCAGCTCACAGAATGGAGATTGATCTCAATGCAGACAGAGAAACAAACACACAGGCAGGCAGAAAGCTATCTTTACAAGTTTTACTTTTATTGGTGTACTCTGACAATAACAATGATGGTATAAAAGAAAAATCTCCATCATACAAATTTCAATAATCAAAAGATAATATGCCAATACACAAACGGATCCACATAAGGCTGACATCAAGTTTTGACAAGTGGCTTCAAATGGCTTCAGTTCAAGGAGATAGTCTCTCCTTACAATCAGAGGAGATAAATTTTAAATTTAGCTGTATTTTGTTTCTCTTTCTTTTTTTTTTTAAATAGTTAGCTTTCATACAAAAAAATAATTTGTGTGGATTTTGGAGTGGATTGTGGTCGCTGGTTTGGGTGTCTGTGTTTCATTGCATTGTAAGCATAAGGTGTTGTTTTTTTGGCTGAAACACTGCTATCCCGCAGCGCTCTCCTGTGACCTGCGCCTTATCTCAGCTGCTGTCACTATTAAAAAGAAACGTCACGTGCAGATACAAGGACAGTTAAATTCATCAAAGGATTTACGCCTCTGTCTGCCACGACGTGTGCCTTGCATTGCGACAGCGCGTTAAAATACAGGGAGGTCTGCGGGATGCAGAACACCTCTGAGATCGTGAGAGGAATTTAAAATTTATGAAATGAGGTTATTTTTCCATCAGAAACAAAAAGGTCTGTGCTGGGAAGCAGTGATGTAAAAACATTGATGTCACTGTGTAAGCTTTACTAGCACTTAAATGGCACCGGATAAACCCACAAGCCAAACCCTCCCGAAGCCTTGTTCTTTAGCATCTGTAGTGAATTAAGACCTTATAGAATTTCTAAAACACTACACACAACAATATTTACAATGATAATTATCTTGATATGCACTTTTTTTTCAATTTAAATATTTTTGCTTATAAAAAAAATAAAATAAAAACTTGAATGGAAAACAACGAAAAAACAAAAACAAGAACAAACCCAAAAACACTGCAATAAATTAAGAAGCTTTAAGGCTGCCAGTTTTGTCAGATGCCCAAAGAATGGTCCCTTCATTTAAACTGGCACAGAATGGATGAGGTGAGATAATGGAACGATGAAGACTCTTTACTGAGCAGCAGTCTTGGTCTGGGTCTGGACTGACACCAGGTACATTTTATTTATGTATATATATATATAGATAGATAGATAGATAGAACTGGAACAAGACTAGCCAACATGCTCTTATCACCGAGTAAAATCAATCTACTTCCTGTTTTAGATAAAAGCAGAAGTACTGACTGATTTGTCCCTGTTGCAAGGTCACAAAAAACACAAAGCTGTGTACTAGTCTCTTCAAAGATGGTGTTGGCTTATGAAGCTGCTCGTTCTTCATTGTGGAGTATAAAGCCTAATACTGACCCTAACCAGGTCTCGATCAGAGGGCCTCTTTGTATTAAGATGTCCTGTGTGGTCCATCTCTTTACCTGAACACTCAATTTAAAACCATTTGGCTTTTGCTATAAGTCCACCTAGCTTTTAATTTAAAGCAATGAAACATTAAAAAAAAGAGATAATATACAGTGCATTATGTAGGTACCAAGACCTAGAATAATAACCTACCAGTTGTTCACAACAAGGTCACTATAAATAATTTTGTCATCAGTGCTGCAAAACCAAAAGGAAAAAAACCAAAACAAAACAGAAACTTTGAAACCTAGGAGGATAGGTAGACCTCGGAAAGGTTTAGCCATTTCACTCAAACGCACGTGGAAAAGAAAACTCAACTAAAATGCTCCTACTGTCTGTGACTTCCACTGGACACCTCCTGGGTGAAAGGCTAGGAAGTAAACGTGCTTCTGCTTGCGGCAATTTGGATCAACTTTAAGGTGGAAAGGCAACAGGCTTACAAATGTATGGATGTAAACATGCTCAACATCCGCTCCTGTAATTGGATTTAAAATGTAAAGTTTAAAGGATGTTTTGCCTGTCAATACCAGCCTCTGTGATGTTGGGATTGGTTCCAGTAAGCACGCAGAGAGAGTCCCTAGAAGGGACCTCTGGAAGGTCAGCACCATTGATCATCAATTAGTATAATGGAGGTGATCAGTGAAAGACAGTGACCAGTAGCATTTTCTGATTCTGTGTCTTGCTCTTCCTGTGGTTGTCACACAAAATGGCCTCCTCCAATATGTCTGCTCAGGAGATTAACATTTAATACCAGGCTACAGGTCCCATTCCATTTCATTAGAAGCAGTTATCTATCTATCTATGCATTTTCTTAAGAGGGAATAAGAATCTGAATGAAATGGAACAGCCTCATTTACACAGACCTGAACCTCACCGCCCCACACAATTACGCATGACTACATTTCAGTGCATCTATATCAGTTTGTGTCACCTATTAAACCGTCACATTAACTGCAAGATAAAATAAAAACTGAACAATTAAGGAAAATAATCCAAAAAAATAAATAAAATGAGGTCCAGCCTCTTTGCTCCATATTTCATTGTGGGAACAACAGTAAGTCAACCACCAATATTTTCCTCAAAAAGGTACATGTTAAGTAATGCGTACAAGGCGATTTGTGTGAAATGAAGTAGCTGCATGACTAGAGGACAGACAGTGAGGACAGTAAAGTCTGTATGATATATTAAAAAGGAACTTCATTTACAGTATTGGGATTTTACTGAAATCAACACTGTCAAACACACACAAATCGGAGAGGAGCATTACACTTCTATGTACTGCCAGAGAGTTGTCTGTGTCTAATGCACAGTGAAAGGCTGCATGCCACTGAACATAAACCTCTGTTTAGAGCACCCTCCTCTATCAAAAAAAAAAAAAAAATGAATTTCACAAGAAATCTCACAAGCCAAAGCCTGGCCACAAGTTAACAAAGCTAATCAGTGGTTATAACCTGACACTTCAGATAAGGATTGAGACAAGCTGTGGATTTTTTCCCACCAATCTAAATGTTGATAAAGAAAGAGGTGTAATTTAAAAAGTAAAGGCAGCCATCGAATGGTAGTTGTATTTTCACAGGGCCCAAAGTGAAGCAGGGCTGGCTAACAGTATTACAAAGACTACACAATCTGCAAAATAACAAAGCAAACGCTTCTGTAAACACCAGTGACAGTTACAGCAATCAAGTATTTTCTAATTCCAATTCTCTTTTGTCACAATGAAGGTGAGTAAACATTGAAGACGTGAAACCTAAAAATAAAAAAGGCAAGTGTTTATCTCTCCCTGGCCCGAATTCACACCCGCATGCCAAGTGAGGTCTGCAACCTGCCGGTCAAAGCTTCAGAAGCAAAGTCTCCCGGGACGTCACCCCGATAACTTTGAACCGACAACGAGACACATACAGGCCATTTGCATAGCTCTCCCTCACTTACACACAGACACGCAAACAGGCACACGCAACTTCTGAACAGGGTGGCATGTTTGCTTAGGCAAAGTTGGGTTGAGTGTGAAGTTTGCATACGCAGTCACTTCTTCTCTCTAATCCAATGAGGGTATGCTAGCACCCGCGCTATTGCATCTGTATAGTGAGGAAGTCAGGGCTAAAGTTCTGCTGTCTGATATTACAGCTTATTGCTAACAGGATGAACATTGCACTCCAACATACAGCCACTTGCAGGCAGGCAGGACATTCCATGCAATTACGCAAACATCAGTCTTTAAATCGTGTGCTTAAAAGACAAAACACAAGAGATGGTTAAGGAAACAATATTCTCTAAACTTAGAAAGAAAAACTATTTCACATACAATATATAACCACAGCCTCTAACTCCCTATGTCATCTTCTCTTGCTCTCTTTTCTTGTAGATTTGGCATACCGTATGCAGAACCAGCTGCAAGAGTCCACTCGCTTAAAGTTGATGTGTGGTGTTATGTGTGCATGCAAATGTTTCACAGGCGTACTGCATTTATGAAATAAGAAGTGCAAGAGAAAAGTGATAAAAAAAAAAAAAAAATCATAGCCTCAGGACAATGTCAGCACATTTAAGCCAAACTCTGCGTGCATGTGTGGTGTGTGTGTGTTTATGTGCGTGCACTTAAACGTATGTGTACCATAACCTATCGAAATCATCGAGCACAGAGGTGCCACGAGGAGCTAGTGATGGACAGAAGAAGAAAATGAATTGAGGAATGAATGCTGAAGGCCAAAATGGTGCAAAAGGCATGTGGAGACTGAAGTCTAGATAAGCCCAGATGAGAGGAGTGATGGACTGTGGCACAAACAAGTGCAGCATTTATCCCTATTTTCTTATATGATTTATCAAACATATGCTTTTGATTCTCCTTTTTTTTTTTTGCATACAACCAAAATAAAAAAAGCAATAAATCTGTCAACTAAAAAGTCCTAAGCAGTGTTGCAACTGGTGAGATATGGCTGATGTCCCAAAGGACTTTGATTTTGCAGTCCAGCTCTGCCTACGTCAGTAGTCAGCTATTGGTGCAAGCTTTCTGCTCAAGCTGACTGTGATGTTGGTGTAGAGAGGCATTCTGGACACTAGGGGGGAGTAGTTTAGGTTGTTAAGACCATCCACCTTCTGTCTCTCCTTTGAGTGACGGAGAAGACTATACCTGCAGGCGCAAAACAAGAGGAGAAAACAGAACACAGTAAGAAGCACTTTTCTCTCGTTACATGTGAAAAGGATGGCAAAATTTTTTGGCAAAAGTCCAAAGTTTGTGCCAAATGGAGTGATTCTTGTCTAAACAGTCAAAAATACCTCATTTGTGGCCCAGGATTGTAACCTACTACTTATGTACATCACTAAATGTTCAAAGCCGCAAGTTTGACAAAGAACGAGCAGTTGCCTCAACAAAACTAAGCAAGAGCCCACTGCCTCTTAATCAGCCACTGTTTCTAACCACAGTGGTGTTTCTAAACAACTTTAAAATATCTCAGAGGAGTTGGCATGGGGGCAGTCTGCTGCAGGACTAACACAGACTATATATACACACTTGCACTCTTTTAGTCTCCTGCTATGTTGTACCATCGATTTCATACATTTTTCAACAGAAGAAAACTTTTGCATACTAGATGACTAAAAAGCTGGAAAGTGCTTTGGATCAATTCATATCAGAGTGTGACATGAATAAAAGTTATTCGACTTCATTAATGGAAACCACCCTTCACATTCAGGCGAGCTGCCAAAGTACAGCTCTGGACTGCAAAAATTCCTTAACAAACAGCTGCACTGTGTGACAAATATCCTCATTCATGTAAATGTAAAAGTGCAAAGAGTAAAATTGAAAGCTGACTAAACTGAGACAGAGGGCTACACCCCTGCTGCCTCAGTTTAGTCAGGCAAAGTGACCATCAGGCTGGGCTTAGAAGAGAAAGGAGCTAAAACATAACATTTCAAACAGAGGGGATAAAATAGTTTGACATAAAATGTGCAAACGTATTCTAGTAGATCCCTAAATGATATGAGTATATGAGTAGCTTAAATTTAAGGCTTATTTTAAAGTTACATAAGTGAAAATAAATTCCACTTAGTACTGTAGTACTATGTAAAGAAACAAGATAAAAGCACCTTAAAAGATGGCTACAATGTAACAATGAGCGTGTACTATCCTGTTTAGACAGGAAGCTCAACTGCACTACTTATTTTCACAGGAAAACCTCATCATAAGACTCATGCTACTCATCTAATCATGACAACGTTGACCAAGGGATTTTTAAAGTCAATTTTTGGTAATTATCATCATTTTCTATCCAGTATAGACTCTCTAGGTTTCCTATTAACAAATGAAAGAAACATTTATTCTTTGGGCCATTTTTAAGTTACTCAGGAATTTAGCCCTAAAGCATACGAGCATATCACATGCAAAGTCTTTAAAAGAGTGGAAATTCTATCAAAGGTACTGCTTTGGCTTTTCATGTGACTGGCTTACATCACATGAGTCTAAGCCTCATTGCAATTATCAGCTTCCTCCTTTGGTTGGGAGTGTGTGTTATGTACTGTTTGGAAGTGAGCTGTGAAAACCTAGGACACTAACCTGCCCAGGAACTGCACTTCTCCGCGATGGTGATGTGGAATAGACATGTAGCGTCCCAGGTCTCCATGTGGTCTGCTTACTGTGTAATTGGCAAACTGCACCCTACACAAACATATTTAAAAATGTAATCCATATTGTACACAGTTGGGAGGAAAAGGCATTGTGTTTATGATCCTGCAATAATAATAATGACAATAATGCCTCTGATAGCTGAGCTATAATACATCAGAAAGATTTCATAGTAAATGCAAAAAGGAAGGATTTCATGGAAACAAATATACAAGAGAATCAGTGAGACTTGGTAGTGTGATTTACTCTGTGTGTACAGCTGCCTGTTAGTTGTGTAGGTGGGGGAAACGCTCTGGGCCGAAGTGGGAGAAAACAATACAATACAATAGCCTTCTATGTGCCAAATGGCCTACCTCATCACTTGAGGATGCCTAATGTCAACACTACTGTTAACCACGTGCTGCAGCTCTATCAGAAAGGCCAGTGTGTGTTTGTCTGTACAAGTTGCCCTCACCTGTTCCAGAGGTCATCGTCCTCTCCTCCCCAGCCCCAGAACGCATTGGGAAATCCATTAATCTTTTTGAACTGCTTAACCATCAGGCCACTGACACCACCGAAGAACTCATTATACGGAAGCCTTGGAGGGACAATTATACATATTGAGATGCAATTTGGGGTCCGAATACATGTACTCTGCAATTCCCCAAAGACAATAATCAGGACTCACATGTAGGAATACTTGTCCAGTTTGACCGCAAAGTGTCGGGGCATGTCTGTACAGCCGTAGTAGTTTCTGTCATTCTCCATTAGATGGTCTACATCGTGGAAGATCAGACAGTCCCAGTTCAGGTCCTTCATAGCTTCCTTGTAGCCAACATTGAACAACATGGCTCGGTTAAATGGCTCTGTACCCGCCTAAAGAAAAAAGAAGATACTTTGGTATAGATGCCTTGTTATAAAAAAAAGGAAGATAATAGGTTATAACTGTTTTAAATAATATATATATATCTTCCATAAAACAGTGGCTTGAGATGAAATTCATGTAGTTGTTTACCTCTGAATTCAATTGATTGATTGTGAAAATAAGTGAACCTACTTGTTCTATGATATAAAAGGCAAACTGGAGTCTCTGTTTCTGCAGCACTGGCACCAGGTGTCTCAGGAGAATGGGCAAGTGTTCATGTCGGTTCCTGAAGGGAACTAGGATTGCCACCTAGGTACACAAAGGAGAATAACATGGGACTTGAATATATTGCAAAGATATAGAGATAAATCCAGTACAAAAATTTTCAGGTGATGTCCCAGCAGTAGGGTGAGTTAGAGCAGATAGCACCTTTACGTGTCCAAATCAACACTAATACTGAAATAGAGCTTAACATGTTTGTCCGATCTGGTCATCTTGATCAGCATCTTAGTGTGTGCTGTGTGAAACCACTAAAATATTCCAATTAGCACCTGATTTATCACAAGATTGGCGGATTTGCCATAGATTTGTAATAATGGCTGTTCTTGTTTTCCAGTTTCTTTTGAAGATCAATAAAAAAAGCGAAATATTCACAGAAAAGAACTGGCTAGGAGAAGATAAGAAAGAGACAGGTGTAAAAACAAAAAAAAGAAAGAGAGAGAGAGAGAGAGAGAGAAAGAGACTGCTGGCTAATGAGATAAACAGGGGAAAAATTCTGTCAGACCATACACGGTCCTTTGGGGCAAAGGAATGTGAGAGAGATACAGACAGATGGGAGGCAAGATCACTCTACCGGGCAAAAAAAAAAAAAAAAGTACTGTTAGGCTAAAGATTAAAGATTGAAACAATACTGCAAAGCACAAACACAGGCTGGAATTTAGGTTACTTCCTGTACTTTGTGTTTATGTGTACCATTTCTGGAATTTGAATGTCAAATAGAAGAGCTCCATCAATCTTATTTGCACAGGGAGCAACAGAATAAAAGAAAGGGCATAAAAGGAAAGGTACACATAGGAGAAATTCTGGTAATTCCTCTCATCATTACCTTTCCATGAGGACATTAAAGCCCTGTTGAGGTAGAGAATATGTTTTAGTGCTGGCTTTACTACTGTAACGGTGATAGTATTTATGGCTAAGCTTTTATGTTCTTCACAGCTTCAATCAGACACGGTACTTGACCTATGTTGTGGACTATGTGTGCTAAACACATGCATAGACGTCAACAGATCAGACCATTATTAAACTGCTATTGCTTATTTATTATACATAATACTTATTTGCTGTGAGATTTCAGATCGATCCTGTCTCAGTGTCTGATAATTTATCATAAGTAATTTATGAAGTAACTCCTGCTATGCTATGCTCCGTGTATAAATAAACACAACTTTCTTGTGTTGTCATGGAGAGTTTCTGCTGCTGTCTAATGCCGCAGAAACGCAAAAAGAAAGAACTTTTGTGGAAACAATATTTTTGTCTTTATTCCAATTTTAAGGTTTTGCTGTTCATTTGACATTGCTATGCAAACTCTGTATTGAAACACTGAACACTCAGAGTAGAAACTCTTGCATTACTATTGCCTACATTACTTTTAGCAAGGTGTTAAAAAAGATAGCAACTAAGCACGCACATATATCGGCGTTATTGTGGGGCAAAGGCTGGTTTTAGCAGGCCCAGCGCTACAAACATAATGCTGCTGCACTGTGTGAGAGGTATTGTTTATATAAAAAATGCAATAAGTCGTCCGGAAACAGTTGCACAACCATTCGACCATCTACAAACAGGTGACAATTGAACAGAAACCCAAGTATGCAGAGCACATGCATGCTATGGTGTGCAGAGCTCTTTGCAATGTCACAGGAGGGTTAAGCAACATTTCTCAAGAAGTTCTGTTTGATGTTCTTTTGCTGAGCCATACTTTAACAATATACAAACCACTCTATGAAGCCACTATTTCTTGCTCCATCGGCCACATTGCACACAAGATTGTTTTTTTTCAGTGGGCACTTACCTTCCAGCGAGGTAAACAGTCTGTGGGCTTCCAGTAGCCTCCAGGGACAATGTTGGGCTTTCCCTCCAGCAAGGATCTTTCTACTTCTTCAAGAGATATCTCACTCATATTCACTTCCAACCTGCCCTCTGTGCGTGGGGGAAAGAGAGAGTGAGAGGGAGTCAAGCAACAGTCATGAAGCACGAAAGGTCAAGAGCGTGGGGGAGAAAATAAGAGACACGGTGTGCGAGCAAAGAAGAACAGTAGAGAGAGGAAAAAGATCCACTTGTGCTATAACACCATCCTGTATTTGATGTGTCATCAATCAAAGCTAATATAAAACATATTTTTGAAACAGTTTCACAGCTCAATACTACAACAAATAAGTACAGAGGCATAATGAACATTTCCACTGAGAGCCTTTTTTTCATTTGTTACCTACTTTTACTGCAGAGAATTCAAATTAAACTTTAAAATCATAACTCTAACAGTGCACTCACTCATGGTGGGCAGCCTCTCAGGGCAAACTTGTGAGGGGAGGTAGGTGAAACCTTCGGGAAGGTATGTAGTGGGAAGAGCATCGCTTTCGCTGAAGTTGAAATCATAGGAATAATCTGAAAGTGAAAACAAAAATCTGCACGTTTCAACATGACCGGCTTCACGCTTTGATGTACAGCGTGTATAAAAAAAAAGAAAATCATTTGATTTCAGGAGGCGGACATTTTCTAAAGTAATGCACACAGAAGCTAACAGTAATTTTTAACATACATGGTTGAATACAATATGAATACATGTCTGTATTATAGTCAAACTTGTCCCATACTTTTGCGAGCATGTCTGGAGCCACGGCTGTAATGCCACCAACAGGCAATCACGTGAAACTTACAATTCCCCTTTTTCCAACAGCACGTGTTTCGATCATTACCGGTAAACAGCTGCAGAACTAAAGGACTTTGAAACTGATTGATTCTTTTTGATACACCCGGTATTTTCCCAACAGCTTTTCACTGTCATTCAAAATATCTTTTGTAGTAAAAGCAAGCATGAGTCACTTATTGGAAAGCAAACAGACTTAACTGTGAAAACATAAGAGCGCTTTTTCTTTTACTTCCTCATTCTCTTGTAAGGATATGAAAGACAGCATTTGTGCTAAACTTTTCTAATATAGTGTGCATGGGCATGTTTTTACCTGTGCCATTTATGCTGTAAGCCCCCCTCACTACTTGCTCCAGAACCTGAGCTCCAATGTTCTTCACGTTCTCTCTGATCTGGATCCCTCTGGCCTGGACCATGAACACATACTCATTCACTACGGACAGAAGAAAAAACAGGCGAAAAAAAAAAAGAATTAATACACTTCATTATTAAACACAGACTGAGGCATGTATTTAAGAAACCCAAGCACAGACATGAATCATATTATGTTAACGCAAAACCACTTTTAAAAATGTTTTAAATGTCTGAGAATCCATATATTCATTCTCAGACCCCTTATCCTTTCACTTCTTCTTTCTGAGAATTATTTCAAACAATATTCATGTTTAAGAAATCAGGTTGCACTAGGTTGCACTGCAAACATCATGGGTGTGCTCAGTAAGGAGGGAATTTCCCAACTAAATATCAAGAGGCCGACCGATGGCATGTTAATGTATATTGAAGAGAAGCAGTGGGAGAAGAGGTTAAACTTAAACTTTTTTATGAAAATGAAAAAGGATTTTTAGTGATTGATTAACTTCCTTCTATGGTAGCCGCAATATTTTACTATACTATACTAAGCAGTCATAAAGGTCTGAAAACCACTGCATCTTTTTGAAGCCTTCTTTTTCGTGAGAAAGTGTGACGGGCACATATAGGATGTGGCTGAAACTACACAGCAAAGAGTCACATACAGGAAACAGGAAGTCGAAAAAGATTCTAGGTGAATCTGCCAGTCTGTGGAATTGTAGTGAGATTACTATTGTACCAGTGACATCTCATCAAACTGACACAATATTATGTAGAAGATCTGTTTGCTATAACAGTTCAGTAGATTTATTCCCAATTATAATTGGGAATTACACCAGAGAGGCTTAGTGAGCGTTCCAGTCAGCATGGAACTGACCTAGATAAACACCACAACAGTGGTTAACCTGCCCAGAAATGTAGTGGAACAAAATGGGGTTATTTGGTCTAACTGTGAATCTGAGTGGCTGAGCACACTGAGTGATGCATGCACTCTTTGGTGTAAAGAGGTATGGCATACTATGCGCATAGTAAGAAGCTTTAAAAACATTCAAAAACATTTAAAACACTCACTCAAGTTTCAGAATTCAAACAAAAAAGGCAAAAACACAACTCATAGAATAACTTCTCTGCCTTTGTAGCTCTGTGTCCAACACCGGCAAGATGTCAAGATGACTGCATTCTTGCGGACATTGTATCTGTGTGGATGCCATGTATACTGCTGAGGTAGAAATCCCCAGGATGTGATTTGTCATGGTAATTGCGTTACAGTTTCCATCACATTTATCTTATGGCTGAATACATCTTACAAACTGCCAGGCTTGCAGGACCCGAGACTAGTAGCTAAGCGTTAGCTGAAATCAATCTTCTAATTTGACTTCTGCAGCACACAAATACTACAGTGCAGCTGGAACTGCAAAAGATGACAATGGAACCGAGAACAGATTCTCTTCACTTGCACTGTGACACATGTAGAGGAGGAGCGACACGTATGCATGTTCAAATATGCGCACACACACACACACACGCATGCACACGCATTAACTGATGCCCTTCTGAGGCACCATATGGATGGAAAAAGGCTAAGAGGCGTCTGGAGTGTGACCCAGTGCAAGCACCAACATATTCTGACAAATCTTTTTCTCATCCCTGCCAAGCATATGGATATACAGTAAAAAAAAAAAAAAAAAAAAAAGCCATAAAATACCCTGCCACAACATAATAAGCAGGTGTTTATCATAGAAGATCTTAAATGAGCTAAACAATATTAAATGAGAAGACTCAGATCTCAGTGAAGGCGTTTTGGTCCACTCTTCTTTATAGCATGACTTCTGTTCACTGAGGTTTATGGACAATCTGTTCTTGTCTTTTTTAGTCATTCTGCTATAGACTTGCTGATAGGATCATTATCCTGTTTTGGCCAAGCTTTAGCTATCGTACAGATGCCTCACATTTGTCTCATACTTCAATATACAAAAAAAGTGTGCGGTCGACTCAGTGACTGTAGAATAAGCCTGTGGCTGCAAAACAACCCCAAACCATCACCCTTCCTCCACTATGCATGACATTTAATATGAGGTGTTTGTGTTGACATGCTGTGTTTGGTTTTCACTAAATGTGTTGCTGTGCATTAAAACCAAACATCTTCACTTTGGTCTCACGTGTCCAAAGCATGTTTTTCCAGAAGTCATGAGACTTCTTTCTGGAAGAATGTCCTTTGTAAACCTAAGCCATACTGCCATATTATCCTCAGAACTTAGAAAGAAGATGCTTTCTCCTGCAACCTGTCCAAGTCAAACAAGTATGACTGTACTCTTCGTGAAGCATTTACACGTCAACTGTTCTTGGGTTCTTTTGCATTTTCTCTGAACATTGCAGGGTCTGCTCTTCGGATGAATTTCCTGGGTATCTGCACACTCCTGGGAATACTGGCAATGGGCTAGTATTTACCCTAATTTCTATGGAAGCAGCAAAGACGTGCCATTTCAAGACCTATTAAGGACCAAATTATCATTATACTTTGAAATTTAAGAACCTGAAAGAGGTGAATTGAAAGAGGGTGTACTTTCATTTTACCACAAGTGTGTTATATATTAACAACCCTATCAAGAAAAGGCCATACTGTACTAAACATCAGCATATGAAGATTAAGGCAAAGCCAAGAAGTCTTTTCTTTGGTATAAAATTTTAATATAAAGGGTTGACTGAAATTACTAGCTAAAAAACAAGCCATGTAGCGAGATAACAAAAAAAATTTGATAAAAAAATGTGATAAAAATCAGTCTAGAGGCTGGATTAATGGTTTACGGTGAGGTAGGCAAGGTTATAAACTGTAGCAAATCCAATAGCCATGAGAGACCTTGGCTTTAGAGGAAACTAACATAGCAGGTTACAACACAAGGCCATTAACATTAGACATATCAGGACAGAGGAGGCATGTATCACCACAGAGCTTTGTCAGTGTCGGCATATACAACTATATAAATGAGACACGGAGAGATGTAGGACCCCTCCCCAGCCAAACCCTTCCAGCTCTTCATCCCATCAGCACCACGCACTGTAACCCATCAACCACGACAGGTGACCTTGAACGACCTTGTCTTCTATAGCTCTCAGAGAACATCCAGCCAGCACGCCAAGCCCAGCCCACCTATCCTCGTTTCTTTCTCCATATCACTCCCCTCTTCCCACTTATCTGTCATTTCCTCTATCTCCCTCTTCATCTAGTTGTGCTGCCGTCTCGGTGTAATGTGGTTTGTATCACTTTCTGTCAAGTCCGTTTGTTGCTATCATTTTAAGAAAATGATCTGAATGATGGATTGCAGGCTTATGGGGACAATTCCAGGCACTGACCCTGCACCATATTGTAGTGCAAGAGAGGTTAATCGAAAAAGAAAAAAGGAAACAAAGAACTAAAAAAAAAAGGAAACACGCACATGCCCCTCTGTTTTTTCTCTAAAAAGGCAATTAACTGCACACTGATATAGCTCAGCAGTGGGAGGTGATTGGTCCTGTTCTGCTAGCTGGGTGATAAGAGCTGAAAGGCATTTTTTTCTACACCTCAGACCAGAAATGCTTTCTGCATGCATCCACTCTAGTTGCACTCATAGCTCTCAGCATTTAAAGATGTCACTTTCAAAATGTTCATTTTAATGCTGCTGTATATCATTGACACCTACAGAGCCATGCCAAGAAAGCACTATGTTCACAAATTAATCATATCATAATCTGTCAGTGCGCCCCAGGGTGGCTGTGGCTACAATGTAGCTTGCCATCACCAGTGTGTGAATGTGTGCGTGAATGGGTGAGTGACTGGATATGTAAAGCGCTTTGGGGTCCTTAGGGACCAGAAAGGCGCTAGATAAATACAGGCCATTTACCATTTATATTATTCACACATATTAATTGACTTTAAAAGTGGATTAGGTGAGCGTTTGAATTGTGAGAGCGTTTTCTACACAGTTTCGTTTGAAAACCTTATGGGAAGGAAAATGGGTGATTACTCTAAGCAAAAACGCAAAATCCCTCACAATGAACTGGAACAACAATTGTAACAATTGTAACTTGAGTGCATTGATCAGCTGATAAAGGTTTGGCATTTGCACATGGTGATGTGTAACTTGACCTTTTTAAACACAAACTGGATCTTATCTGAAGGGACACACTTGTTTTTATCTTGTTGAACTGTTTGTATATGATGTTGAGAAATATATAAGCTACCGTAGATTGACACCCACAGCCATGCCTCAGTCAGTGAACACATGCACATGTGAAATGAACAATGACTTACCACAGAGAACATTCTACATCCTCCCCTGTCCTTTTACCCATTGATAGGTGTGACCCCCCCCCACCCACCCCAACAAAGGAAAAAAAACCCCAAAAAAACAACGAAACAAAAACACAGAAATTCAAAGACCAAACAAGGGGCATAATTATCTCACGAAATAAACTCCTTATCAGTCCTTTTATCAGTTTTTCATAAGTCACTGCTCGTCCCCACAATTATAGTGGCATGCCAAATTTCTGTCATTACAAAGACGCCTAAACATGTACACATAAACACACACACTGAATGTGCTGTTGTAACTAGTGAGTTGTTGATGGGGTGTTTCAGAGTTGCACAAAGGTTGCAAAGCAAAGGCAAATTTTGTTTTTTAGTGCTGTACCAAAAGTTAACTAGCTGAGCCACGCCTCGGTGAAGTGCTCCAAAACTTGCCTGCACAGCTCTGGTACTTATAAATGTTTGACTTGCTGATTAGGTACCATGTCTCTAACAGTTGTGCTTACAATGACATTCATGTTATCATGGTTAACTTCAGGTTATGCAAGCAGCAGTGTGCAATTATTTTTCAAAGGTCTTTGCTGTGCTTTGGTTACTGTGGATAAGTGTTTTTATTAGTAGTAACAGAGGCAGGAAGGATATGATAGATTTATTTGTTTGTTCAGTGTCTGTCTTTTTCTTGTGTTTGTCATATTCCCAGTTAGCAAACCAGGCTCTGGCATTCACTCATTTATGACTTGTTATTGTACTCAAGAGTCTATCCGGCTGTCAGGGTCTGGACAGTCTCCGTAATGCATGACACCAGGGAAGGAAAAAGGGATTAGAAGCAAGTAAGAGAGAGTAATAATGGTCAATCTTTTTCTTTTCTTGTCTGACCATCTTCGCAAACTAAAATGTGATTTTGCTCAGAGAATGTGAAACATACCACCATGAACAAAGGGAATGGCAGCTGTGCTAGTTACGGCTCTGTTACACTTAGTCATAACTAGATCAGGAAGCTGCCCTGCACACACACACGCGCATGACACACTGATGAGCACACTCACAGTATCTTTCACAATACATCTAGACTAACTCCAAATAGCGCTATGTATAAAAATAAAATTACAGGAAAACCATCATGTGTGCACTGACCAGAATGCTCGTCACGTGCACAGCAATGCAGACCTGCTCCCAACAGAGCTATTTGACGAAGAAAGCAAAGGTCCATGGGAGTTACAAAAAGAAGAAAAAAAAGAAAAATTCCTTAAAGTCTACATTCTCAGAGCACCCCCGCCTTTTTTTTTGACAAGATCAAGATACTTTTTTACCGCAAATTAAATGACGTCAGTACTTATGTTCGTGGCTGTGTGCCCACTTCCTAGGGACGTGGGAACCACCCCCCTGCCTTCTAAAAGCTTCTAAATTCCTCTTGTAACAACTGAATTCAATCAATCATTGTTATCCACTGTATCTCTGAAATGTTGCTTCCCCCTCCACGATATCTCTGCTGGTGGTAAATGCCTGCTATTGAAGGAAATCCTGAAAAGTAAACTACTCTCTTGTTATGCCACCTTTCCTGTCAGTGAAAATATCAGTTTCATACTGTATGTGACTAGCATCAAAAGTGAAAGCAGTGCGCTCTGAAATCCTCATACTTTATGTCGACAAAGGAAAAAGAAATAGGAGGAAAAAAAAAAAATCTAAATCTGAATTGACCTTGAGGAAGTTAGGAACTTCCTTATTTTACCTAACACAATGTGAGCTCCTGCTAATGATAGTCCTTTTCCTGCCTCTTCCCATAACATGCTTGTTTGCATTTTGCCAATTTCTTTTTTAATTTTTTTTTCAATACTTCTGGGATATCAGATATTAGAATAGTTACATAATCAAAGGTTAAGTTCTTCATTCCACTGTCAAAGATCGCCATGAGCCTGCAGGAGTAACAGCAAGAGAAGTCTGGCTGTGTGGGCGTCTGTATGAAAACTTGTGGTCTGGACTTACTGCGTCACTGCAAGTTGAGAGAAACCAAATTTCATATTCCTGTGTGATGAGGATTTGAGTGAGAGGTCACATTTCAAATGTTTCTTTCAGAGAACAAAAAATATTTACATTTAAATTACTTGACCTGACAGTCTTACATGCAAGTGTTTCATATAGATGAGGTGGTACGGTCTGTGAAAAGCTCTGTTGATTGCAGATGCCAGGGGTTGCGCTGCAAAAGTGAATATGAGCATATGTGGAACATAAATCCTACATTCAGTTTTTTCAGATAAGAACAAATGGGAATGCCTACAGAGACCTAAGAGTAGATTTATACCCTCTAGCAAAATGTTTTAAAGGATGTTTTTTTTTATTGATGTAAAATTGGAGGTGAGTACTGATCAATGATCCATGTACTCAATGGCTGTGAGCACAGGAAGCAGAGTAAAAATGGGGAAACACCAATTTTAAAAGGGAACTCCCTTCCTATTCACTTTTGAATTTACAGAGCTTTAAATGTGAATGTTTTAAGACAGGAATACTGTTTGAAACTAAAACCTTCTTACAGTGACTGCGTCTTTCTTGACCGCTAGGTTCGAAGGTTGCTTTGAACCTCCCTCGTTAGTCACCAATTATCTTTATACAATCACTATAATTCTGAAAATGGATTTAAGGCGACCATGCAAACATTGTTTTTTTTTTTGTTTTGTTTTGTTTTGTTTTTTTAGTTTGGACATTTCGGATGTAGTATTTTTGGATTATGACATGCATGATACGTGAACGTTATTGGCATTTCTTTGGAAATGCCTGTTGTAATCCAAAGTTTGCAAAACATCTCATATTTGTTTAGCGTCAGCTCTGTTTGTGCTAAAGAAACTAACCAGCAATTTGCAAAGATGGAGGGGACATAAATGCCTGAAACTTTGTGGCTGGAAGGAGAGACACACTTCTTGAAAGACGGTAGGAAACATGCATACTATATTATATGAATGAAATGTAGAATAGAATATTTTATGGTTGTAGGAATTGTATATAAACTGTAACTGTATATAAAATGTGACTGTAATGGAAAAATCATTGCTGTCTATTTAAAAAAAATGTAAAAAAAAAAAAAAGCCACATAATGTAATCACGCTCAGACACAGTATACACTAACACATGCCAGCAGGGACAACATGAGGTGCAGTTTGAGTTCATTATTGGTCTTGCACTAGCCACTCTGTCCCTCCATCTGTTCTGCTCTCCCAAATGTATGGATGTGTGTGTGTGTGTGTGTGTGTGTGTGTGTGTGTGTGTGAACATGCTCATATCAGCCTTTTTGTCTGCATATCTGACCCTCCCCTGACTCGTTATGTCTGCTGAGCCACTACATGGCAGAGAAGCACAGGGACCAGAAGTGGCAGTGAGAATTACATAAACGACACAGTGGCCAGGACCCCTTGTTTTCACTCTGCTGCTGGCAAATACTGGAAAAGAGATCTAAAGGAAGGACCGTGAGAGATGAAAAGCGGGAGATAGACAGATTGTTGATACATATGGGTGTTAGCTCAAGATGGAGAGAGACTCTCTCTTACTAGTGCGCGCTCACTTTCTCATCCTAATGGGACTTTGTTTTGTAAGTGATAAGAGCAGACAGGATGAAATGCAAGGTTATTTCCGAGTTTGTTCACTCAATCATGACTACGGGAAATGTTCGTTTATGAATGGTCCAAGATTGTGTCTGAAAACGGTACCAGTGCACCGATCAGAATGAATGAAATGACCGCGTGATCACGGGGTGGCAACATGACATGAAGAACAACGAGATTACAGAAATTGAGAAGTGAAAGGAAAGCTATGGTTCCTATTGAGATCGGTTACAAAAAGGAAATAAAGAGCTCATATGTATTTTAAGTCATGTTATACCAGAGAGTCATCTGCTGCTGTTGATAGTACTTAACAGCCTCCATTAAAAAAAACAACAAATAAACAAACCATCGCTTGTTGCGCGGTTTAATAAACATACATTCTTTTTTAAGTATTAAAGTGTTGGGTGAACCCACATGAACTGCACTGCTTGAAGTGATAAACTTCTGGAGAATAATCACCTCGAATCTGCAGCCCTCCTCTGGTTTATAAAGCTTTACAACAAATTCAGCTCCTTGTTTATCTAACAGGCCCACAACTGCAACAAAAGTGAGAAAGTCTGCCTGATGCCGGGATTCTGAAAGCTGTTTTATTATTGCTCGACAAGCTGACTGTTCGTGCAGAAAACCCTAGAGCCACCGGGAAATGTTCTGGTTCTCCCGATAGGCAGTTTTATTTTTAGCTCTAAAGTAAATTGGTGACTTCATTGCTAGCTACAGGGATGCCTGTGCCCAACTATAGGTGGATTTTTATGACGTTTAAGAGAGCCTTTTCTATTGAAAAAGAGTTTTACAGTGTTTCAGAACTGCTCGATGTCTAAATAAAAAAAATAAAATAAGGATGCACAACTATTAAAAGCACAACTTCATTAAAAGTAACAAATATATACTGTAGGCCACAGTTTACAGAATTCCTTTATGTAATTCCCAGCATAACAAAATGGAATATTCAGCATTCAGACTGAAGGACACAGATTAGGAGCGATAAAAATCAAAGTTTTATCATTTTATACCATGTTTTATGGTTTTCCAGTTGCTGTTAGCCCTCTGAACCAAGTCTGCCCCCAGTTGGAGAGAGCCCTTCTCCTCCCTTCTCCTGCACTTTTTTTTCTACTGTAGTATGCCAAGAATATCTCAGGTGCCGGTTTTGTGAACAACAAAGCAGTTCCTGCGAAATACAACTATGCAGATCATTAAACCAGCTCAACATGACTGGGTTCTACTCACGTAGCTTTTGGTCTTTCGCCAGATGTTTCTGATTTTCTCTTGTATTTCACCTGCTAACCCGACCTGCAACTTCCTTTCTTGCCTCTTCATTTCACAAAATCTGAAATCGTAGAGTTTACTTAATATGCACATCTAACCTTGTTAGAACCAACGGACCTTCTGATCTGTATGACGAAAAAAACTGTTCAAATCTCGTCAGGTCACAATATGCAAGACAGTTGCAGTGTTGCTAAGACAGGGCATTGCTTCATTCCTCAAGTACACCCACAGCTTCATCTCACCCCTTTCCTCCTGCTTTTATATTTGGCGGTTGTCCAATGCATTCCTGTGTTATTGCAGTGGCTCTGAATAATGGGCATACAAAGGACATGCACAGACAGGTACACATGGACCCCAACCCCCAAACATACACTGTACTACCCATTTCCTGCTGCTTGATATTTTCCTACCAATCCCCCCCAACCCCCACCACAAAGCTGAAATCTCTTCACAGCTGGAGGTTACTCCTGTTGACTGAGCAATGGGCCAGACGGGCAAGCAAACGTTGCACGCTGCACAATAGTAGTAGTGACATATAGTGGAACAAGATGCAGAATAACGCAGCCTTTCCTTGTGATATACACATTCATCTATCTACAAGGCATGCTAGAGCTACTATTCGAAATCCTCCAAAATACATAAACTGCGTACAGCACCGAGGTTTCAATGCCCACATCTGAGACACTTTTCAATATCATGGTTAATCACATCAATGCTAAATTCAAAACTCAGTTTGCTTAGCTGCAACATAAACTGTGTAATGATTTTGGAAAACATATGAGATGATATTCCAAGTTAATAATATGGAATAAATAATGTATGTCTGTGCTATTTTATACTGCATGCACATCTATGTATGCATTAATTAGATAACATTAAAAAAAAAAACTGCTAAGGCTTTGGAGCTGCATTTGATACATTTAATATTTCATGAGAATAATAGTACTTTTCTTTTAATACAATTGATGCATATGGAAAAAAGAATTCTCTTTAGTCAAGCCATGCATTTCTATTTAACTTCATGAGAACATTTCATTATTCAGATGGAATGCTGCAAAGATAAAAAAAAAATTTTTGTATTTCCCCTACTATTCCCATGTCTGAGCCAAATGAATGGGGAAGAAAGAAGTGGTGCAGGATAAACAGGCAAACAGGTGGAGCTGTACTGACTCACTTTGCACTGACAGCAGATTAAACAGATGACTAACGCCGAGGCAATTTTTCATTTTATCATCTTTGAGCTAAAGTCATGGGTTATTTAACCAAGAAATACCAATTCATTTATATTTATGTATGAATTATGTTTATCTTCTAAAGTTAGAAAAGCAGTGTTTAAGCTGAGCCTTGTGTTGCCTTACACGTGAAAGATGACTCCAAGATCTCACAACGAGGAAAACAGCTTAATAATTTAATACTGTTACTGGACTGTTATTTGATATAAACAGATACCGGAACAGGAAAAAGATGGAATGGTTTATCTCTAAAATCATTACAACTTTTTATTGTTAAAATGCAAATCACCCCAAAATCCAAGTAGCAAACAATATTACTGAACACTGCAGCTTTACACCTTTGCCTACTTTTCAGTTCCTGCTTTAACGTATTGAGTAATGGCCAGAAATGTGGTTTTGTATGACATGATGTGAAGCTGACATTTGACAATATACAATTTCATTATTTTATCATAAATTTTTAGATCACGTATGAAGTGAATGAATTGGAATCCTGACGGTTAAATCCCCCTAAAATATATAGTTCTGGTTACACTGATATCTGTTGCAGACACATATTAATAGTCGCTCTTTTTTTTTTTTTTTTTTAACTCAGCATAGTGGCCGTAAAATAGCTATGGCTACAGGTACTGCTGACGGTTTCAGTCTAAAGTTACTTGTAAGTCCATATTTGGTAAATAATCAGCCTTTCTCACACATTCTTTGATCACAGGTGACCTGATTTTATGCTGCAAGGTTGCAAAAAAGCAGGGCACACGGAAAGAAGTCAGTTACATTGTTGTGGATTTTGAGGTGCGCAACTTGTCGCCTGCAGCTTTCAAAAATGCTTCTTGTCATTTCATTACCACCCAGCAATATTTCAAACTCATCTGCTATGGAAACATGCAGAAAACAGGAACAACCTAAGACCTAAACAACTAAACTGGACATCTGGAGGATCCTTCATAATATACTGCAAGTCATCTCATACCAGTTAAATACTTTTAACATAACGCTGGAAATGTTTGGTTTGCTTGAGCAGTAACCTAATAAGGATTTTGATTTTCCATTTAAGTTGGCAGAGACAGATGTTTTGTTACCTGGACCTCTTCAATATTGTCAGTTTTATCATTTAAGATGCTCTCCTGTGGCTTTAGAAGAGCCGTCTAATTGAGTTCTGGGAGATATGGTTTTCTGCTCTTTTTTATATTTACCCACAAACAAAAAACGAAATCCAGGTTATTTTTATTATCATTACTGAAAGCAATCCTCTTTTGTATACTGATTGTTAAAAAACTTTTTGCAATTCTACTGGAAAAGAAAAAGAAAAAGAAAAAAACAAAAGCAAAATTCCAGTCCACTTCATACTGGCAGACGTTTACATGTACACTTATATGACACAAGCATTTAAGTCAGCGTCATGTGTCAGTCAGGTGATTCATTTAGCAAAAGTAAGCAGATTTTTCCGATAATTACGCACAGCCACTGAATCCAGTAATCTGTTGTGGCCAGGAGCACCCACAGCATGAAGCATAACTACTTTTTAAGGACAGAACTGGACAGCTTGCTGTGACTCTATCATTACTCTTACCTCACCTTTATTTTTATGTCAAGGTATAGAAACTAGTCCAAATGGAATATGCTTAAAGAAAATAATGGTAGATGAGCAAAACTTTACAGTTTAATGTCTCCATGAAACAAAACTGGAACTTCCACTATGTTTTCATGTAAAGCGTAGACAGCGAATATTTGCTTTCAGTAAATGGCTTTTGTGGGCAAAGTTTAAAACCAATGCTGTCCCTGCAATAATGATCCCCTAGAATCAGCAGTGCGTCACTCATCAACACACTGTGTGCATTTGGATTATGCCTCACCAGCATGTTTGACTGCCCTCAAACATTTGACCAAAAGTAACCACGGTAACCGTCTCAAAAACAAAGGGAGGCTCAGACCAGGTCAACAAAGACTGGGATTCTCCCCCAGATGATTAGGTTACATAAATGATTAGTGCCCCAACACAAGACCCTCAGTAAGCCTCTAAAATAACTCACTGCCCTCCAGCTAAGGCCTTAATTATACTTTCTTGTTTCTGCGAGTCCGTTAGGGTCTGAGCAACTGAAATTTTGTCATCATACAGTAAATGCGAGGGTCCCTATGGACAGGTTGTTCCTGGACATGTGCCTGCTAATTTTTTGAGAATGCTTGAACTCCACCCCAGGGATTTTACATTACAATACATCAATTGTGCATGTGTCCCAGATGCAGTCCCAGACGTCAAAGAAGAATATCAGGAACGACTACTTTCCGTGTCTGTCTCCAACTGTCCGCAACAGAGTATAATCAAGGTTTAAGAGGAATGACTACTCTGCTGTACTGTCTCTAGCTGTCCGTGTCCATAACAGACTATAATCAAGGTGTAAGCAGTGGTATACCAACACTCACCTCCACTAGCTATCTGTTGATCAAATATCCAGGCAGCTAAGGAGTCATTTTACAGAAAAATGATTAAGAAGCATATGACTGTGCTTGCTATGCCCTTCTACTTGTATCTTAAAGAAGCTACAAGTAAAAAAAACAAGAACAAACCAATAAAATAAAATGAGAAGGGCATTTTAAATTTGAGTAAATCAGAGTTTAGATTCTTTATCATAATTTATTAAACCAACACTGCTGAGATTAAGTCAACTGTTCAGCACTTTTCACTTCAGTATTAGATTCTCTCTACTACTACCAAATAGACCCTCACCTTTATTCTTTGTGGCCTCTATCAAAATCAAAGTGTTTGAACCATTCCTCTGAGATTCTGATCCACGTTGACATGATAGCACTACACAGATGTTGCAGATTTGTGGGCAGCACCTTCAAGTTACTCATCTTTTGTTCCCCCACATCCCAAACACGCTCTTTTGGATCGAGATCTGGTGATACAGTTGGTTATTTGACTACAAGGAAATCATTCTCACATTTAGGCAACCTGTCTAAAATTAAATGAGCTTGTACATGCCCGTTATCGTGCTGATAGCAGTCATTAGATGATCTTAGCTCTGTGTTCATAAAACAACAACAACAACAATACTCAGGTAGGTTGTGCCAGTTAATAATCATCAATTGCTACCAAACCATTACTCTGCTTCACTAGTTACTCTGCTTTGCCTATTCTCTGTAAGTCCTAGAGAGGTGTACATGAATATCTTAGTAGAATATCTGGTGACATATCTGGAACTGGTGACTGGTATTTTCACACTACTGTCTGCAACCCGTATGTAAAAGTTGTATTCATCGATGAAGGAAATTAGAAAGATCAGGAATGACCAGTAGTAGGCTGGACACTGATTGCCAATATATTTATATTTATTATATATTGAAAACTTCACTCAAACACGTCATGTAAAGAATATCACACAATAAACATGTATCAGGTTATTTTAATTTCTTCACCGCGCTTACAGTTTAATCAATTTAATCTTGTTTACTGCTTCCTGCAGTGGCAGAGTTTTAAGTCACGTGTCCTTTTCATATGTGTAAATGCATGTGCAGAGGTAAAGGGTCTACACTGAAGCAGAAATAACAATTTATATGTGTTTATTGAAATAATGAGGCAAGCGCTCTTCTGACCCGTCAGGGTTACTTTGTTTTATTTATACTAGTTCTAATGAAGTTTACTGAGAGGTCCTATCTATACAATCTCAATCCAAAAGAGATGTCTCTATCCAAAATCCCAAATTACTATAATGGCTGAATCAATGAGGATTTGTCATCATACAGACCATCATGGGAACCAGGATGGCATGTCTCTATGGTTCCTGTGACAATAAAAACTAGTCAGTCCTGGATGGGAACAAGTCCTGAGGGAACCATGGCAACTGCAGTGAAAATGTCAAACACCAAAGTAGAGGAATTTTAGTGTCTGGACTCTCAGGCATTCAACTTTGTGTGCGTTTAGATTTCATACAGTTTTCTACTTACTATTAAATCAGAGAAGTCCATTTGCAGCTGTCTAAAGAGAGTCACAAAAGTTAAAGCTACATAATTAATCCCTATTCAGCACGCTTGTCTATTCACAATGAAATCCACCTGAGGCAGCTTGGCACACAGTTAATATTTCACCCTGGCTCTCTCTAGCTTCTGGAAATTAGCCTGAGGTTGCTGGCTAATTCCAGCAACTTCATGTAGCAGGAGGGTGTTAGAGGGAGTAAGAATAGTACTACACTAGGCCTCTAGGACCAGGATAAATTGCTTTAAGAGTGCCAGAGAAGCTCAGGCATTAACATTGAGACACCAGCATCAGCACAGAAGTAACCGACCCATCAAGCACAAATGGGCTCCAAGTATTATGACACACAACAGGCCGCATTTTCCAGAGACAACTCTACTCACTTGCACTTAAATACACACACGCATACACACTCACTTAACACTGCAGTGCACAGACACCATTATTATTACAAGTGGATCTCTACTGGAGTACAGCCAATTTTTAGTTCTGTGGTTAGCATCAGCCATGCTTTCAAACTCTGCGTATAAACACCAACAATACAAGACTTAACAGAGGCAGTTTTACTACAACTAGTACTTATTTGGATTTTAGTTCTTCTAGTGGTGCTTTAAATGCTCATCAACTGCCTGTTTGTTCTTAGTCAAAGTACAGATTTAACAAATCCATTAAGCATAATGAACTAAAGTGTAATGCACCTTGACAAAATTAATGATTTACCCCATTCAGACTAGAGTAACAGGGCTGCATTTGAACATGTTGTTGTTACAAACATGTACTATGCAGACCTAATGTGGGATTCCCTAGAAATTCCAAACTGCAAATTTAAAAATATTATCTGTCTTATCATTATAAGAGTCTTCCTCCCGTAAACCTTCCCACCTCAGAAGTAATTTTTTACTCAAATTAGGATTCAAATGATCCCGAAGTAAGGTAGCCACTTAAGTTGGAAACTTTTCCAGGCAGGAAGTGGCTGCTGCACAAACAAATAGATGCACATAAGTGAATCATACAAGTTCGCACTTGCAACACATAGTGGGCGTGGCCAGAGGAAATGGAAAAATGCTCTGGGAAAACAGCTTTCTCAGGAACACACTGCAAGCAGCATTACAACATGGAACTGCCCTGATTGCGCTGCCCGTAAAGTGAGGAAAGGGCACAATGCCAAGCAAAAATTCAGAACGTGGTCCTTCTGCAAGTAATTTCTTGAGACAGGGTGGGGAGAATGCCTTTAGCATTTATTTATCATACTATAGTACTACTACAAAGCGAACAAGAAATGACATTGTGATGGAAGTTAGATTATCAACTGCAAATGGATTCTGCAAGTGGTGATCTATTGTAAGAAAATAAGCTACAAGAAATAGACTTTTTTAAAATTACATTTCATGGACATCCACTGGGAATAATTCTATAGCAATAAATATATACGTTTTTAAACACACAAAACGCCACATGTTACATAATTTAAATGTGTAGCCATAAACTACAAATATGTTGACATTCAAACATGCTAAAATGTGTTTTGCAAATGAAAGTTATGGTTTTCATTAGCACAAGATAAGAAATTGCTTGATTGGTGTGATTACATTGCAAAAGATATTTAGGTACACTGAAATAAAACGATTCACACCTAATTCATGACTTCTTTTATGAGTTTCTATGAGTTAAAAAAAAAATCCTTTTATGATTTCCGAAGCATGTTTCAGTGAAAGAAGAGATTAATCCTGCAGATATTGCTAAAAAAAAAAACAAAAGAAAAAAAACAAAAGAAAACAAAAAACATATTTTTATAGATTATTTTAGCAAATTCACATTAGATTTGACAGTCTACATTTAGAAATTCTAAATAGCTAGTTAGGGCAAGAGAAACATTTCTTGTGCAGCCGAGAGGATGTGTGGTAACCACACAGGTTCAGTGTGTGTTTGCTTTGTAGTAGTCTTCCCATAATTGCTTCATATGCGTAAAGCAATTTAAAAAACACAAGAATGACTCAATAGGGCACACCTAGATTTGAATCAGGTACAAGGTAAAATGGAAATGTCATTACAGAAGGAGTTTCGCCTGCACTTTTCTATTTTGACAGAAGGGTAAACAGGGTCTCCAGTGTCAAAGAGAGGCACCTGGTTTCTTGTCTTCCTTGCTCTCCCTGGATATGGAGGTGTGTGTGTGTGTGCGTGTTGGTGTTCAGACCTATAAATAGAGGCTTTGTCTTCCCTAGCGCTCGCTCCAGTGGGATCCTCACATGTTTTAATTAAATAAACTGCTTCTATCAGGCCCAGCTGTGCCCTGCATCCCCAGTCTGCATCAGTCAGCATCCGTGGTCAGGGACAACATAGAGGATGTGGTATCAGTGGATATGAGTACATGCAGACAGAGAAACTGAGGGAGGCAGAAAGTGCACAGAGAGCGCCAAAGAGAGAGAGAGAGAGTAAGCTGTGAAATTGGGGCATGGTGCACTAAAGCCACCTGAGTATCATAGGAAGCCCTGTTCAGGTGCACTGGATGGGTTCCCCAATGTGCAAACCAGCAGAAGGAAAGGAGCTCAGTTCAGCTCTTTCATCCTCCCCTCTTCATTTCCCCTCCTAACCCTCTTGCCCTTTTTAATTGTGAAAATTCCTCTCTATACTCTGAACTATTCTGATTTACTTTTCAGTAAATCTGTTCATATTAAAATGTGTGACAGTCCAAAATGATGTATTTCATACATTTATCAAAGGGAGGAAAGATGGTCATACGTGTTGCTTAATGGTACAGGATTTTGTTGTTTAACTTATTAAACGCACATTGCATGCTGGGAGAAAACAACTGCAAAAGTAAAGCTACTCCTAAGTATTTTCTTGGAATATTTGTGTAGGATGTAGCAGCCGTTTCACAGAAAAACGTTCTGAGAACTGCATTTCCATTGGTCAACTCTTAAAAATGTGGTCAAAGCTAAGGGAAGTTCAGACTACAATGTGCAAAGTGTGGTCACAGTTTATCAGATCAAAACTAATATTAAAATGTCAACCCGACAGTTTTTAATACTCAAAGTATACACAGCAGGTAACAGCATTTTGTATGTCTGATTGTTGATTTATCATTCAAACTTGTCTGTATCATTATTATGAACTTATTTTAGGTAGGGATGTAGGTCCAAGAGATTGAAGCCATTCAAAATGATGTATCCTGTTGGGGAAACTTCAATCGAACTGTATCATTGTGCCATTGTTTCAGATATTCAATTTATACTTCTGTGTGTCTGTGAGACATGCTACCAGCTCACTGATGCATCACTGACCACAGAATGTGAAACTTCTGCTTATGTCTCTGAATCAATATCACTGCCAGTGAGTAAAAGATAAAAGATCACAACATATGGTTAAAAATGAAGAACAAAAGCACTCCCTTTTTAAGCACCATTGACAAACCTTCAGTTAAGGTCTGCTGCCAGAGCTCACCCAGGCTCCCCAAGTGTAAAAGACTAAAGTGAGGCTTTTAGTAACAGCAGCAAAGCTGCCTTGTTTTCCTGGTTACCATCTATAATTAATAGACTGGCGCTTCTGGTTCTTGTTCTGCCTCTAAACCAAACCCATTAATCTATGTGACCATTACAGCCACACAATAACTGACACCTAGGAAGAAGAATACAGGCATGCGCACCTCTCCGTCAGTTACCAGACACCGTCAATGCTCGAGCTGGAAAATAGTCAACTAAATGAAGAATTTTCACATTTAGCGAAATCATTGGTCTCTGTTACTCAGACCCAACACAGGCTATTCCTGTCAGCAATGTTTTCTCCATATGAGAATTGATTTGATTATTGATTAAGGTGCCCAAAGCTGGTAAAAAGCGTGAATAGATCAATATCCATTTAGATGAGGAAGAAGTAAAAGCTTTTTCTTTGATGTTTTAGAAAGGCTACAGTTAGATCACATGAATGTCATCTTTGTGTGTGTGTATGTGTGTGTGTGTGTGTGTGTGTGTGTGTGTGTGTGTGGGGGGGGGGGGGGGGGAATAATTATGTACCATGTGGAAATTATTTATGCACGCATAACCATGCTGTTGCTCCTTTACACATTAAACATGCAAACACCTTATCTCATCCTGCTTTGTTTGTTTTTTCTTTCTTTTTTTGCCGTATAGTTTTGTGAAAGTTATCATGTGCATGACTGCATGCATCCATACCTTCGCAACAATGTGTTTTGTAATGTTGCTGCATCCCTGTACACAGCGACGTCTTTGTCGGCGTTCTTAAATCTAGTTACCGGAACAATTGGAGGCAAAGTCCATATTTTATTAGGTGAATATCAGTGTTTCATCAAAAGCTAATTAGTGGAAACTTATAATAAGCAAAGGCAAAAGTCCACTACATTCTATGTCATCCTCTTTTTTTATTGTGGTGGTGGTAGTGATAGTGGTGGGAGGGTGGAAAAAGTAATTGTCTTGCTATTTTATTCAAACATGGAGAAACGAGAGGAAAGAAGCTGTTCTTAAGACAAACAATCTCTTGGTTTATTTTGGCTCAGATTGATGATTTGTGACATCTAAGAATAGAACTAAAACAAGCAGTTACCATTTCACTATGCTTCAAGAGAGCCTGACTTTAACTACCAGCACAGTTAACCCAAACAGGACATCCACTCAGTAAATAGCAAAGCATCAAAGTACTTCTAACTTTTAAGCACTTTTAACTGCAATCTTGACTTCCTCAAAAATATCTGTTAACTTTCCTTTTCTCCTCGTCTAAAAATAGATCAATATTCAAAACCATGCTTTTGCTCCTTATTCACATATTAAACACCAAAACGTCCTATTATAGCCTGCCTTTTTCTGTTTTGTTTTTTTTCCATATGCTATATGGTTCTGTGACAGGCTGAAAATGATCGTGTGTGATTGGGCATAGTCTATGTATGGATGTATGCCATGTGTTTTGTAATGTCACTGCATCCCAGTAAACAGTGACAATAAGTGCTTCTTATCGTATCTGTCAGCGTTCTTAAATCTAGTTAGCGGAACAATTGGAGGCAAGGTCCATATTTTATTAGGTGAATATCAAGGGTCGTCAATGTTCTTAAAGGTAATTAGTGGAAACTTATTATAAGCGGAGGTAAAAGTCCACATTTTATTAGGTGTATATCAAGATAAGCGCGGAAGAATGAGCTAAAATTGGGTAGCTGTTAGTCCAAAATAGCATACCTAGTTGTCCAGGCTGATAGGATGAATGGGCCACGGCTGAAGCTACAAGGCCCTAAAATAAGGATGTTCGAGATGCTGAGGTGACGGGGATGTCCACACACACACTCAGTAACGCAAACAGAGAGTAAAAGAACAGGAGAAGGGTGGAGATGATGAGAAACGTTAATGAATTAATTATAGGAGGTATTCAGGACATGTGATATTACACAATTGCATGTGACTAACAGGCGGCATATGATCCAGGAATGACTCGCTTGTAAGTGATCCCTATGCTCAGGTTGACACCGCAGATGTCATTAAGGCTCATGTATCCAAGATTCATAAAGTATATCAAAGAGAGAGAGAGGGAGAGAACTGTAAAATTCATATGATTCGGCGTTGATAAGTCTATCAGTGACATCAGGGTATCTGAAATGAGGGCCAGAATACCACATTTCGTTCTGTGCTGCCTGACGTTACGATGAGCAGTATAATCATAGCCGTTAGGCCTGCTAACATCGGCATGAATATAATAGCCACGCTCATCAGTGATACTATTATTATAGTGTCCAGGTACATGGATATTATAGACTGAACTCCAGCATCCCAGATGGACATCATCATCATCATAGATTGGGAGATGAGTACAGGCGCATGGCAACGTCTTTTCTCAGCCGAGCTGTCACACATGACCTAACAGCCCATACAAACAACCTCACTACATCCTCATCACCAATAATTTTTGTAATAAATTCATCAATTTGACTTGACTTACCGATTCCGGGGGCGGAGTAGATGAAATATAGTGCCGAGGTGGACAGTGTAAAAAGGAATAAAAGCCCAAGGAATGACCTTCTCCGGAACCGCAAATGTGTCGGCATTATACAGGCAACAGAAGCACACACAGGCACGTTCGCGTTTCTAAAACGATGGCAGACCCGTTTCGATGTATCCAGATGCCAGAGCCAGTAGTCCGGTGGCGGTGTGTGTTAAATGAGCCGAGTGGAGTGGTAGGGCTGCGGCAGGGGAGAGCCAGGCGTCTAGGAAGTCCGTCTATTTCCGCGGCAGGTCGAGTATAGGACCACCAATATTCAGGAAATGCACTTAAATTCCATTACTTTTTTGGTTTAGGTTCGCGGCGGGTCCGATGACAAAAGGTCTGATACCGGCAGCACACTTTGAATTGGCCTGATATACTCAGTGTAAGACCATCATCTGGGTTCCACAGTAGTCGCCGATGGTGTTGCCGCTCCTGCGTTTTGCCTTGCCTCGCCTGCCCAGCCCTATGAATGGAACTGTCCCTCCGCAAAAAAAAAAAAAAAAAAAAAAGGAAAAAAGCAGCAGTAGCTGAAGTGGGCGTTCACAGCAGCTCAGCTCAGGCCTAGCAAACATATACGAGCTCGACGTCTAACGACGTAACACCGGCTAGCAAAATTTCGAATAAGATGCCCGCTTCAATAGACGTTGTAGACGTTATGGCGTAATGGTTAAAGAGCTTTTCACAGCACTACTTGAGCTAATATCTTGTAACTGTTGGCTTGTTTATTAGCAATATTGGGATTTAAAAAAAAAATCTTAGGGGATGTATATTCGGGTAAACGCTGGCTGTCCAGTCCCTCCTTCCATGAGTATACTGTGACCACAGTTTGGATATAAATACAAGACTATTTGTAACTTAGAAGCCCTAAAATCTGTCCATTTAAAACACAGACCTCTATTACGTATTTGGGCAGACCTTTTAAATTTTTAAATTCTTTTTACTTTACACTATATATTGCAGAATCTTCGCAGGCATCTTATATCACTCAGTACAAGGTGGAAGGTGTTTTAGTGTTATGTAATACACATCTGGTACTTCGCAGACAGCGCGAGCCACAATAAAACTACAATACCCACGAGGCACCAAGAAGACGGTTGACGTGAGATTACAATGGCTCATGGGAAAGTGAAAATACAAGAATTGTAAACGCCAACATTTGGTATGTACACATGAAAGTTGGATTATTCACTGACCAATATCTATATCTATCTATCTTTTTAAACTAAAACCACATCAACAACTTTGGATTTTTCCCTTACTCTTAGTTTATGCCACCTTGCACAGTGACTAGAAAAACTACAACTCCCAGAAAAAGCTTTACCCGGAAGTAGAGTCGTAATGTCAACAGATACATGGAGCTGTCGACGTGAAACAGACGGTCTTTTTTTTTTTTACTTTTTTAAATTACAAAACGTAGCTTTGGTGTTTTAAAAAAGTCGGTTGAGGATGAGAGGCGTTAGTGTTAAAGCCTTGTCCTTTTTGCTGTTGTTCATAAGTTTGTGTGTGTCAGAGCGAGCAGAGAGGGAAAACTCACTGTCCTTGCATGAGAGAGATGACGATGGAGGAAATGTGAAACAACAGGACAATATTATAGCCGAAGAAGGGCAGACAGTAGAAAACCATGAAAAAGAACATGGTTTGAACCTCGATTCAAACGAGTTACAGAAGGATGGGTCATCGCTCAGGTCAGAGACGTCAAAAACTAATTTCACTACTCTCTCTGGATTCATTTGGCATATTGTACCTAGCCAGAAATAATTTCAGTGATGTTAATATATTATCAGTAACGAATACACGGTACAAGCCAAATTAATTTTGTTTTTTGTATGGAAGCCAAATAAATATTTATACTTTCTAATATCACAAGTACAAAAATACATAGACAAACATAATTCCATCAAAACAAAATCTGCATTCCATGTGTTTAAACTGGGTAAATAGATAAAATGTTTTTCTGTGCTCCATTCAGCTTTGCTTAACTTAAACTTAGACTAAATCAAAATGGCAGCTATTTCAATGCAAGCCATAACTGAGCCTTATTGAGATAGCTGACATAGTCACCTCTGAATCTAATCTCTTGTCTGTCACCTTGCAGTAAGTCCAATGACACCACCGACAACTACAGCAATGACACCCTTCACTCAACAACAACTACTGTCAAGCCAACTACCCCGGCACCCCCAACAGTCAAGCCCATTCTGCCAGTGCAGACAGGGGTTAAGGCCCAAGAAGAAGAACAGTCCAGCGGGATGACCATATTCTTCAGCCTGCTTGTTATTGGTTAGTGTGTTTTCACCCATCACCGAATAAGTCTGACTCCATATTGTCTGTACAGGATCACTGTTTGTCTGAGCAAACAAGATAGACCAAAAGAAGTAAATTGTTTTACAGCAGGAAATATGCCTCTTGTGGTTAACAAAGCATGCATATTTTATCCCGTACTCATAATAATGGAGGACCAATTTAGTGTTTTATTAAATCAAGTTTGTAGCTAGTGATCTAGGATGATACCAGTGCATATAGAGAAGGATGTGGTTACACACTGAATGTCCATGAAGTACCACCTAAAGTAGCCATTATGCACATTAGTCCACTATCTTGCTGTCAGATCATTAACCAAGATACTATCATAAATGATGCATGTACTTACTATTTAGACTGATTTACACTGTGAAAGCATGCAGTTTTAGTTGTAAACTAAGAAAACATTTCATTGATTTAAAGAAGCATATGGAAAAAAAATGTTTTCTAAACTATGAAAATGGAAAAATCATCTCAAAGAGCAGTTTAGAAACCACATAGTTGTATATATTGTAAAGTTGCCTTTTATTTCATTGCTGCATGAATGAATTTCGCCTTAATTCAGCATCTCCCCTATGACAAATAATTTAGATCTAATCAGTAAATCTCCTGGATTCAGTGTTCAAGAAATAAAATTTAATTAAAAAATTTAATTGGAGCTCAATGTTGCTCTTCGTCTCTCATTGACATCCCTGTGTACTTGGTTATTGGAAGGAAGGCAGCTTGCGAAAAGATGAAAATATTGTAATATTTGGGAGATTGTGTGCTTTTATTAACATGGATGTATGTTTCTCTTCACACTCGCCCCCAGGTATTTGCATCATATTGGTGCACCTGCTCATCAAGTTCAAGCTGCATTTTCTTCCAGAGAGTGTGGCTGTTGTGTCCTTAGGTAAGTACTGCTTATGTATTAAATTTGTAATTGCATTTGGCATCATACTAAAATTCTAACATCATAAGTGTATTTGTCCAAGTAATTAAAGCAGAATTTTATTTCTTGTTATCTGTCATATTTATATTTATATTAATGGACGTTCACAAAAAAAATTCAATTATGTCAACATATTTCCATTTAATTTAGATAAAAAGCTTAGGCTTCAGACTTATCTGAATCACCAGTTTTTAACATTTTACAATGAACTTTCTGTAAGGAACTTTATTATGTCAAAGAGGGTAATCCTCAATCTGATATTAAGAGCTCATTGCAGAGCAGCCTCAACTATCTAATGTTTGAACCTTCTGTTTGCGAGGATTTTCCTTCAAATGAGTGTGGTCTCAAAGGCAGAAGAGCAGAAATGGCTTATTTCAGACAGTGGATGAATTGCACCAAAGCATATGGATTGTTTTAAACATTAAGATGTCTTTGCATTCTTGTTAAAAACATGAATCAGTAGCTTGTAGAAGAACCTTTCCAGCAAAAACTTTGAAGTAATTGATTTTTGTATAAATGAACAGTCTCTCACAGCATTGTGGAGGAATTTCTTTACAACGTTGCTTCAGTTCATTGAATTTTGTTGGAATTTCTTCACGCACAGCTCTGTTAAGGATTTCAATCAGGTTGACATCTGAACTTTGATTGGGCCATTGCAGCACCTTGATTCTTTTTTTTCTTTTTTTCTTTTTTCAGCCATTCAGTCCTGTTGCATGACCCAATTTTTCCAACCTTTAACTTCCACGCAGATAGCCACATATTTAAAGCAAAAATACTTTGGTATACAGAGGAGTTCATGGTTGACTCCACAACAGCAAGGTACCCAGATCCTGTGGCTGGGGTAATTAGTTTTTCACAAGACTTCATATATTAGTCATATATTCTATACACACACACAGACTCAGTTTTCATCTGTGTTATGCGACAAAATGAAAGAAAGGGTAGACGACCTAAGGAAAATCGTTTTTCTTTAGGTTGTCTGTGTGATTTAAGATGAGCAAACACTAACTCATTGGTGTGATTTGCAGCCTTATTCAATATTTAAGAAGTACTTATTAATAAAAAAAAACCAAAAACAAGATGTATTTAATTTTTCTCCTGAGGTGCAGCTTTGCTTCCTCTGTGCGGTCGATTTAGGTTAATTCTCTTTCTAATTCTCTCCACCAGCTTCCTCTTTACATGCCTGTGCAGTTACACTCACTATAATTCAGTGACACTTGTCTGTCTTGACCCTGAAGGCCTTTTGCTTTTGCAAGACCTGCTTGCTGCATATAAGACAGGCCTCGTCACAGGGGACTCTGCTGAAGAGCGATAACACACTGCTTACAAATCAGAAAAGACTGCTTTTCCTTCCTCATCAGTTCCTTTTTCCCATCTATTCTTTGTATGTCTTCCTCTGCACTATCACTCTCCATCTGCCACTATATCTAGAACTTACACACAGCTTTGAGGCTTGTGTTTAATTTCTGTCTTCATCTTATCTATCTCCTTTTCTCGGCTCTATACAAAGCTTTGTGTTTCATCACCCTTCTAATTAATGCTCTGCTGGGTTGTGTCGAGAGCTGAAGCCCCAGCAGGATGTTCTCAAAGACAAAAGTATAACAGTAGCTTTTTTTAAACAAGTTATATTTGAACTATGATGACATTTATGAGGTATTTACTGTCAACCACTAAAATAGCATGTGTTGCGTGATTTTCATGAAGTTAAGTAGTAAACTTTTTTTTTTTCAAACACTGGTGTTTCCTTACTCTTTCCAGGGATTCTAATGGGAGGCTTCATTAAGATCATTGAGTTCCAGGAACTGGCCAACTGGAAGGTATAGTTTTACTGGGTTTCAACATGGTTCTTTTTCTTCTGTCAGCACTGCACTTGGTCCAAATTTAAAATGTATTTTTTTGGTTTTGATTACTTTAGCATTAGGTAAAATAATCACATTCTTCTACACCGCAAGCACACAAACAAATACATATATGCAGTGCATGTCCACAGCTTAACCCATAACAACCTTTCTTGTCTCCACACTACACTCACTGCTCTCAGATTCAAAATTTGTGGTTCTTAATTTTGCTTAATTTTCTTAGCATGGAGTAAAATAATTACATTCCCATAAACGCACAAACAATATACACAAGTATTCTCTAAAACCTTTGCCCATTTTATACTTTGGATAGATACAGTGATTGATCATATTTAGTGTAGCTGCATTCCTACGTAATGCACAGTCTTGTAACTTGTAGTAACTTTTCATGCAACAAATTCCCCAGAAAATCCCTTCCCACGCCTGCCCAAAACATCTGTTTTGGTTTTTCATCTTTGCATCGTATTTCTTTCTTCACTCATTCATTAATTTCCTGGTTCCTGTTGTCACAAATCTCATCATTCATATCATGGAAACTTTGTTATCGACCTGTGACATGCACCATTTTTGTGCTTGGTATCTCCCCCCCCACAAGCCTTTTTTCCCCCTGCAGTTCTCGGACCCTTTAATTAGCATTCCCTGTTCTCTGCAAGTGAGTTAGAAAACAAGTGAACAGGAGCGGTAGACAGGGAAGGATATGCAGAGTGAAAGGGAGGCAGGAAAAGAGGACAGGTTATGTCAATGTTTCTTGCACACAGGGTCCCATTGTCTTTTAAGCTTGGAGGCCCCAGGGTATTGCTGAGTCATCTACATTAGTAACCAGAGCCCCTGGAGCCCCTTTCCACACATTGCCCCAGTCCTGTGAATCTCTAGACTGCTCTATGTCTGTATTTGTGTTTAAGTTGTAGCAAACAAGCCTGCTTTCCTGTCTATGTCTATGCGGCAGTGACTTCAATAGTAGTAAAGTAATATGAATTACACTATGGCTTGCAGCTGCTTCTCTGCAGGAGCATGGATATGCTAAGTGGTTTATAGCCCATTTGAGACCTGAAAAGACCTAGGACACAATGCAAATGAATTATGTCTGACCTATTTGTTTTTAAAAAGCTTTCATGAAGCACAATGAAACCAGTTTGAAGTAAGATTGCTAGTGGCAGAACTGGGCTTCTGTAAGCAGGCTTTTTTTTATTGTTTACTTTTAATTGCAGCTGTTTTGAAATTGTACCTTTGTTTGTAGGTTTGTGTTTTATTTTTAGAGTTAATTAAAGGGATCTATTCTCCCTGATCAATGTCTTTTGGTAGCTGCCTGTAAGGCTGGCGCCACCTCATCCAACTAGAACATTTCTACAGCTGGCCCACTTGGTTAATCTTGCCAGCCTGGAGGACTGCCCTATACCCTGCCTGAAGGGTGTACAACTCCCTCAGGCAGCAGCATCCTGTTATTGCTCGATTTGCTCTTTCCTTTTTACCACCAATCTGCTGTCTTTGCTTTTGACAACTGAGCTTTCTATCTTCAGTGCACTTACTACAACCCGCCATACAAAGAGAGCCTTTTCCTGTATTCATTTTTCTAGCACATGCAAGGAAAGCCTCTCTGCTTTTCCCTTATACTTACCTTTATCCGCCCGTCTCTCCCATGTGTTCTGACACAGATTGTGGAAGTAGGATGCTGGTATTAAGTATTACAATAGTAGAAATTTGTCTCATTGCCAAAGGAGAGGGAGATAAACAAGAATATTTGTACTCCAAACAAGACCTCTCTCTCTGTTTAAGCTTTTCTGTATTGTCCTATCCGGGCTTGTCACTTTGCTTCTGTGGGAGCAGTGGTGTTTTTTAGCCCCAAAGGGCTGCACATATTTTAATAGATGTCTCCCACGCCACGGAGAGAGAGAGCGACAGAATGAGAGAAGTTTTAATTGTGGTTTTAGGGGCTTTTTTGTGCTTTTTTTTTTAATGTGGTGATTTCACCGGTTGTCAAAATCAAGCCTCCAGGGACCCTGTACTATAAATGAAGGTCTCTTCAACATCTGCACTCATATTTTTTGTTATCTCTCAACTCTCTTTTAACTGTGTTCTCTTCATCTTTGGCATTCATCTTTTCTCATTTAGTTCAAGCTCTGTATCAGCTCTTCTCCAGAGTATACCCATCGTCAGCGTTCTGGTTTTATCCATTTCATCTTTCCTTCTCTTACAACAGATTTCTGTGATGTCCACTAATACCAGTGCTTCTGTAATCTCATTACTCCTCATCAGTCCATAACTTTCTCCATAGTTTCAGGAGGTCACTACAGTGCTATCTTGCCTAAAGTCTAGTGCTTTGTAAATGTAATGCCCAACAACAGTTGTTTGCCCCAAAATTCTAAAGAACAATTATTTCTCCTTTAGACTGTTTTATTTAACAATTTATTTAATTGTTTTATTAATTGATAAATATTATTTATTGCACTCAATTTTTAGCCAGTCTCTTATCTGTAAATTAATGAGAATCTTTTGAGGTATGTGTAGAGAAAAAACAATGTGCACTTGTTCAGTCCTCCCAGTAGGCATTTTTATTTGAATTAAAGAAACACGTGCATTGGTGCCTCGGGAGTACAGTGGTAGATGTCAGGTTGCAGTGCACGCATGGCATACTTTCATGTGTCTCTGGTGTTAATATTCATTCCTGAGCACCTGGCCTGAAGACTGCTGCTTGACCTAAATGTCGAGAGAAACTGGTAACCTGGAAGCAAGAGTTGGTCTACTTTTCCTGAAATTTGAATGTAATGGAAAAACAAAGTAGGCAAGGGCATAGCCTTTTAGCAAAAGCATACAGTACATCCTCCGCAGGCTGTCCTCAATGCTTGACCCTCTGTGCTTGTAGCCATGGTTTTGTTGATATTGAGAAATTTACCATCTGAACTAAAATGACTGCTCCTGCACCCACACATTTGGTTTATTTTTTTTTTGTGGTTCTGTCTCATCTTATATCACTCCAGTTATACTCTTTCAATTCTAAATAATTACTTAGAAAGGGAAAAAATAAATACCTAAAAGCAGAAGAATATGCAAGAAGTTTTGCCAGCATATTTTTGATTAAAATATACTACCCCTAACAGTTCTTAAACCTTTTTATTAACTACTTAATGTTTTATATCAAATTCTATAAAAATAGTGTCTCAAATAGTAAATTGGAGGATTGTGGATTGGGATTGTGTATGTGAGAAAAAAGTTCCGGATCTAATTAAACAGTCAGACGTTGCCAGAGTTGCAATACTTTTCAGGAAAGCCACATCAAATGTGGCAATAACTGTCTAAACGTCCATCTGCTCCTGGGGTAGTTGGGATTGAAATTCAGGCTCAACCAGCTGTCATGACAGGCTTTCATAATACAAAGGGGGAGATTGTTTACTGGGTGGTGTAAATATGGCCCTGCCTTTTTCAAACTTTCTAACAGAAACAACTGCCGTGTCAACCGCTAACTTGTGCATGTTCATGCTAACTTGTGCATGAACATTTATTAATGCATACTGTGTGTTGACTTTTGTATTATTAAGATTGATTATGGCAAGAACACACCCGTCCAAACACACTTAGCTAACACAAGAGCACACGGTGCATGATGCACAGACACATTGGCAGCTAGAGCGTAAGGCATGGGCACATGATGCCTGTGCCTGATCTTGGAGGCTGGCCCATTTAGCTGAGAAGCAACAAAGATTGCATTATTTTGCTGAAATAATCAGAGAGCCAAGGTCCCTGTGTGTGTGTGTTTGTGTGTGTGTGTGTGTGTGTGTCTGTGTCTGTGTGTATATTCTTGTTTGTATGAATGATGAGCTCACAGATAAAAAGCACATTTGGGCGCTTATATGTCTGTTTACAGCATGTTGAAGTGAACGTGTTTAAAGGCTTCTAATAGAATGGTGAGTTGCCTAATAGGAAGGCAGGGCAGGCGGTCCCTAGACAAATACCTGTTGTGTGTGTGTGTGTGTGTGTGTGTGTGTGCGTGCTCGTTGTTGAGGAGTCGACATCCAAATTTGTTTTGTCAGATAAGGAGCTGTAACTATAACAGCTCAGGCAGCCCCCCTCCACCTCACCCTTTCCCCTCCCCCATGACTCATTAGGTCAGCTGATGGTCACTGAACCGGCTTTCATGTGTCAGATGAATAATGTGGAGTGTTTGTTGAATGTGTAACCACAAGTTAGTGTTTTATCATTTACTGGCATGTACATACTTATTGCATTAACATATTCAACAGTATTGCTAAGGATTCCTGTTTAGATTAACAGTGCCAAATGTGTAAAAACAGTCCAAATTATTTAAGTGCTGTTTTTCTTTGAATAGCACCAGTTACATTTCCCTTTAACGTTTTCAAATAGTTTCTTTACATTTGAAACTATGACTCAATGTTTGCACATGTCTCACTTTACAGTAAAGACACTTGCAATTGTACTTGTACCTCATCAGTTTGTTACTATTGGCCAGTTGCAGCTCTAAACCAAGGTCAAAGGCAGTATTTTGTTGCCTCTCTGCTGCAGTTTATTTAGCAATAAAATGTTTTGTTTTTTCTTTTTCTAAAAGGAGGAGGAAATGTTCAGACCCAACATGTTCTTCCTTTTGCTTCTGCCACCAATCATCTTTGAATCTGGATACTCTTTACATAAGGTACTTGTGTGTATGAAGCTCAATTTACACAACCAACACCCTTGTGTTCTTAGAGCCACCACGTATATTTATAAAGGACAAAACCGACCTTTAGGCATGAGGAAATAAGACTCATGAGACCAAAAGTCTGAGAAACCCAGTAATAAGCTGAAGCCTTTTTTTTATTATGTGTGTTACATTTACAAATGCAGTAACTACAAATCATTCAAAAGCAGCAGGAGGTTTAAGCAGATCACCTGTTTGTGTTTTCTGTTTTGATAATTGAGTTTTGCTCCCTTTGTTTTTAGCTTATCAATATTTTTATATATTTATAATATTATTAACTAGCTTCATTTTTTCCAAACAACTAAAATGTCACAGTCTTTTTAGTTTTTTACAACACTCTGTGAAATTATGCTATAATTTTTTTTATGCTGGCGATATCTAATACTTAACCTGCGTGTTCTTGTGTCTTCAGGGTAACTTCTTCCAGAACATTGGTTCCATTACCCTCTTTGCTGTGATCGGCACAGCTATCTCTGCCTTCATAGTTGGAGGAGGCATCTATTTCCTTGGCCAGGTGATGTTTCTACTAATCTAGTAATCAACACTGGTCCGTGACACACAGACCTCATTCAGTTAAAGAGTATGTGACCTCATGTTAAATATTTCCAATGTTCTGTCAGGGTTTTGTTTGTACCGGAAATATTTAATGGGATATGCTCACAAATAAATTATCGCCTCATCGCCATTATCACTTCCCCTTATTGTACAAATCTGTAACACTCTGCTGATATCGACGTAATCAGATGGTCTTCTTGCACCTTAACAATCTGTTTTTTTGTTTTGTTTTATGATAACCCTCCTCACAGGCTGATGTCATCTATAAGATGACCATGACTGATAGGTGAGATTTTTTTTCTAAGAATTTACTGTGAGCTAGCTTTCTTACTTCATTGTGATAGAATTTTTCTGTGTCAGATAAGACCAACAAGTGTTAAGCCTAGTCTTGGACTAAACATGCATTTCAGTGATGAAATCACATACAGATGAGCTGAGATCATTTTCTGCTAGTGTGGAGAACTGAACTCTTGGAATTTACCATTTTTACTTGAGCCACAAAAGGTGAAAACTTACTCACTAGTGGTTTTCTTTTTTTTCTCTATTCTTAATAACACCCTCTGCCTACTTAGTTTGAACTGTGCCCTCTGCATCTGAAGGGTTTGTCTTTTAGGAGTTCCAAGTAACAGGATAATCCACCTACCAGAGACATAACCAGTACAAACACAGTATGTTACTCCACACCCATGTGTTTTTTCTAGCAACTAGCACATTCGAGCAGTACTTTTGCCTGCGTATTTTATTTGTATTTGAATGAATTTCTCAGAAATGACTTAAAGGCATTTACATTTGGGGGAATTTTTAGAATGTAGGCTACATAGCTCAATAGAATTTCTGATGGAAAGTCCCAATACAGCCTCTCCATTTCTTAATTACTGCATTTTTGCACCTGTTACTGCGTTTTGTTTTGTTTTTTCAATTTTTTTTTCAGGAAACTTTTGTTAATCTTTTAATTTTATATTTTCCCAATACTAAAGTGTGCTACTTTGTATGCATTCTGACTGCAGAGAAAGTAAAAATCATATTTCTTGTCTCCTGCTTCCTCTTATTTATTTTGCAAATGTTTTTCCTCTTTTACTGCCCATATGTGTTTGTGTCTTGATTTCTTGTATGAATTAAGTAAATCTTTCTCATTCCCTTCTACTTTGCTGTAGCTTTGCCTTTGGCTCACTGATCTCAGCTGTGGACCCCGTAGCTACCATCGCCATATTCAATGCACTCAACGTGGACCCAGTCCTTAATATGCTGGTGTTTGGTGAAAGCATTCTCAACGATGCTGTCTCCATTGTCCTCACCAAGTAAGGACACTCCTTCATGACTTGTATATTCTCCATTGCACACACTGGCACATTTACATTTTCCCAGTCTTTCACAAACAGCAGGCCTTAGGACAGCATGCAAAGAGTCTGCACTCTGCACATGTTATGCAAGGGTTAGATGTACAACACGACATAGCGTCTTAAAATCTAACAGCAACTGAGGCCAAGTCCAAACTTCTGTTTTCATATTAAAACAGCTTTTTACATTGTTCACTGTCCAGAATGAGGTTCATTTAATAAGTTTGCCTCCTTGGCATGTAGGCACTACTAGCATGATAAAGCAATAGCTGCTGCTGGCATTGATAAGTTCAGCAGTGCCTGTAGTTCTTTATCCATGTTGAAGTAACCACAGTTAGTCAAGATTTAATGTTTTTCTACTTGAAAAGTTCTATGAGGCAGGGGCTTCACAAGGTATGACGAATAGTGAACATAGATGCTTCTAAAACTCTCTTTTTCTGTTTGTTCAGACTAAAACTATTTCTAGCTAATATGGGTTGGCATGATTTCCAGAAATGTCAGTGTTTCAAGTCTTAAAACACTTGACTGGACACCGTGTGTAATTATAGCAAAAATTATTTCATATGAAAACATATTAGTATGTCCAACTTGCTTTACTGTGATCACCTCATTAAGGTCCATTAAACTAGAGACGTGGGGGATAAAATATTTCTTGTGGCATTTTGTGGTCTGTAATAGACGTTTACTGTGGCAGTTAAAAAACAACAAATAAAGATCCCCAAGTGCTCATAGAAATCAGCAAAAAATTACATGTTTCAGAACATCACAAGTACTACACTTACAGGATTTCTTCAGTTTTCAAAGTAATTCAACCTTTGTTACAAGCACAGACTGCTATTAGTTCATTCAGATTGCTTTTACAGGTACCAGTTAGACAAAATGTAAACAAATACTAGCTATAAAGAGGGATCAGAATAGCAGTACCTACTTTTAGCTGAAATCATATTAGCCCATTACAGCACTTACTGAACTGCAGCTCTCCTGATCGGTTTAATTTTATTCAATCATGTTATTGGTGGATAAAATAAGCTTAACATTTTTTTCCATTTTGAAACAAAAGCCAATGACTTCATTTTAAAATGAAGGAAAAGGAAATGAGATCATTTAAAGTAAACAGTGATGTTTCATTTACAAGAAAACCATGAAGTTGACAAAATAAACATAAACATTAGGTAATGTTTATGTTTGGACACACTGGCAACCTGGCCAAGGTGTACCCTGCCTCTCATCCTGGCCACTGTGATAGGCTTTAGCTCCTCCGCACAACCCTGAATTGGGTCTTGAGAGAGAATGGGTGGTAGATTAGGTAATAATACAATTATTACTGCGAGAATTTTCACAAGCATGTTTCAAACTGGGTATAAATTAGTGACACCAGCAGGTAATACTGACAGTATGCTTCAGAAGGGACCTTTAGATATCTTTTGGTGAACAAAGTCTAAGAGGCGTCTTTGTGATAACCAACATGCTCTTACATGTGTTGTCTCTTTTCTAAATTGGGTGGACTATTGCACTTTGAACAAAACAGGAAACAATAGCATGATCTGACAACCACAAGAGTTACAATACAGTTTGCCACTATACAACTCTGTGCAAAATACGTCATTAAGTAACACAGTAAAGATCTACTGATGTATATGTCAGCTGAGACATGCCTACGTTTCCAGCACTTGATTCATAACAGCACGCAACTCAGGATCTCAGGGCTTATGTATTTGTAAAGCCTGCTACCTCACATTATACTGAATACTGATGTTTGCAATAGTGGGGAGAAAAAAAACACCACCTGCCTCGACCAGGTTACATGAGGTGAAAGCGAAGAGAGAGAGAGGGATATTTTTTTATATTAAAACATATAGTCATGTGCTGACTTATACTGTCCTCAAGGCTTAAATTATTTGCTTGAGTGCGGTAGACCTCTTAAACACACCAACACACCGGTGACTTAAAATTTTGATGTCAGGCATTTTCCAACCTTTGAACCTGATCTAGTTTTTGCAGATTACTCATTTTACTTTTATGGGTAAGACTGAAGATGATAGAAATAGCAATATATTTTGTTTTTATAGACATTAAATTACTGGATGTGAGCAGCCTGTCATCAAAATCGGAAAAAGGATGAAACTCAGTGGCTGGAAGGCTGAAAGCGGCGATGTCTGTAGACTTCTAGTGTCACTGAACTTTGTCTTGACTCACCTTTAGATTTTTTTTAGAATATCTGCTACTCAGAAACGTTTATCTAGTTTCTACTGTTATCTGCTTACTGACTACCTCAGACAGGTGACAGAAACTTGACAGACAAGTTTGTCAGAAACGGTGTTCGGGATTCCTGTTCACACACATTGTGCTAGCTTCAGTATCTGTACTCCCTTTATTGCTTCCTTATCTCTCCTACTCACTACAGACTAAATTTGCAAAGTGATCTCAAGTATCTGGGTGTCTCTGGAGTCTAAATGAGTGCATAAATAATAAATAGACTGACTGAGCAGCCCTGGCAGTGTACTTATTGTTAGCACCCAACAAAGTGGTTTTCTTAGAAAGCAATCGCGTAGCCATTTCCAAAAGCCACGCAGAAGCTAATGCTTTACCTTGGAAGGTTGTTAGTAAACATTGTGATTATAAATAGGATTCAAACTCTGAATCCAGCTAAACTAATATTTATAAAATACAAAAGATGCAACATTTTTGGTGCCAGCAACAAGATAATCATTTGTCACTCTCTATAAGAGATTTTGGTGTTTTTGGTAATCACAGATCACAGTAAATGTTTGGGAACTTTTGTCTTACAGTTTGTTTGTTTTCTTGTTGTGATAAAAATAAATAAAGAAACAAATTGAAATGCATGGTACAAATATCTCAGTTAAACCAACAGGAATTTAATGGCTGCAGTAGCTCCCAATTTGGTGGAGTGTTTCTCCCCTCTAGTGTCCAATGTAGATATTACAAGACTAAATGCATTACACTGCCATTAAGGTTTAATTTGTTACTTTCGTCATTTCTTTTGTCTTTCAGCACAGCGGAGGGTTTCTTTTCCCGCTCCGACAACTCCACAGTAACAGGCTGGGAGACTTTTCTACAAGCTCTGGGTTATTTCCTTAACATGTTTTTTGGTTCTGCTGCACTGGGAACCCTCACTGGACTCATCTCAGCTCTTGTATCCAGCCGCCATTCTCCCTGCGTGTGTTTGTACTTTATATGTGTGAGAATTTTATTTTCTTGTCTGGCCTTATTTCAATTCCCTAACTCACTGATCAGTTTCTGAAACACTTTGACCTGAGGAACACGCCATCGCTGGAGTTTGGGATGATGATCATCTTTGCCTACCTTCCTTATGGACTGGCAGAGGGAATCAAATTATCTGGTGGGTCAATACAATCACATTCACATAATGAATACATGAATATTTTTGTATGTTTGACTTTTCCTCTGACCTCCATCTCCCACCTGTTTCTCTCTACCTACAGGAATAATGTCTATCCTGTTTGCGGGAATTGTGATGTCTCACTACACCCATCACAACCTATCTCCTGTCACCCAGATCCTTATGCAGCAGACACTGCGCACTGTGGCCTTTATGTGTGGTCAGTAGATTCTCGCTTAGCATCCCAGTTCACCGTTTGCTGTCATTTTATCAGACGTTTTCACTGCTTTCTTAACTTCTTTCTCCAGAGACGTGTGTGTTTGCGTTCCTCGGCCTTTCCATCTTCAGCTTCCCTCATAAATTTGAAATATCATTTGTAATCTGGTGCATAGTAAGTTGTCTTTTATTGATGTCATTTTAATCTCTCTGCTTATTCCCACGGTTATCAGGAATGACAGCTGTTCTCTCTCTGTAGGTCCTGGTTCTTGTTGGCCGTGCTGTGAACATCTTCCCTCTGTCATTTTTGCTGAACTTCTGCAGGGACCACAAGATCACACCCAAAATGATGTTCATCATGTGGTTTAGTGGTAAGATGGCATGACTCGTGTTTCGTTAATTACAGGGAGTCGTCTTTTTATTGGTGTGTAAACCACACTCATTACACTTAACACAGTGTGCACATCTCCGGCTGCAAATGAAAGTAGAGTTCGTATTATTCTGCTACTGTTTTGAAAAATTAGTTGAGATGCATCATGTTTTGTGAATGCGATAACGAGGCAATGCATGAGTTTCAAATTGATACCGTACCTTCTAAAAATCAAAGTTCGGTTCTCAGTGGTCTCGACCTCAAGGTCAGAGGTCAAATTTTCTGAAATTCTTGTGACTGCAACAATTGTGAAAAAAGAAAAGCATCTCTGACGCAGCATTTTCTGTATTCAAAGATTAATATAGTCACTGAATTCTGTGTTTGGAGATAAAATGAATATTTTGCTTCAACTTTATATATTAACGCGTTCTTTGTTTGTTTGTTTAGTGGACACTACAACAAAAGTGAATAAACCTGTGATTCCTGTGAGATCGGACGATGAAATTTGTAGACTGCATCAAAAGTGCCTGTAGGAGTAACAAAGTACTACTTAACAAGATGACTTCCAGTCTCAAGACACTTTAGCAGCAAAATATTTTATCCTGATAATTATGCAAAGAGTTTCTGAAGAATTGAAAACTGACCAGAACAAGCATGCTGCCCAAGTGTAGTGGAATGCAGTCGGGGTAGTTCAAAGAGAGAGTTAGAGGAACACAACCCCTACAGCATAGAGCATCTGAAAAAACATCTCTAAAGTTAGTCAGAAAATCTCTCCAGAAATTTGTGCTATGTTGCTATCTATCATGCTGAGGAGGTCTGAGTCTGTCATTAAAAATAAAGGCAGAAGCAGTAAAACTCAAAGCGAGAAAAGTGCACTAACTTTTCAAGCAAAGACTTTGCACTATGGTGGCCGTTTAGTAAGTCTAAACTTCTAGTTTTTGATATAGCAGACAACCATTTTCCTACTGTTTTTGAACACAACAACGTCATTTAGCTAAACAGAGATGTGCTCCTGTTGTATACCTTGTGCATTAAAACCAAAATGTGGAAAAAGTCAAAACATATTGAGCTTTATATAATAACCATTTCTTGTGAATGCCATTATGCTATATGTTGTGTTTTTTCCATTCATTCTGCTATTTTTTTTTTTTTTGGCTAGGTTTGCGAGGTGCTATTCCCTATGCTTTGAGCCTTCATTTAGGCTTGGAACCCATTGAGAAGCGTCAGCTAATCGGCACCACCACCATCATCATCGTGCTCTTTACCATCCTCTTCCTCGGGGGTGGCACCATGCCACTCATCCGTATCATGGACATTGAGGATAGCCAGTCACGGCGTAAAAACAAGAAAGACATCAATCTCAGCAAGACACAAAAGATGGTAATGGATGAAGCACCCGGGGTTCTAGCACACGGGGGCACACAGAGAGTTTGTTGTCTGCATTGGTACTAGCTGTGCCATCCTCTCATCTGCCATCAGGCTCTTTCTGCTCGCTTCAGAGGGAAAAACATCAAAGGGTTGATTGTAGTTTGTGTGAAGGACACTGAATCAGTGAGGAGGAATGGACTGCTATCATAGAGATTCACACTTGAAAACACCAAACCTCTGACAGGCACAAATAGACCTTAACCAGTGGCACTGATAAAAATTTCCCAGATACTTGTGTTTAATATTTCAGTTAACTGTATTAGCTCTAGCTCAATATAATGGGTCATTCTTTTGAAGTAGATCCTATTATTGAGGTCATTGAAGCTAATGGTGGTGTGTTTCCATGACTTGCATGTATAGTATTTGCATGTTTGATGTCTTCCAAAGCTAAGTGTTACCCCCTGAGGTACTAGCTGCGAGATCTATCAAATCCCCATTTTTCCTTACGGGTCTCCAGCCCTCTTTGATGTAATTCACTCTTTGGTCCCTTTGCTCTTCCTCCCTCGTCTTTGTTCCTTCTGTGTGTGATCTTGACTCACCAGTCTCACCGCTTTTCTGCCATTTGAACTCTTTCATGCGTTCATCTTTTTCTCCTCCTTGCGTTGTTGCCCCCTCTCATTTAATTGCATTATCTGTTTATATGACTCCAGTCTCTGTGCTCATCTTTCTCTACAGGGTAATACCATTGAGTCAGAGCATCTATCAGAACTGACAGAGGAGGAGTATGAGGCTCAAATCTACCAGAGGCAAGATCTAAAGGGCTTCATGTGGCTGGATGCTAAGTACCTTAACCCCTTCTTCACTCGCAGGCTTACACAGGAGGTAAGAGAATCGGGGAGAAATCTTTTGTGTGGCACAACGATCACAATCCTTTGTTAATACTTGGTTGTTTTGCAGTCATCATGCTTTGTCCCCAGTCATTGTGATTTATCCATTAATATATATCTCACAATATAATAATATATTTATTCAGGGATAACTGAGTACCCTGGGCCTTTTTTTATCTTTGTTTTTTACACTGGTAACATGGAAGAAAGGGGACTTTGAAGAAAACATGAATTATGTATTTTAAACCCATTGCTGTTTGGACAAGCAAAGTATGGAGAGGAATAACATTTATAAGTAAAAATAAATGTCCAGTTCAACTTATTTTACCTTGAGTGTAAACAGATTTACAGAAGACACTGTGTCGAAGTTCAGATTTCATGTTTGGAGGGAGTGAGTTACATGCAGCACTCACAAACTTTATAAAGTTTCATTACATAATCTGTCCAGTCACAATATCAGCACCAGATACCAAGACAAAAGGCCTTTTATGTGTTCTCAAGTGCTGGCTGTAATTATCAAAAATCTTCATTATATAGTGAGGGAAAGAAGTTTTTCACCCCCTAAAATCAAGCTAGAACAGTGGCTCCCACTGATTGGCTTTGTGTCTGTGTGCCACATAGATCACTTACACATGCGCCTGATCTCAACTTTTTAAGTGCATAAAGCTCATCTGCCATCACAAAGAAGCTTGATGACAAAGTGACAACCTTTATGTGATTATTCAAAAGTGGAAGAAATATGAAATAACCATCAATTGCCCTTGTCTGGAGCGCCATGTAAAATCCTGCCTCATGGGGTGACAGTGATCATTAAAAAGGTAGTGGATCAGCCCAAAACAACACGGGAAAAGCTTGTTAATGATCTGAAGACAGTTGAACACCAGAACACCTTTGGTAACACACTATGCTGTAATGGACTGAAATCTTACAGTGCCTGCAAGCTCTAAACGGCTCAAGAAGGCACATGTACAAGCCTGTCTTAGGTTTTTCAGTGAATGTCTAAATGATTCAGAAAACTTTAGACAAAGCGCTGCGGTTAGATGAAACCAGTATTGAGGTCTTTGGCACCAACTCAAACCACTGTGTTTGGAGGAAGTAAAGAGTATGATCATATTCAGAGGTGCAAACATTATGCTGTGGGGATCAATCTGATGAAGTTGTGCAGGACAACTTCATCAGATTGAGTGACCAATAGATGACACCGTGTACTGTAAAAAATCTAAAATCTGTGAAGGGGGCTGAAGCTTCGAGTTGCCAAGAAATCTGAAGATTTCGAGTTTCTGTAAAGAGGAGTGGGACAAAATTTCTCCTGAGATGTTTGAAGGTCTTGTGACTACAAGAAACGTCTTACCGCTGTGCTCGACAACAAGGGTTTCTCCACCCTTGTCTATAAGTATATAAGTATCTGTAAGTCAGAAAATGCCATTATACTTAAATGTTGTTAAATGTGAAATTTTGTAAATTTGTGGTAATTTGTATCTGAAGGATTTCTAGTAGCCAATTAGCATTTCTGCCTGAATTCCTGTTGCACATAGACGGACATAATATCTTATGGGCAAACATAAGATATTTCATGTTAAGTAAAAAATTAAGAAACCTGCTGTTATTCTTCATTGTAAAAGAAAAAGGTGAGACTGATTTACAGCACAAAACAAATGAAATGCATCGCTGCAGAAGTTTGCAGAGGCTGGTCCAGCATTCCTAAAGTTTCTTTCCCCGCTATATTGCGAGGGGAGGATGGGTGTTTTGATTTGGATGAGAATCTGTGTCGTCAGGAAATGTGTAAAGATGGCTGCATGAACATTTCTGCCCAAGGCTTTATTCCTATATTTATATTTATAGTTTTCCGGGGGGATGTTATGTAGGGTTGTGTTTCTTGTATCAAAATGAAACTGTCATGTTTGGACACAGAAACAATAATCTAATAGAAATATACGAGAAATATGTCTGAGAGATTCTGACAACTAGTTCAACCATTTTGCATGCAGTTCACTATGTGGTGAACAAGCGTCTAAATGTTTTTGCTGTAAGACTATTGCAAGAAGGACCAACATGACACAAACTGCACTACATAATGTAAGAAATTGGCACAACCATCTGCAAAAAAGTTGCCAAATCCTTTGTAATATTGGTTTGAAGAATGAGAAATTCCTTTTATGATGAACAAGCAGGTCTTTCCATCTAAGAAATGGACCAAAGTGACAGAAAAATTCTTTACCAAGTTGGATCTCACTGCAGGGCCATTGGATTCCCATATCTTTTGTTTTGTCTAGTTTTCAGTATCTTTGTGCGATCATTTCTGTATGTGCATGTTCACTCTAACATATGGCCAAATTTTTGTGTGTCTGATGTGTTTTAACAGGACCTGTTACATGGCCGGATCCAAATGAAGACTCTGACCAACAAGTGGTACGAAGAAGTTCGACAAGGACCGTCGGGCTCTGAGGACGACGAAGACGAAGCCGAACTTCTCTGATCACTTTCACTTTGAAGGCAATTTATGGACATTGTGTGTCTTGGGCTGTGGTTTGTGTGTCCGTCTGTGAAAATGAGCATACTTTTCATTTCCCCCACAGGAATGTGTGGTAGAGCTGGGCGATAGAACGATAACGATATGTATTGCGAAATAACTTTTTCTCGATAGAAAAATTAAACTATTGCGATAGGCCTCATCTCTCTTGTCCTCTTAAAAAAAAAAAAAAAAAAAAAAAAAAAGAACAGCCAATCCAAATTAAGTAGCTCAGAACCGAACCAATCACAGCCGCAGCGTCACGTCACATGACTTGTTACGTACAGCACAAGCGCCAAGGCGCACATGTGTATTTGTTTTTGCAGCCGTGCACCCCAGGTAATGAAGGAAATGAGTTTGCCAACTAGAGAAAAATCAACCGAGAGCGTGACCAAAGGTTACCGAAGAAAAAACCGATGATGGTTCCAATGCTGGAGAGCTTGTCGAACAGAAGGGCCGCAGAAGTTCCGTAGTGTGAAGGTATTTCGGCTATTTCAAATCTGACAAAAAACAGAGTAGCGCGCACTGTAAATTGTGCCGAAAGCAAGTCTGGAAATACAATAAAGCGGTGCATGCTCAATCTCTGGCTGAAAGCGCTGATTCGTCATTCGGCTTTTGTCAGACTAAAGTAACTGTTAAAACTGTTTGAAAAGCTAAGCTATACAACAAGGAGAGATTGAGAATTTCCTTCTAGTTCTCAGTTTATTTGATATTGACAAAAGTTAGTCAATTTTATCTGTTCTTCTGTAAAACGACCTAAGATTTATTTTTAGAATTAATATTTTGTTTCTAAGTGGAATTGACAATTTAGTAGTCTGTTTTGTTTGTTCTATTTTGAAACTTAAACACTTTAGCGGCTGCCTTTTGTGTAGTTTGCAATATTTGCCTTTATTTATCTGAAACTGAAGTCTCATGTTCCTTAAGTACATCTACCCTGTTGAACTTATTATGGGAAATAAATATTTTAATTAAAACAAGCTGCTAATTATTTCACATTTTACTTGTGAGCAACGGCACATTTAAATCTTACAAATATAGTTATTTGGCTTATATCGTGATATATATCGTTATCGCCTGAAATGAAAAAAACATATCGTGATATGAAAAAATCTTATATCGCCCAGCTCTAATGTGTGGAATGTGTCAAGTCATAGTCCGAGTAAAACTCACATTTAACACTGTAAAACTGGATGAGGAAAAACATGTTGTTACTTTCTAAAGAAATTGGCAGGGTATCTGATTGCATGCACCATTGACTTGTTGAAGAGCAGGAAGGGAGTTTTGCTGATTCTGAGAAACTTTTCCTGTGTGTGTGTGTTTTTTTTGTTTGTTTGTTTGTTTGTTTGTTTTGTTTTGTTTTGTTTTATTTTTGTTTTTTTATATGTATGAATCTTTCAATCTGAAGGGAAACCTCAAGTGATACTGTGATGGAAATGTTCAGTTCTAAAGCACCTTATCTCTTCCCATTTGTATGGCTCGATTCTATTTGGCCCTTGCTTAGTTAAAAGTACACTGGAAGTTTTAATGATTGTGAGGAGAAAGATACAATACAGTGGCGCTGTGGGATCTATTTGTATACTGCCAGAGGTTTGAATAGCTATTTAACTAGATTTAATTCTCTCCAAGTCTCCACATTTGTGTTCAATAATTATTCTGAGTAAATTTTAAGCACATATATTGATACAATACAAGATTAAAAAAAAAAAAAAAGGTCCAACTACCGGTCAACAAAGAAAAATACAGGAGAGAGTTAAAACTAGTTCAGCAGGCGGGATAAAACTAATAGTTAAAAGCTCCAGGAGTTCCAGGAGAATGATTATTGCTCTGAAAAACTGGAAATTGCTTTCATTTCTATGTACACCTTAGTTCTAAAACCAATTAACTTCCATGTGTTTATGCTGATTTGTGGGCAAGTTTTCTGTCACTAGACTGTCTAAAAGTGGACGTTGTTCACAAAGTATTTCTTTTGATCATGGGCACCAATGAATGTCTGATGGCAATGGTAATGTCTTCTTTTTTTGTATTTATTTGAAGAATATTTATGTGCTGTTTATGGATAATGGCTTTTATACAAGCTCTGTGAGTACCACAAGATGATTAAAAATATATATATCTATAATAAATTCTGTTAATAATTAAATGCATTACTCTTTTTTTTTTGGGAATTAGGCGAATTAGGTGTGTAAAGTAAGCGGTTTCACACATTTTCACTTTAATTATTAGTCTCATCTTTTATAACACACTATTATGCTGGATAAAATAATACAAGGATAAAATTCAACTTGTGCACTCATGTCTCCTAAATATATCTTAGATTACACTGTGTTTAAGACATCTCCAGGTTTTAATGTGAATTTCAGTGATAATTACTCGGTAGGCATTATTCTTGCAGGGTTCACTTTCCATTTCTTAAGCTGCAGGAACTAATTAGTTCATAGACTGTAGTAGGTGGAAGTGGAAGGTTAAATGTGTCTGACATAGACAGGGAGCCAGACTGGTCCACAGAGTAATTAGAATACATAAAAAGGTTAATGCATTATCCTGCTGGGAAAATATCCTATACCCATACACTCAAAGCGCTCATGTCCAGTCCTGATAAGGCCAGACTATTATACCCTTGAAACATCTTGTGGGAACTCATTAGGCATATTGATGAAGAAGTGACAGTGTTAAACTGGAGCAAGAACATAATTTACAAGTCATGAGTAAAATTAATACGGCCAGTTGGTCCATATACAGTACAGCATATCTCTGAGCGTGAGTTTGATTTTGTGCATTTGTTATTTATTAACAGTGTCCTCTATTGCAGGACAAACACATAGCCAGAAATAACCAGCTGTAATAAATGGACAACATTTCCTGAAAGCACAGTGTTAACATGCCCTATAAACAGGGCATTTAATTCTGTAGAAATCCCTTTTTGCAATAATGATTTGCATCCAGTAGGGGGGGTCTTAATCCACTACATCCATGAAAAAATTTACATGCAAATGGACAGCTTTTTTTTTTTTTTTTTTTAAAGAGGTTAGATGGAAAAATTAAAAACTACACAGTGACTGAATTGAGTCTGGTCCTCTGCCAAACACCAAAATAAATAAATAAATAATGTGTTGATGGAATAAATGAGATAATTCAATTAACATTTGCGTTACATTGGTACAGGTGTGAATTAATATCCCGCTCTGGCACACTTACAGTTTCTGATTATGCACACACGCATGCATATGTATATGCACGCATATGAGTATTCGATTTCAGCTGTAGAAGAACTACAGCAGGGGATTTCACTGATTAATTTGCTCATGTCTGGAATCAGAAGCTACAGATTTAAATGAAGTTTCCCTATATGTCACAGCAGTCTCCATATGGTGAGAATTGCTTCAGCTTTTAACTATGGAAACTTGCTGAAGTAATTCACTTATTAAGTTTTATGTTCAAAGGCAGCACACAAACTGAGGAAAGAACATCTGGGAGAAGTACAGCAAATAAATACCCAGTACTTAAACAGAGAGTCATGGTGTAATGGAGAAAAATAAACTTAAGCAATATATCTGGGCATCATGGTTTGACTCTTTTGCACCACAAAGAATAATATATGTTAATTCTTATACTAGTACGAGTACAGTTTACCAGCAGTCTTTGCATCAGGGCTTGTTTAGAGCGAAATCAAAGTAAAAGAACAACAGCTTTTTGTCTTTTGTTACGTATAAAGTCACCTCAGAAGGCAAAGCAAATACTTCCAGCTGCCCCCAGTGATCCTTGTTTGTCTGTGTGTGTGTGTGTGTGTGTGTGTGTGTGTTTTCTTTCCCAGAATAATAATGAAGAAAACACAGCCATAACACGCAGCAGATGGCTGGATGTTTGAGTTCATATTTTTAATCAAAGAAAAGTACAACATGTCACACCAGGTGTTTTGAGTGTGGTTTGATCTTAGTTTGTCTTAGTTTTCACTGGACATGGAGGTGTTGGAATATAAAAAGCATGTCCTGAAGAATCAAAAATAAAAATGGGCTCTGTACCAGAATTTATTGCGCTTAAATTCTGTTGCATGACATTCAGTTGCTGGGGTTGCAAATGTTGTGAGCAGTCTTTTAAAGCAAATATCTATACATTTAGATATGAAACCATTTTAATATGCCGTACAATAAAGAGAAAAAGTCATGTATAAAAAGAACATCAGCGTTACTTCTGCTCAACCTGTTTTTATGTCTCTGCATCACTGATGAGATTTCCACCCGCCTCCAACTATTCAGTCAGTAATGCAAGAATTGAAGTTTTCATTCTTTGATTATGTAACTGAATATAACTAAATAACATGAAATTGCATTTGATATGATGGTTTCTTGTTACTGTCTTCATTGAATTTAGTAAGAAGACAATAGTCGGCCACATTTTATCATGGAATCCAAAATCCCCAAATGATAGGAATTTGGATTTTAACGCAGAAAAAAGCCTTAGGGTAGACAGCTCAGTTCAAGTTCAGTTCAGGTTTATTTATATGGTTCTAAATCAAAAACACATCAACAACTGTCACCTCCAGGAATTTTATAGTGCATGGAAAAGATCTTACAATATTAGAAAGAAGAACAAACAATCAGACAAATTCCTTTGGACAAACACTAGGTGATGGTTGGAAGGACAAATGCCATTTTAAAAGGAAGAAACATCTAACAGAACCAGGCTCAGAGCGGGGGAGACAATGACAAAACACAGACTATAGGAAAAAGAAGACAAAAAATAGTCATCGGCAGGGGTAAACACGGTGAAGAGGAAAAACTCGGTGCATCAGAGAAAGTACATCTGGCAGCCTGGTGTCTGTAGACGCAATAATAAAGAGACCCAGTACTGTTTAGCAAAAAGGAAAGTCTAATCTTACAAGAAATTATCTAACAAAATGTACCATATTAGGATGATGAAATGATCGGTTCATTTTGAATTTGATGGCAGCAACAGCAACGTGCCTCAGAAAAGCTACGACAGAGAAACAAAAGGCTGTACTGCTAAATTAACGGTACTAAAAGGAAACAGCTGGATGAACAATTCACAGCTAATAGGCTCATTGGCAACAGGTCAGTATCATGATTAGGTATCTTCAAAAACACGATGTTCGAGATCATTAAACGGTGCACATGCTCCTCACAAGACAACCACTAAAAATACAGGGCTTTATAGAATACAACACATTTCTGGAGCTTCGACAGAATATAAATTCTTTAAAATGAGCTCAACCTTAAACATCTGCAGCAGTTGTATTGATCAGTGCAGAAGAGTGCAGCAAGGTGCAGGAGGCTGTCAGCATATTTAGCAGAATAAAAGACACAGCACAAAACAGTAACGGGAGGGTCATAAACTCTGCTTACCTTTCTGTAAAAGTCACTCCACTCCACTGAAGTTACTGTTGCCTTCCTATCAGCTCAAAGCATTGTGGCCATTCTCCTTCCATTCCAGAGGAATGCCATTCACTGGATATTTTTGCTTTTTTTGACCATTTTCTTGAAGCCATAGAGATGGATGTGTGGGGGGAAAAATCCCAGTAGACCAGCAGTTTCAGAAATACCAGTTCACTCTGGCATCACCATCCATGGCACGCTCGTAATCACGTTTCTTCTCCATTCTGATGCTCGGTTTGAACTTCAGCAGGTTGTTTTGACCTTGTCTACATGCTTACATGCATTGAGTAGCTACCATGTGATTGGCTGATTAAAGAGGAGTTGAACAGGTGTGCCTAATAACTGTGCCGGTGACTACTTCTACTTCATATATGAACTTTTTTTTAAATGAATAAACAACTGCACTGTCAGTCTATGCAAAGTAAAGATCTGTTTCTCAAATGTGTGCTCGCTTGATAACAGAAGAGAGAACGCTTGAAGTGTGTATTCACTGGCTGAATTGACCACTCAGCACAAAGAGACGTAAAGTCAATGGCGGCAATGAGAGTAATCAATAATACACAGTACGGACTGATAGCTAACGTTTTGGTGGTAATTAGATCACAAGATTTAGAGGCTTATTGCGGCTAACCTTATTGACATTTCATTAGACATCCTTTAACATCAGTAGTTACACCCAATGTGCTCTGCACAGCACTGAAACACCTACCTGTCACTCACCTGAACATCACTTTTTGAGGATGAGCCATTATTTTATCATAGATGCTATTTATTCCAATGGTGGAGTTAGGAGTTAGTCGGATTTTCATTGAATTCAACTGTATGTTTCTTTTTTCTTTTTCCTTCACTCAGCTCTGTGTCGCTTTAGTGCTCGTTTGTTATTATTCTTTTACTAACCTGCAGCGCTCATGTATGACACAGACATGTATGGTTAATTTAGCTTGTTATTCTGAATATCTTTGGGATGCTACTGTATGTAGTCAGATGACAAAAACTTGTCTGTTTATAAGCACTTAACAATGGAATGATGTAGACATGTTACAGTGATATATACACACATGTATATTTATTCGTCTTCTTTGCACACTACTTAATCAAGCTACATAGAAACTTGCAAATCTTGCATTTAACATTTACAAGTTAGGACCACATTATTTTTTACTATGTCCTGATATGTAAAAACCTTAGAGGGTGTTCTTTTACCTAGACTGCATATCCATTATTTATATACAGATAACAGCATGAAACAGGCTCAGATATGACCTATTATGAACTGACATAGACCAGAAGCCTTCTTCTTGACAAGGCTCCCCAGATTTACTAATATGTATATTAGGGACACCACTAGTTTGCTCAGTTACCAAAGTGACCACCAATCCCTTTGTGTCAGCTACCAGCACCTCAGCTACTAGTTTATGACATTAGATTGGCGTATGAGAAACATCACAATGTTTCACTTCTGGTAAAGCCAAGCTGCACATACCAGCAGCTGACATTTTAAGATAAACGCTGCTAACAAGGGTTAGAGACAACTGACAGGAGTTAAAGTTCTTGAAAACCTCAGCTGCACATAAACGATGAGACATATTATCAAGCTAAAGGTATTCCTAATTAGGAAGCAAATTCACTCAGAATTTGGAGTGGATTTGGAAGGCTTCAGCACTGAGCACTTTTCTTAATCCATTACCCAGTGCAAAATGCACCAAAACTGCCTTCAAGAAACTGAAAGAGAAGAAAAAGAACTGTCCTTCTTTCTAATTTGTCAAAAGCAACAGCTCGGAGCTGAACATAAAATGTGAAAGCAAATTTATGTTCTTCCAGTACATCATAATGCAAGTAACAAAAGCATATCAATCAGATTTATCAGAACTACCCTGGAAGGTATGAAGGTCACAACTCATATTCACCACAGAGGGTGTGATGCATCACTGAAGACTGACAGCCCTCAACAGCTCCTTTGTGGGGCTGACCCCAGCATTTACTGCAGGTTTTCACCTTTTTATAATGTAGTCATGCAAAAAACATAGTGGAGTAGGAGTAAAACCTGAATATTGTGGAATTAATGATCGTCTCTGTGCATATTTTTACAGGAATTTAAATATATTACCTCTGACTTTTTACACTTAATTAACATCCTTCACATTACTTATTCAACGCAGGAAGAAAAAATTCCCACAACATTAAGCCTTAGTCAGATCTGCCAGTGGCCAAGATTTAAGGGAAGTGTGTTCAGTAGCTCTTAATAAATAATTGGTTGCATTTTTCTAAAGACAAATAGGTATAGATCAAGTAGTGAATATTATAACATTAAGCTATTTGGCTTACAGATGTGCCTACTGCTCACACAGCCATACACAGTTACACAGCCACTATGTTTGGATGCTGACATTGCAGTAGGTTTGCAATGTCAGCATCCAATGAATCTACAAAGAAGTACGAGAAGTAGTCAACAAGACCTGGAAACTACATTTGTAGATCCGACGCTACATTAACCATTATTATCATAAAGCCAACGATAAACAAAGGCAACTAAGAAAGAAATAACATTCATGTGGTGAAAAAGACATCATCCTTCATCCTGCTGCTACAATTTTGATATGTTAAAGTATCAAAACTTTTGTTTGGGATAGTGAGCCGATTCCATGTTTGGCAGGAGTGAAGACTGAGCAGTTTTGGAAAAAGGTCATGTTTTTATGGTCGGTTAACTTAATGTGTGCATCTCTGAAACAGTAAGGCTGGATAGTGGTGAGCATCAATCAACAATGGTCCAAAGAACCCCAATTCTGGTCTTTGTCTCCTTAACGATACCTCTGACATCTCCTTAAAACAAATACAATGCAAAATGTTGTTTGCCGGATTCACATCCGCAAAGAAGACAATTACAAAGCACTGGTTCAGTCCTGACATTTGTATGGAATCATTCTGGATACGATGTCTTCTCTGTATCATAATCTTGAACATACCACTGCAAGATGTTGCTTTGCTACTGCAGTTTATAGTTATGCTATATTTATGTACGTTTAATGAAATGTATCACTTTGTGTCTGCTTTTTCTTTTGGAATTGTCAGCTGGAAAAGTACAGCAGGCTGTAGCAAGCTGACGAGCATGAGTAAGTCTCATCATGGATAGATTAGTTTTATGAAATACTGGCAGGCAAGGGCATTCATAAGGTCAGTGACCTCCATCTAAGCCAGGTGCTGCAAAACTTATGTGGTTGCACATAAATAAAGCAGCTCAATGTCTGCAACTGACAACTGAGCAAAAACCTGTATTTATGCATTTATTATCTATGTTAAACTTTCATTACCCTGTAGAGAGGGTTTCAATTTTCTGGGGATTCACCTCCAAAGCATAAAGCAGAGTTTATGTGTAAATATGTACACTGGAAATTAACAGCCATTTTTTTCAACACAAAGCCCTGGCTGTATATTTTAAATGTTCTCTGACAAGCACCCCGAGTGGTAAAACAACCTTGGAATGTGCATCATCAACAAATTGCCCCTTTATCTAACACGATGGCAAAGTGCTATAGTGTGCATCGCAACAGGGCTACTGTGTGTGAGTCAGTAGGAAGCAGAGGTGGCAAAGAGTGAAATGAAGAGTGACAGAATGAGGAATAAAGGAAAAGCACAATAATAATGAGAGTGGAGCAGAGAATGTGAGAGAAATGTGTTCTTCCCTCTGAAGGCCACAGTGTCACATAAGCTCATGGTCACGCTCACAGCTGACATCCTTTAGATGAAGCTGTTCTTTTTCAGAACAATAAATCAAGGGTGTAACTTTGCATTTAGTGCGTACTTTTATTGTCAGTATTAAATTGCAGCCTTACTGTTCTGCGCCTAAATAAAAGGAACTGGTCATGGGTCCATGCATTTCATCTAAATGTTATACAGTATGTTGCCTGTTAAGGACACATGTAACACTTCCCTGTCGGGAAAAAGAAGAGTAGAAACATCTGTAAAAACAACTGCACACCTTTAAAGGGATAACACCTGCGGCTGTTTTGTAAGAAGGTGTCGAGAAGGAATTTATGAAACCAGCCAGTCTGCTCAAATCAACAGCACCACACACAAATCCCCAACTTAAAATTCTTTAGATTTTCCAGTTTAATACCTTTATTATTCAGAATTAAGGGGATCTAGTTGGCTCTACTGGTTAAACATTAGCATTTTGTAATAGATGTTTAGTAGCAGACAGCTCCACAGCTGCACCTCTTATGGCTACAGTGGTTTAAACAGGCCAAAGCTGCCCACTTGTGTTTCTGTACACAGCAGAACAAAGTGAAGCAGAGACGATGGAAAGGAGGACACATTAACATACATTAGAGTGTTTGACAGTTTTTGAGCGAGCATTTGATAGCAGAAAAGAAGCACCACTGACCAGATCAGGACAGCAAAATTACCCAGATGCCAGCGACACACTCCTAACTGCACCTCTGCACAGATGTTGCATGTTGATGTTGCTTCACTAAACCAAGAGGTTTGCTTGGCTGCTGTCCAGGGTGCTGATCTGACTACCAGGGGCATGTTTGCTGAATCTTTTCAATCCATGGACATCCCCCATGAGGACTTTCAGAATATGCAAACATGCTTAGTGAATTATAGACCCACCACTCCTTTTTATTTTAATTTTTTTGTTGTTGTTGCAGACACTGTGTTTGAGAGCCTGTGGGGTTCTGTGTATTGACAAGAGAGAAAATGCCATCTACCCTGATCCCCTCAGCACGGTGTAGCATTGACAGTGTATAGATATTGGATTCTTCTTTCCTTCTTTTCTTTTTTTCAACACACTCTTGTGTAAACACATCAAAATTAAGTCTGTATCAGCCATATGAACATTAAGCACCCCAGCAGGTTAATGTTAACATCACATAAAGGTGCTCAGAAATTTTTTTTAAGCCATTGATGGTTATTTTGTTGTTTTTTCTGTTTTGTTTTTTGTTTGTTTGAAAGTTGTTACTTTGCTCAGCGAAATCAGTAAGAAACTTTATCGACTCATCTGTGGATAAATGATAAAGGAAAAGAGGTTTGGAGGGGATGGGCGGAGATTGGTGTCATTTACTCTACACGAACTTGCCCTTGAACATAAACACCCCTTGCATTCCTACCAAACAACACCCCATAAAGCAGCAGAGGGATTGTAATTGACTGTGAGTGCAGGGTGCTGGTTGACTAAAATACTATGAGGAGTGATGTGACTTACAATGAATCAGGTGCTAAGAAAGTCAGGTGGCTGCATTATACCTCCATACTGTGAACTCTTAGCACAGACCTTCAGAGGCATTTTCCATGCTTTCTGAAATATACACCCCCTGGGGTAAATTAGTATGGAATGAATAGTTGGTCACACGTTACAAGGTGACAGTGTGCTAGTTACCTGTTATAATAAAAATGTATGGAATGGGAATATAACATGCACCAATACAATACTCTTGTCATTCATACATAACAGAAAAAGTATATTTGCAGAAGGGTTTATCTGAAATTTGGACCTGGGACCACGCCGCAAGGCCTTTATAAAACTACATCCTCTATCCTCTAGCTTAATTTATTGCTCCTCATTTATTTGTTGCTATTTCCATCTTCAGGTTCTCAGTGATCCAGCTCAGGATAGTCATACACACCTGAGTTGACTCTACTTTAATAAGGCATGAAACTAGCAAAACAGGGAGAGACAAAACATCCACTCCACAGATGCATAGCACAACATGGAGAAACACTACTAATGTTGACATTTGTTTAAGAGACCAACAATGAATAGAGGAGGTGGCCTATGACAACAACCATTAGTGCAGTCTATAATGCAATCTTGAGATACCTTTGCAGGAGATTCAGTCTCCACTCACACCTTGACTCATGTGACCATAATTACTCAGTGATGGCAACAACCTTCATACTCCAAGGTGGCAACACTGCTAGAGGTTAAATACCCTCGGATAGGAGTGAAATGTCTTCATGAGCCTAGAAAAAGCCAGTTGCCTTCATCTTAAGATCATAAACATCATTTAAACATGTTAAAAAGCTTTTGTCACATTGTGTTTGGATCTACTTAAACTGAAATTGTTTAAAGTTCAACTGCAAAGGTCTGGGCTGTACCTGATGGATTTCAGAGAACTGTTTTTGTGCATGTGGTTGATTAAATGGTAAATGGTATGGCCTGTATTTGTATAGCGCTTTACTAGTCCCTAAGGACCCCAAAGCGCTTTACACATCCAGTCATCCACCCAGTCACACACACATTCACACACTGGTGATGGCAAGCTACGTTGTAGCCATAGGCACCCTGGGGCGCACTGACAGAGGCGAGGCTACTGGACACTGGCGCCACCGGGCCCTCTGACCACCACCAGCAGGCAACGGGTGAAGTGTCTTGCCCAAGGACACAACGACCGAGACTTTCCAAGCCGGGGCTCGAACCGGCAACCTTCCGATTACAAGGCGATTACAAGGCGAACTTCCAACTCCCAACTCTTGAGCCACGATCGCCCCATACTGTGAGAAGACTGTATGTCTGTATGTAATCATAGTGGGCCATGACAATTTATGTTCTTCTGCGTGTATCAAGTACATGTCATAAGGTCTGAGGATGACTGTGATCAATTGTAAGGTGAAAAACCCCCCATCGACAAGCCACTCAGCACTCTAGGCAGAAAAGAGCACCAGGAAGACTGTAGAGACAACAGGACAACAAAAAAAAAAACCAAAAAAACTAGCTGCAGCTGCAAGCAGGTAATTGTATCATTAATATTAAAATGTTGGGCTTTCAATTGCAAACTATTAGGAAAGAAAGCAGACAAAAGGCTCCAGGAAAAAGGAGTTCTGAAAAGCCAGGTGTTCAGAAAATATGACTGCTGCCAGAGTCACATTTACTGATTTTTCTCGAAATGATCATTTTTAAGACTGTGCTTAATTTCAGAGCAATCAAGTCTGAGTAATGGCTTCTTTTTTCTTGCTGCAATATTTTCTGGTTAATTACTTGCATTATGGAAATATCCTGGAATCTGGTAACCTTATGTTTACAAGAAATGTAATATTCCTGGAACCGAAAACTACTTGAAATCATTAGATAGAGACAAACTGGGTATATAAAAAAATGCATGGCAATAGAGAAGGGCAACATAATTTGGACCAATATGTAAAAATGAAAAAAAAAAAAAGGTTGATCGTTTCAAAAAGAAAAATCAAAGACACCAAGCAGGAGTTATTAAAACAGGGCAGAGGAGCTGGCCATTTTAATGAGCTAAGCTGGAGATTGGTGTGCAGCACTGCATCTCTCAGCATTAATTAGAGTCAGTGATGAGTGAGCGGGTTTCTCAGTGCTGCCCCTGCAGCATTCAGCCTGTCTAGTCCTCACCTTAAGCCAACCTGTCTTTGTAAGTACTGCAAGATGCGAGATGGTGCGTGGCCTTTTGCAACCCCTGGGACACCATGTAACATCTGCTCCCTCCAGCTGTTCCACTCGCACTAGCACACACTCAATAGAAAGCCTCACAATACCTGCGCTTTCTCCTTATTCTCACCAACTCCTTTTCTTTTTCTCCACATCTCATTTTTGCGAATTAATCATCTTTTTTTTCTTTTTCTTTTGCATATTTGTGTGTCTGTGTCATTAAATAATGTAAATGGAGAGTGAACTGATATTTATATGTAAATGCACCCTAATCTAAGAAAATCTTGCAGTGAATATAAAATGTTTGATAGAGGTACCGCACTGGATTATGCTTTACATTACTTTACTATTAATAAATGGAAGCAAAAGCAGTGGTGCATTAACTCAAGTACTGTTTGATGTACTTGTAAGTGAGGTCATTATAAAAATTAGTTTTGAACTCTACTAGAGTAGCTTTGTATCACTGAAAAATAAAAATTAATTACTATTTCATCATCATGATTCACAGACTTAATGGTCATTATCTTATACCAGCCATAGATTGGTCTTTCAGTGTAACAAACTGGTTAGATTATGTTCTCCTACCCATAAGATCACATCTCTGGCATAAACACAGGACTCACGGCAAGAGCTTTGGCCAACTTAAGTGCATCGATTCAATTTTTTTCTTCTTACAGATTCAAGAATACAAGAGAAAAAAACAGGTATAAAAATTGTGTGTACATTTTTTTCAAATAAAATGGGTGGGGGTGCACGTGTATGTTCCTCAAGCTCAGACTCTCTACCAGAAGCTTGGGAGTTTTAGGGTATCTTAGCTAATGTGCCTGGAATCTGCTGGGACGAGTCTTCCAGTTTTGGGGTTACACCTCCTAATGCTCCTACTACCACTGGGACCACTTTGGACTGTACCTTCCACATCTGCTCCAGTTGTTGCTTCATCCCAGTGTACATCAATGTTTTCTAGTGCTCCTTCTTCCTCATGGTGTTCTCTGCTGGCCACATCTATCAAAACTCTACTCTAAATCTATTCTGACTATTGCTCAGTGTATTCAACAACATGCCCCGGACATATGCATTCATTACATATAAGCAGGGTTTGATTTAATATATTCTAGATTTTATTGTAAACATTTAACCTTCAGTTACATATATTGTTACATATACTTTTAAGAGATGACTGTATTAAAATCTCATTCATGTGTAATAGTCAGAATAAGCTTAGAGTGTATAAAAGATAACTTCTATGAAGCACAGGTGACCAATCCTCTGGCTAAAAAATGAAAAATATTTGTGTAAATAACCCTGCAGCTCACTCCATTTACAAACACAGCCTTACTTCAAGAGTTTATGGTCTCAGTTGTTATTTTCAAGGTTTATTAAAGCAGGATATGTTGTCGCACCGGGTATACTGTTGTAGCACGAGTGTACGGCATCACTTCGTTTTTCAGTCACATCCACCCTGCTTGTCACGTTCTGTATCAAAACACCACGAAAAGACTGAGCTTAAGGCTTCAAGACAGGATTTCACTAACCAGTGGTTGATGTCATAATGAATACATCCATTTTTGATAAACAGTCTATGGCTGAAAGGCATCATGGTCTGCTGTTGGGATATCTGCCCTGATGTATATACACTTAACCATCTCCTAAGAAGTAGCATACCTTCAAGATAGCTGCACTTTATTAGACACTCAGAGGTTTAAAAAAAATTTAGCCTTTTATTCAGTTGCTCCATGATTAAACTACTTTAACCTCCTAGGACCTGGTGTCCACATATGTGGACATCACATTTTGGGTTATTTAGACCAAAATACTCAATTTTGCTCTACAAGGGCCTGGTATCCACTTACGAGGACATTATACTGCTACTGTTCTATCAAAATTTTAAACGAATATCCTCATATGTGGCTCTGATTTTTCATAAAAACAAAAATAAGGTAAAAAAAAAAAATCTGGTAATTCTTTGTTTTTACATTCATTGGGCCCCAATATGCCCAAATATCAAAGAGAAATTAAAAATGCATGCCGTGGAAGAGTTCGGGTCTTAGGAGGCTAACAAAAGTAGGCTAGAATGAGCTTGAACAGCACTTTTAATTAAAAATATAATGCAGTTCTGTAAATTAGATTATTAAATTAAGTACCATATACATGAGTTGAAAACATAAAATTATCTGTTTAATTAAATTATATTACATTTGGAAAGTTAATGTTTTCGATTACAAGGACAATAATAAATTAATATCTCAGACATTAGTAAAGAATTAATTAGGTATTAAAAACTAGTGCATCTGGGTAATATTGATTTTTCATGATACAATGTAGGACTGTCTTCACCTTCTTTCAGAATCCAGTTGCTTTCTTTCCAAGCTCCTTAGACTACCATGACGTGGGTGACTGGGAATGTACACAGACATGCTCGCCTTTTTCTTCTTCTTTCTCCCTTTAGGTGTTGTCAGAGTGGGTCATCTGCTTCCATCTCATCCTATCCTTACATCCTCTTCTGTCACATGCATGCCCCCCTTCACTATCTCCATGAATCTTCACTGGGGTCATCCTCTTTTCCCCCACCCTGGTATCTTCATCTTTTACAAGCTTTGTCATATATATCCACTCTCCCTCCTCTGTACATGTTCAAACTACGGAAGAGGATTAGGGCCACAAAAAAACAAAAAACAAAAAAAAGGGCACATCTTTTTTTTCTTTTCCAGAATTCTGAGAAAAAAATCAGAATTATGAGATTAAAGTCAGAATCCTGACTTTAATCTCAGAATTCTGACGTTTTTTCTCAGAATTGTTTCAGCAACTGTCAGGAGATAAAGCTTAGCCTAAAGATTTGGGGGAAAAAAAACTTTTCAATTTCATTTGTATGGATAAAGGACCAGAATTATTCAGGATTTCCATTAATAAGCAGATATCTGATTACATCTTATTGCTGTTATATTGTTATATTAAAACCCCACCTATGTCATACCTGTCCGCAACAGCTCTCAGTGAGCGTTAGACCCTGACTTTAATTCTGACTTTAATTTCAGAATTCTGTGAAAAAGTCATAATTCTCACTTTTGTCAGAATTCTAGAAAAGAAGAAAAAAAGACGTGCCCATTTAAAAAAAAAATAAAAAATTTGTGGCCCTAATCCTCATCCGTACCAAACCATCCCAGCCTTGCTTCTCTAACTTTGTTTCGAAACTGCTCAACCTGAACTGTCCCTCTGGGTTGAGAATGGAAAACACATCTACTGTAGTGTCAAACAAAAACCTAAAAGAATACATTTCTTTAGGTCAGTTCTTCTAACCAAATGGACTCTAACATTACAACAAAAACAAATACCAGATCTCTTCTACTTACCATGTCACCTTCATCTGTTATATACCCACATGGCAGGCTGCCTAAACCTGCAGTGAGATTTATCTGCACTTCAGCTACAGCCACATATAGTCCCCATAGTGCCATGTAATCTAAGTGCCATGAAGGCCACAAGCATGCCGTGTCTTCATGCATGTTACGTTACGCATGATGTGCAGCACAGAAATAGCCAGCCTTTAAATGAACCATGAATGGTCCCAAGCTTACTGGGGATCTGAAGACAGAGAGGCATTCTAATGATGCAGTAGAGCTCACACTCATACCATTAGCCTGAGCATGAAGCCTCTGCAACAAATAAATAGACAAATAACAATAATAGATCTGTACTGAAAGAGTAAGGCATCAAATAGAACAGTTTTGTTATCATGCACCCACACAGTGGACACTTTTCTTAAGCTGGGGCCTAAGTGGGGCTCATACTGTTTGTGTGTGCATGTGTTGCAAACCCTGATAAGAGTTGCTTCGACATGTCCTCTGGACGTCACAATACCCTGAGGAAGAAGGTGTCACTGAGGAGGATATCAAGCAAAACAAGAACTGCTGTGCTCTGATTCCTCTGTCCTCTCTGTGGCTTCACCTTCCCTCTCCTGTGCCCCAGTGCTGACATACATTTGTTCCACCGACCTGTATAATATTTTTCATCCAGTTCATATTTGCATCCCATCTACACTTTAGATCCCATTACGTTTTTGAAATTAAGTACTTTATGCAATCCAAATTTCAAGTAAAAATTTCCTTGGATTATTTTTAGAATAAAATCAAATCAATATAAGTAATGCCAAAAAGTATCAAGATTTAATATGATACTTATTAATGCTTCACACATATGTAACCACACATATTGCATTTGTAGAGCCTGGTGACTTGCCTACAAACACTCTGCATTTGCCACATCAGGCTGCTGATTTATCACTCTCTCTCTCTCTGACTTGCTGCTGACTCTGGTTATTTTAAGCAACTCAGAATCTCGTCAGGGGCCTGAGCCAAGAGGAGAATGAGCCTCATCTCTTAATGACTTCTGTTATGTTTTCTTCTCTTTTTCTTTCTCCCTGTTGGGGTTTTGATTATGTAACTTTGTTCGCTGGGACATAGATACAAACATGACTTAAAGTGAGTAAAAAAGCATAATAACCGGGTGAGGCAGGTGTAGCACAGCAGAGTACGCTTAAGAACAGACTGACATTTGATTTAGTCATTACCAACTCTAATGGAGCCACAGATTTTAATGTCACGATCAAAGAATAAGAGCATTGTATAGTGGCTCTTTGGACCCATGCAACAAAACTTTATTTTTCCCATCTTGCAGTATAAATGTATTATTACATCATTATCCATTTTACTCATTATCTTTATCCTTCATTTTGTTCTTTTCTGCTCTTAAAAATGTAAAATCTACTGTATGTGAAGAGTTCAAAGAAGACTGGGTCAGGATGACAGTGGGTAGAGTGGGAAATACCTTCAAAAAACCCCCAAAATGATTGCCAGTGTTGGGGTTTGAAGCAGGGAATAGAATAGGATGCAAATGCAGGACTCACAAGGCAGGCTTAAAAACAAATCAAAAGCACATCAGGACACAAGAAGAGACACACAAGACTGGGGTGAACAGACACTTATATACACTGAAGATAAGGAGACAAGTGGAGACCTCTTGGGAACTAGACACCGCTGAAACTAGGTGAGAGAATGACACAAAATGAAAACTAAATAGAAGACATAAGAGAAAAATTAATACCAAAAAGAAAACACTTAATACAGGGAAAACATGGAGCACAGAGACTTCACAGCAATATATAAGAGAACACAGGGGAAACAGCATGAACTGAAACTCAAGGAACTGAATATAACCTATAACTATAAAGGCAAACAGTAACTACTATATGTCAAAAAGTACCAACAGCTAAAAGTGAGAATATAAGCATAAAGAAACCAACCAGGAAATGTGTGCCACATAAAACAATACAAAATTAAAAGGAACTTGACCGACACCATAAACCCAAACACAACTAGAAATAAAGCAAAACAATGAAACCATTCCCAGAACCCAAATGTTGATACTAAAACTCTGTATAAGCAAATGGTCACAAGGTATATTAATCCAATCAGACCTGTTTTTGTATTTGTGTTATTTCAGTTATTACATTATGTGTGATATGGTATGACAGTGTCTACAGCAGGTAGGGCTGGAGGGAATAAAGGGATGGGGGGAGAAAATAGGGGAAAATATAGTAAGAGGATAGAGTACAAATAGAAATGCACAGTGTATCATCAACAGCTCCTGTAAGAAAAGCAAACATACAGCACCTGCATGTGTGTGGAGAGGGTAGGGGGTGGGGGGCAAGAGAGAGAGAAAGAGTAATAGTGTCTGTGTCTCTGACACGAAATGTACTTGACAATGAATGTGGGAAGCCACAATACCGCACCCCACCCCCCCCCAAGCCAAAGGCAGACAGAGATAGATCCAGGAGAACCAGGCCCCCAAGAGCACCGAAGACCCGAGGCCACACATCTCAGTGACATCCACACATCCATCCCAGCAGGAGAAGGAGGGAGGGCCCAGATGGGCTACCCACGGCCAAAGGGTGAGAGTCCCAGAGGACCAGAGGCAAAGGGCACCCAATCCCACTAGAGGCCGGCCACCCTGGTACGAACCAGGGTCATGGTGGGAACCCCTCCCTCAATGTGTGTGGTGATATGGTGTGTACCGTAATGACTAGTGTAATTAAAAAGTTAAAATAAAACTTAAAACGGCATTTTTAAATGTTTTTTCAATGTAGCAACAATCAAAACTGTGAAGTACACATTACATAGATTTGATTAGCATGTGCAGTACTTTGCAAACATTTTAGGCAGGTGTGAAAAAATGCTGTAAACGAATGCTTTCACAAATATAAATGATTGTTTATTGGCCCCAAATGTATTCTGCAGCTGGACAACGATCCCAAACACACAGCCAAAGTCATTAAGAACTATCTTCAGCGTAAAGAAGAACAAGAAGTACTGGAAGTGATGGTATGGCCCCCACAGAGCCCTGATCTCAACATCATTGAATGCGTTTGGGATTACATGAAGAGTCAGAAGGATGTGAAGAAGCCTACATCCACAGAAGATCTGTGGTTAGTTCTCCAAGATGTTTGGAACAACCACCAGCCGAGTTCCTTCAAAAACTCTGTGCAAGTGTACCAAGAAGAATTGATGCTGTTTTGAAGGCAAAGGGGGTCACACCAAATATTGATTTGGATTTCTCTTTTGTTAATTCACTGCATTTTGTTGATTGATGAAAATAAATCATTAACACTTCCATTTTTGAAAGCATTCTTTGTTTACAGCATTTTTCTCACCTGCCTAAAACTTTTGCACAGTACTGTATGTCAAGAAGAATGGATGAGTATTTGTCTTTTGTCTATATGCCATCTTTGTGTCAAATGACCGTTTGCAGATTGTGAATTTGTGATTCTGAAATTTGCTATTTTCACATTTCTTGTAAGACTTACTGAGCGCCAAGTAAAAAGACCTTTTTTTTTTTTAAATATTGGACAGGTTATTGAATTACCATTTGTGAGCTTTGTCTTCAAGGTGCTTTAGATCATTACACTATAATCACTTGCTTTTTTTAAAACCCTGGAGAACTGACTGCGATAAGTTTGTCAGACACATTTACAGAACAGCATGCTTAATTTTGCTACATGCTGTTACTTAAATATGCACTGGATTGAGTGCATTGGATTTTGCAAAAAAATCAGCATGCATTCTACAGAGCTGATATGCAATTATACACTACATTCTCACAACTCATTCTGTATTTAATGTGGACAGCATTACACCTTTCATAAAATTTGTGTGTTCCATGAAAGACTTCATGGGATTGTCCTGACTTCACACTGATTTTGTTTGAACAAATGAGAGCTCTCCATAGTCTGACATGACCAGACAAATGTACAAATGTGACTGAGTGTGGAACCCCTGAGTTCAGTTTGCCTCTGGACACAATTGGATAAACGTACAACCAATCAGCATAACAAAATGTGTGACGTATATCTGGAGAGGAGAAAAACTGATAAAATGACACACAATAGACTTCTCTGTGTAAGAAAAATAGCTATAAATGACCTGGCAGTGGCAAGACTGGGCGTTCTATGAGGGGTACAACCACGTAGACGGCTGAAAACAACATATTAAAATAACAGGTCAACTTGACATCAAAATTCTCTGTAATACTCAAACTGCTAAACTCCTTTGACATTTTAAAATCATAAACTCTGCAAGAATAAAACTCCATCATCTTTCATATTTCATGTTTATTCATCACATGGAAAAAAAAGAGACATTTGGATGGGTTTCAGGCCTTGAGGAGCAGAGCTGAAGAGGTGAAGGACTGCAGAGTGGATGTTGGATGACAGATAGAGAAGTCTGGTGAAATGAGGGAGCTATGGATGCTATGATAAAGTTCCACTGTTCTACTTTCAGAATAATTAATTTAGTAAAATATAAATTCTCTTCTTTTTTGTAGGCAATAACTTGTTCAGATTCTGAAATATATTTTATCATTCCAAACTGAAATGAAGTGTACGCTGATAGTTAAAAACTTCCTCAAGAAATGGACTTTTCTGCCATTACTGCTGTTTTTCTAGAGTCAAACTAACACTTCTAGTCTTTATACATCCACACAAATGGTCTCAAATTGGTATTTGCATTTAAAATTTCATAAAAGATTTTGTGTTCCAGTTGTCTCCGAGCATGTATAAGACCTGTTTATAATGCATTCAGTTGGTCTAAACAAGTAAAAACAAGATAAACTGCCAACTATCAGGAAACAGTGCAAAATCATATTTTATTCCCAAGAAAACTGAAAATTACAAACTGTAAGTACATTGTGCTCATATTCCAAGCCCACCTTAGCTCCTATCTTACACAAATACAAAGTAGAATAAGCTAAAGTAATAATAATTGCCTCATGGCATCACTCTATGTGTTGCTTGAAGTTTATCGTGCCTCCGCATGCACCGACTCTGCAAACGTCGCCTCTGCTGCGAGAATTTGATACTCCTGGCCATTTACGTCATGACTGGTGTAGGCGATTTTTATTAACTGCTAAATTAAATGTCTGTACCCACCGCACTCCTCTATCTTTACACACTCACACCTATCTACGCTCAGTGAGAAGAAGAATGCATCAGCAGAACCAATTTAAAAGCTGACAATGGTTATTTGAAGGCATCACTCACTCAATGCTTCCATCAGTCCTGTATTTATATCATACACATCCCAGTTACCCCATCAAAACACTGGACAATGCATCTGAAATCCATTTCTAAGTAAAATAGAAAACCCATAGATGCTGCAACACAAACAAAAGTATACACGCCTGCAAACACCTATGCACAAACACTCGACTGTATGCCTTAAGCTATCTGTGTATTTGTCAATACAACACCAACTTGGTGTAGCAGCAGGTAAGTGATTAAGGTATTGAAAAGAGACTTATTGCACCTCAGTCTCCAAAGCTGTTTAAACTTCTCACATGTCGATTACAGTCGAACACAATCCATCCATGGAGTGTGGCTGCTGTATCAGCATTAAAGGTCAACACATCCTCAGAGTGGCCTGGTTATTGAATTCTCACTCTGTCAGTTCAATTAGCCATATAATATTGAGGGCTTAATACATGCGGATAGTATGCACCAGTGCATGTGCACACACAATACCTGGTTTCCTCTCACCACTTGCAGGGCACATGCAGTGGAACTGCTGGCTTTCATATGCAGCTGACTGGATTATAATGGAAAATGTTTCATAATTGGGGCCGCGGAAAGAGAAGACTTATGTACCCAGTCAACATGTATATGGTTGTTGATTGTCCCTCTTTCTTTGTCATTTCTTCTATTATCATAATTCCTTCCACCAGTTTTTCCTTTCCTGTCTTGTCTAATGCTTCCTTTCCACTAACAGCAACAAACTTAGAGAACAGCCAGCTGTTATAGTCTCCTACGCTGTCACAGCTGACTCATATTTTCAATGATGTCATCATCATTTCTGTGAATGGAAATTTCTGTTAAAAAAAAAAGGTGAATTCTGAAGATTCCTGGAATTGTTATCAATTTTTAAGTTTTGTATTGCGTTGTAATAGTGTCTTTATTTCTTTTTTTTGACACTGTAACAATACCTATAATGCAAAGAAATCAGAATACAGACGATTTTAAATACTTTAATTTATGCCCTAGTAGAACTTTTACAATAAAACAGTTTTTCTTTGTTTTTAAATAATACTTTCAAATAATAGTGTAATATAGTGAGATTACATGATATACACTCTCCCATACTGCCACATAAACACAATGTGTCCCTGGTGTTGATGGCTTGATGTAACAGCAGCCATTAGATGCCAGGAGATAGCTTTCTTTTTTTAACCAATAGACTATGGGTCATACCCTTTTTGGGAACTGTGCACTTTATACTTTGTTGTGCTTTGCTTTCACATGCTTATTTTTCTCTTCCTTTTTTTAAAATTTTTTCTTCAGCTATAAACTAAAAGGTTCACGCACCAGAAGTTACTGTTAGGTGCAGGTGAACAAGATGGCAAAGCCCATTTTATTTATATATATTTTTCATTACATGTAAACATTAAAACCTCTTAAGCCCCACGCCCCCGGTACCGGGGGCAAAAGGGAGGAGATCACGTTTAATCGGTTATAACGCCGGTTGAGAAATATAACTCCAGACATGTGTGGTATCCACAGAAACCTCAGAATCTCAGCTAAAATGTCATATAAACCATTTCTACAACCACCAAACACACCGAAAACAAGCCGCGATTAAACGAGCAGTTACGTAAATGCGCAGAAGTCTGCTAAACACGCAAACGAGAACCAGACAGTCTTCAGACTTCATGTAACCGGTTATAAATAGGCTTGCTAGCTTCCAGGGCTATCACTGCATAAACACACAAAGTTTGACCACGATCGGACCAAAATTCACCGAATTAGCCGCAAAAGAAGAAAAAAATTAGGCGAGAATAAAATCCACTTCCTTTTTCTGTGTTCCAGTCTCAGTAACTTTGACACAGTAATATCTGCTTTAATATTTACACCTCTGATTAAATGTCCCAAGTGTTAGCTTCATTTTGATACCAAGATTGTAAGGACGGAGTTTGTAATTGCAGGGAAATAATCAATTTAATTTAGGCATTGCATTTTCGAGCAGGAAGCTCAGAAACCCCCTTGGGGCTGAAGAGGTTAAAGACAAAAACTAATTTGGTAAACTGAAGTGGGTACACTTTTCCTTAAAGTAATAAAAACAGAGTAAAATTTATAAAGAAATGTAATACAAGTCAACACATGTGCACACACACACACACACACACACACACCCTCAAGCATGTTATGCCGGTTTCAGCTGAAACAATGTTTCAAACCATATTCCGGGGTTTTTAGTTCACCATTTAAGAGGTTTCAAGAAGAAAATAAAAGACAGATCTGAATGTTTGAAAATGTTTTGGAAAAATTCAGCAAAGATGAGATGAAAAATACTCAAAGGATAAATTCAATTGGTTTATTATTTAGATAAGTTGAAAAAAAGTTAAACAAACAAGTAAATAAAGAAACAAGGTAAAATGAAGTAATAATGAAAAAACCTTAAACAAGTAAATAAAGAAACAAGGTAAAATGAAGTAATAATGAAAAAAGTTAAACAAGTAAATAAAGAAAAAAAAGAAAACCCCAACAATCCCCTCTGAGCAAGCACTTGGCGACAGTGGGGAGGAAAAACTGCTTTTAAACGGGCAGAAACCTCCGGCAGAACCAGGCTCAGGAGGGGACAGTCAACTGCCGGGACTGGTTGGGGGGGTGAACAGAGGTGGAGCAAGACGAGGCTACATCAGGTGAAGAAGCAGTAGCGTCTCTCCTCCGGAACAAGCGGAACCATTTTGTCTTCTTTTTCATGGACTTTTCCACAAGTGCTTTTTTCTCCAGGATGAGATTTCTCAACTCATCGATTGTTTCTGTGTTTTGCTTTTCAAGTTTCTTACATCTTTGTTCCACCTCTTCTAATGTTGCTTGTTGTTCTTCAAGCTTGTCTTTGAGTTGTTTGGATGTTGCCTCCTGTATCAGCTTGTCCTTGTGCATGTCTGCATTTCTCTGTTGTACTTCTTTGTGCTCGTCTTCTAACTGCTCGTTTCTTTTCTGGATTTCTTGGAGCGTGAGCTGCAGGTCTTCATGTATTTTGTCTTGTTGTTGTTTTTGTGCCTGCATTTCAGTGTTTTCACGCTTCAAGTTATTGAATTCCACCAAAATCCCCTTAACGAGCTCGGAGTTGTTTCTCGCTATCTGATCGATCCTTTTCTGCATCTGTGAGCAGCGTTTCTCCAGTTTGTCCTTTTCTTCTTCCACTTTAGTTGCTTTGTCCTCCAGCTGCTTACAAAACTCTTGCAGTTTTAGATTTTTAGACTCAAAGTCCTGGACAATACATTTTCCTTCTTTCAGTCTTTCCTGCTGTTGCTCTTTCTGTTGAAGAAGGTCTTTATTTTGGCGCAGTGTTTCATCCAGGCTTTCTTTCAGCATTTGGTATTTTTCCTGCATGCTCTTCAGTTCGTGCTGCATGTCTCTTTGTTTTTTGTCCTGCTCTTCCTTCTGTTGGAGGATTTCTTTCTTTTCTTCCACAGCTTCATGGAGCTGTCTTTGGAGCAGCTGATACCTTTGGTCCATGTACTGGAGATCCCATTGTATCTTGTCAGTCATCGTTTTCTTGTCTTGGAGCTGGTTGGTCATTTCTTTTAGTTCTGCACTCTTTTGCTTGTTTTCTTTAATGAGGTGCACAATCTGCTCTCGGGTCTGAGCAAACTTGATTCCCCAGCCCTCATTAATAATTTTTATGTCCGGCTGGCGCTGTTGTCTTTCTTCCAGCTCTTTATTTTGGGCTTCCATTCTTCTACACTTGTCCTCCAGTTGAAGTTTCTCTTCTTCAATCTGTTGCATTTTTTTCTGGAGAAGGTAGTTTTCCTTCCTACTCTCCTCTAATGCCCTTTGGGAGGATAAGACGCCATTTGGGGAAATTGGCCGGCCACGCCAGGAAGGAGAGGCGGCGTAATCTTTTTGAATTGGTTGGTTTTTTCTTGGAAACATGTTGGAGTTTCTATACGATGACTTTGAAAAGCTTTCCAAATGTTTCTGTGGTGAACGCTTGTAGGCTGCAAACACAGATGCTGCTAAAACGAACTAAAACTTGCTGTGCCTCACCCCTATTTAAGGAAAATCATCACAGGACTTAAGATTCTTAAGATCTCCCTATGACATCATCACTCCCTAAGCCAACGAGATTGTCACAAGACATTTTGGAATGGGGTAATTTTTTTTAAAACTGTTTCCAAACTTAACTTTAAATTTCAGTGTTTCCTAGTTGTGGACTATTGGTTAGTCCAGCCGATTAACCCTTGGATGCACAACCCACCAATACCTACACTCTTCCACGAGTGGGGTCAAAAATGACCCCAAATAGAAACAATGTATTTTGATATAAACTCGGTTGTCATTCTTCACAATCTTTAAAACGAAGAGTTGTAATATTTTCATATTTGAGGTATTCCTCATAAAACATGTTTGTGACATGAGGCACTTTGCATTTTTATTTATTTTTTCATTAATTTTAAGAAATTGCAGTTTTTGTATGTTTTTGCAGTTTGTGTTGTAACTAAAAGTTACTGTGACTCAAACATAGAAAATTCGATTTTTTTATTTCCCACACCTAATTTATTAGCGATTATTTTATTTAAAAGTATTTTATAGCATATAACACCTTTGAAAATATGCTTCAGTTCACATTTAACTCCAGAAAATCATCAATCAAAATATGGATATTAACTGATCACAGATTCGTGGTGACGTAACTGCTCTTTTAACTGTTTGGTGTCTTTGCTTTGTTTGGTGGTTGTAGAAATGGTTTATATGAGCTTTGAGCTGCGATTCAGAGGTTTCTGTGGACACTGCTCAAATGATCAGTCGTGACATTCTCATAATAAATAAGATATTGCAAATAATTATTTCTGCATTTGTGCGATTGAAGTCAATTGAAAATGTGTATGCAATGACACCGTTTTAAATATTTGGCCTAAATAATTTTGGAGTGAGTGAGTCTAAACATGATGACCTAACTAGTGATACCCTGTCACCTGTCACACACACACACTCACACACACACACACACACACACACACACACACACACACACACACACACACACACACAAATACTTTGTATTTGACCTCAGGTCAGCTGGCAGCTTGTTCCAAAGATCCAAAGAACAAGACCAAAGTAACTGGAAACAAATTTAGGTCACTTAGATCAAATTCTAACACTTAGATCTAATTCTTAGTTAAAAGATCTGCACCTAATTATTTAAGAGGTGTAATAGGGTTAGAAAGTGGATTGTGTTAAAATGCATCCCTTAACAACACTTAACACATTTACCATTTATAGCTCACTAACTGAAATACTTGGGAAAAGAACATTTAAACCCTACAGTGTTATTACTAGACTTGTTTTTATACCTTCTGTGGCTATTTTTTTTTTTTTATCTTGTTATGGTGAAAATCAAGTTGAAAAAGCTTAAACTTTGCATTAAAGATGGTGGTTACTCACTGTATTTAAATGTGATGCCAAAGTGCCCTTTACAAGTGTCCATATGTACCAGTTGGGATTGGATGACCCATCTGAAGCATCTTAATGCAGATGCCAAAGAATGCCTAAAGCACATCTGAGATACCAGCATCTCACATTCATAATGTGTTGCTTCGAGAATGACAATGGTTTGTTGTACAGTATGAAATATGTTCCATCTACTCATAAGGAACTGATGTACACAAGAAGATTCCTTTGAAATTAATCTTCTTGTCACCTATATCACTCGACAAGCAGCTATTGCCAGTCAGGGAGCTTAAATAATGAAAGCTGCATTGCCACATCTTTAATAAGATGAAGAGGATGGATCACCACATCTGTTACACTGACTGTTTGATAATGACACTATCAATCTCAGCACTCTGAAACAGTTTTAATGCAGCTGACTATATTAACACTATATGTCCTTGTATATTAAGACGACACTTACTGCAACTACATGAGTGCATGGCAACCAAGAAGTTGCTGACCCAGATCACATGATTTAAGTTCATATGTAACACAATGATCACATTAATGATGGCATTAAATATAGGAATCTGCCATGCAGTCTTTTGCCGTGTCTCTGTGACTGACACATAAGATAATTACAATGATGGGACATAATTAGGACTAAATGCCTGCTGATAGTTCTTTACATTGACAGTGGTTAGGATGGTGCTCAGTCATGCATAGACCAGTGGAGATGCTCCCTGTGGTGTGGCTGTGTATCAAACAGTGCACTGTATATGAGAAAACAATCCTAGCTGAAGTCTAGAGCTGATGGGCGTTTATAGGGGATGGCTATTAGATTCTTGCTGCATATGTATAAAATACTCTTGCTGAAGGCTAAACTGTCAAACAAATAACTGTCATCCACTAATCATATTTGGATTTCCAGACAAATTGCAGTTAATATTTTTGCTTGCATTTGTATATTATTTGAGTCAGAAACCATAGTTGGAAGAAGCTTGCAAGATGCATGACTTTCATTATAAGTTGTGTGTTATTTACTTTACTATTTACAAAGCTACCATGTCCTGGTTTGACTGTGAAAATAGCTGGCAGCTGCAATTTCAGGTTTTCATTTGCACTCAGAATCATAACAACCCTGCACCATCAAAGGTAGTCATTTAGTGGAGTGTGTGTCTGATGGATTTTCTTTCTAATGGTTTAAACGTCATCTCATGCTCAAGCTGTGCTGCTATAGTAAGGAATAGCAACAGGAAATAGCACATTAGTGAGGACTTCACAGTCGCTTAATGGTAAGCACACATATAATGGATACTTTCACTGTAAGACCAGTGCAGAGTCAGACTTTATTGGGGTCATCGTCAGGATCTTATCAGTGTGGTTGCCAGCTTTAAAGGCTTGTAATGTGTAAGTTACTATTCATCAGACTGGAATCAATGCTGCACTGCAGGTATGTCAGTCTTTCCTGCAGATGTAATTTAAAAAGTGCAATCCTCTAATTCAAATCTCTGGAACAATTTATATAGGACTGCACATTAATTATCACAATTATTTTTTTATCAGTATTGAGACTTATTATTCATTAATTTTTGAGACAGAATGTTTTAATTGCACTTTCATGTAAGAAAAACACTGCTTTCACATCTTTACATCAAAACAAAATTGTTCCTCCATATTCACCTTTCGTGCATCTTTCAGAAGAAAAATAAACTTATCAGAAAATTAAATCCACAGTTCTGTTTCACTTTTTACATTTCGTGACATTCCTGTTAATGAAAACATCTTTGCTTCCAGGAAATGCACTGAAATTCATGTGAATAAACACTGTATTTGTCTGCAAAAAATCTAATCTTTAACTTCATTCAGTATACCTGCATGACAGATGTGACCGAAATTTGTAGCAACGCACTCAACAGCTGTGAGAGCCCTCTGTATATCCCCCTATGATGTGTAGTGCAGGTTTTTCACTTTGGAAAAACAACTGCATCTTTCATCCAGCATGTTCACAATTTTCCTGAAGCCTTGGTTACACACTGTGTTTAGTAGACAGCCTATCTCTGGCCGAATGCAATGCGATTGCGTTGGTGATTTCAGTGTCTTTGTGAGCTGCATGGATATGCTCATGCACTATACAGGCTTACTTTAACTTAAATGTCTGAGCTGATCTTGTACAATTCACGTTAGTAACCACTGTAGTGTTTTTCTTGGCCTTCATGCTTTAATTATACTGCGGTTAGTGATGTGTGGCAGTAACCTTAGAATTACACCAGCTGTCAAAGAAGTGAAAGAAGGTGTAATTGTTGCTCGGTGATGAAGGTGTGATGTATCAACTGCCCTTTGTCACCGGTTCAGTCAGTGCAGTTAGTGAAAGTGGTAGTCATGTGATTAATTTATGGAAGAAGCAAAAGTCAAGTGATTTCTTTTGTCTGCTATACTTTGAGAACCATAAAAAAAGACTTTTAAAAAGTTGCATGCTCAAAGTGAGAGAAGTATGTGGTCCTTGAAGTTTTTGCATTGTGCTGAAAACACTATTTAATTGAAGTTATTGCCTTGAAAGATAGAAGAGCTCTGTCTGTACATAGAACAAAATTCACAGAATTCTATGAATTGCCATCTTACCGTGGTTGAGGGGTTTATAAACGATAAATGGACTGGTGTTCAATTTTGACCACTCAATGCGCTTTCAAGTCTCATTCACCCAATCACACACATTCAATACACATACAATGCTTTTATCTATACCTAAGGACAAACTCTGATGAATGCACTGTTGTTAACTCAGAGTTTTGACTAAGGATCCTTCTCCACAAGCTGCAGCAAGCTGCAGGACTCAGAAGTAACTCCACTGACCTTCAGATTGGTAGATGATCCACTCTACACCTGCCCCATGTTCTGTTACGATCACAAAGGTTAAGATTAGTGTTTTTCAACACCTGGGTGAAGGGGTCAAACTAAATGTGATTCACAAGGCATTTATGGTATTATAAAACAGTTACCACACCCAGAGGTAACATAGCCCCACTTCAGGAGTGAGCTGTCAAAAAGCATAAAGTTGTTGGGCCTCAGCTCAAATGAGCCACATGGGCCAGCCCACCTTGAAGAAGGGAAGTAAGGGTCCCATGCAATGTGGATCGGGTGGCGGTCAAAACACAATGACAAAGGAAAAGGCATGGAGACAAAAGATGAAAGGCAGAAGCCTTGGCAGTTGGATGCTGTTGAAACTCTCTCGAGTCAAACCCACATCTCTTGACTTGCTTGAAAATACCTTTGTGTTTTAGAGCAGCTGGTCAGGAAGAGGGAAAGACGTCTTCTCAGACTCCTGTCCTGGTGATCCAGACCCAGATGAGTAGCAGAAAAAGGATGGAGAGCATTTTAATAGACTTGAAAACTCACAACAAAATTTCTCTGATAATGAAAATGAAAATAAACAATTATGAAAAATTCTTTAAACAAGTTTAAGAAAGCAGCATAGTCTACAGCACAGGCAGTGATTCTTCTGAGGTCAGACTAATCCTTTGAATTTTAATTAATTTAACAGGACCAGACTCCAACAGGACAAGACTCTTCCCTTCTGTCCTTTAAAAACACTAAAATGGTACTTTTATCGGTCTAGTTATTTATTCTCTCCTCTGAACCTGCAGCTTCTAAAGACTAAAGAGGTTTTCATGAGTTTTCATGAGTGCACGGTGGCACGGTGGTTAGCACTGTTGCCGCACAGCAAGAAGGTCCTGAGTTCAATTCCACCATCAGGCCAGGGTCTTTCTGTGTGGAGTTTGCATGTTCTCCCCGTGTTTGCGTGGGTTCCCTCCAGGTACTCCGGCTTCCTCCCACCGTCCAAAGACATGCAGCTTGTGGGGATAGGTTAATTGGATAATCGAAATTGTCACTAGGTGTGAATGTGAGTGTGAATGGTTGTCTGTCCCTGTGTGTTGGCCCTGCGACAGACTGGCGACCTGTCCAGGGTGTACCCCGCCTCTCGCCCTATGACAGCTGGGATAGGCTCCAGCGCCCCCTGCGACCCTGAAAAAGGATAAGCGGAAGCGAATGGATGGATAATTAAATTTAATTAAGAAAGTTTCACTTTCATCATCTCACCTTGATAGCAGCAGGCTCAATGCATTGCTCATGCCATCAAATTCATACATTTCTGTTTCCCACACACAAAATTGCACTACCTGAGAACCTATGAAATAGTATACTATAACCAAGGACATATGGATTAGTCCCCATGGAACAATCCATCAGTGATCCCATCAAAGAGAACAGAAACTGTAAATACCAAAAACCAAAAGTGATATGTTGCCAAAAACTTTGCTACTTAGCTATATTGATTCACAGATTAAAATCGCCATCTAGCTTCTTTTTAATATCAGTGACATCACTTTTGTTTGCACACTAAGTCTTCAACTTTACAAAAAAACAAACAAAAAACAGACTTAACCATCATTTTTGCTGCAAAACAACAGAGTGCACTGCACAGGCCAATCATAAATGGAAGCTCATATTGCATCTGTAGTGAAAAAGGGTTAAAAGTCTGCAAGCATAACTCTCCAGAGTGGTAAAATGTTAAGAACTGGTTCTGAGAAGTTTTTTTTGCTTTTGAGATTTGTGGATGCATTTGTGACGCAGATCACACATTAGCTTTTCATCACTGTTAGTCATAACTGCCAGCATTTGTGTTCTTTCACAGCTGGCTGAACAGATGGGGCTATTACTATCCATCACACTCAGAGAATCTACTGCAATTTGAATGAAACACTAACTTTGCTTATGCATAACTGTCAAGTGAAGTTCAAATTTAGTATGCGTCTATCTAACTTTCCTTGCAAATTGCTCAGCTGTGCACGTGGTCCTTATATTGGGCCGCTAATTCCTGTAACAGATGGGTTGAGATTACCTTCACTTTGTTTTACAGACAATTTGGCAACTTGGGTAACACCAGGCAAAGATCTAAAAAGAAACTTACCGATCCGTGTACGACAATTATTCATAATAAAATAAGAATTTCACATAAATTATGTGAGTTTCTTGTAAGAAACAGTAAAAGGGATGTGCTAGAAGACTGTCTTCAGATAGAGGTGAAACCTGCAAAAAGTGGGAGCATTGAGGCAGTTTGATGATATATATACATGAAAAGAGTAATGTCACAAAAAAACATTACGCAAACAATTCAGACAAGTCCCCATCCAATTAGCGGCAGTGTCACAAAGAAATGGGGTCTTGTCTTTCAACGGGTTTTGATCAAAGAATTGTGAGGACAGGTCCATGAATATCAAAAGCTTTGCCTGATTTAAATTTGGCTGATCTCACATTCAAGGTCATTATCTCATGCACCTCTGGATAAGTCAGCACAGCTGCTATTATTAGATTTTTCGTTGGCAGTCCCGTTATTTCCCCTTGCACTTGTGCCTCCGCAATGTGCACTTGATCTCAAGTATGTCAAAATGGTGCATCTTCAACTTGATTTCCATTTTTGGAAAGGTGAATGAAATCGGTAATCAAATCCAGTGAGTGATAAAGGTGGAGCACAAAGATGATCATCAGTCACCCCCCAAAAAACCAAAAAGGCAAAAATTGCATTTTAAGAGCATCATGTCAACACCATAACCACCTCCACAGAACTACTGTGAAGTTCTTCACTGCCTTCCTATACAATATCAGGTTAATTTTAATATTCTGCTTCTTACTTTTAAGTCTCTCCATAATCTTGCTCCTCAATATCTCTGTCATCTTCTGCAAATTGCCACTCCTTCCTGTACTCCAAGATCCTCCTCCTCTGTTAGTCTCATTGTACCATCTGCTCACCTGACCACCATGGGCTTTAGAGCTGTAAGCTAACTGGTCCCTCTTCTTTGGAACTCTCTTTTACACTGCATTTGCAATATTGAGGTCACCCTGTCTTCCAGCCTTAAATCACATCTTCTCTGGCCTCTTCTGTTTGATTTTAATTTATGACGTATTGACTTTTAATTCTGTGATGTCTTCAACTGTTTAATACATACTGTAAATTTGTTATTTATTTGCTGTTAAATTGTCCTTGTACTTCAATGTTTTTTTTTTGTTTTGTTTTTTTTAAAACAAAAACTGTAGTTCATTTTATGAAGTTCAGTTTCTGGTGAAAGGGAAATGTGCTAAATGTAAGCAGCTGAAACAGGTTTTCCAGCAAACAATATGAAAGTAACAGCTGTGGTGGAAGCTGTCTGGACATGCCTGATAAGATGACGTTGAATATGAGGCAGGAGAAATTTTATACAGGTAATTTTATTGATTTGTTTCCAGTCTGTTGTAATCATACATTGGATATCTCCTATAAGCTTGTTAAAAGTAAAAGTAAACTAACTGTAATATCAAACAACATAGATAAGATAAGATAAGATAAGATAAGATAACGTTTATTAGTCCCACACGTGGAAAATTTGTTTGGGAGTGTCCAGTGCAAAGAATATATAGATGTATTATAATAGTAGCTTAAGAGGTAGAGTGTGTTACCAATTCCCTACTATCATAATTCCCATGCTCCTCTCTATACTTCTATATATCAGTGTGAGTGAGGCACATTATGAGTTTTAAAATTGAAAACAGGATATACAATAAAATTCACGAGCAGCATTCACCAAAGCAGAAAGAAAAGTATAGACAGTTAATGCATAGTTATAGAGTATATAGAGTATAATTAATGTAACCACCAGAAACTGAAGGCAGTTATACTAACCTGTAATTGTAATTGGACATATTGGACAGACATAAATGCCCATGTAACAACCTCATCCTTCCTGCTCTCCTTGTTTCTACTGCAACTTTATGGTCACTTTAGTTAGGTGCCCTAAATTCATTAACACTAATAATCATCTTTGGTTGCACTACACAAATGACAAGTTACAACACAATTGGTTCTAGTTGGAATTCTGAGGCCAACCGGTGGGGTCATTTGTTTTATGAGCAATCAAGGTAAACCCTTTTAATGTCTTCATGATTTAATGTCCCCAAAACAGTTGATTCTGTTCTGAAAACTCTATGTCCACATGAATCAATTTTTTTTAAGTTGATATTAAATTGAAAATGCACCTGGGGATGGAGTTAAAGACGTACTGCTTTTCCAGCCTTAATTTTATTTTAAATTTTTTTGTTTGATATTCTGTGTTTTCAATGGTACTCTCCGGTTTTAATAAATGTTCGCCTTAAAGGCTGTTTTATTATTTTGTTATTTATTTAGTTGAGCAAGGTTAATTAACTGTTAATGGATTATAAATCCTTTTAGCGAGGAAGACCACAAACTAAAAGAGCCAATTAAGCTCAGGAACAAATGTATGTGCTGTTTTGATGTTATATTAGTTTTTAGTGGCAGAAGGCCACTTTAATGTATCATTCGGCTGACTTTTATGTTTTGACAGCTCAAATAGATCAACCTTTCCAGAGTTTTCACATATATTGACTATTTTGCTTTATTCCTTTATCTATTTGTTGATTTTTTTTTTTTTACTGCCTGCAGTAATTGTTTGTTTTAGGGGTTTTTAGTGAATTATTCTTGCATTTGTTTTAAAATAAATCCTTTTTTTTTTTTTATGTTGACAACAAAACTAGATATCTGTTAGGGAGAACTTTTGTAGTTGGTAAAGGTGACACTTGGTCAGTGAAACCAGTAGATAATTTGGGTGCAATTCCCAAGGACCTAACCTGCTCCAGATGAGGCAGGTGTACTATGAAGCGAGATTCATGACTTATTGAGCTATATAGCAATAGCCTAAAGTGAGAGTTTTCAGTTTTATGAAAGTGTCTCTCTTAACTGGCCAAATCCTAGTGGTAACTTTTGTTGTACAACTTACCTGGTCAGTTGCAAGTTATGTTTCAAGTTTCAGTTTAATATCCACAAAATGTGAAACATTTTCACAGATTCTTTTATTTACAATATCTTACAACAAGATACCACAAGCCACAATTTTCGATTAAAAAAACAATTCTGGCTTTATTTTGCTGTCAATTAATAGAATAAAAATATGCATGTTACAATAGGTTTATTGAGAGTTAAAGTTGGGTACATGGCTGCTTTGACTCACAGCTGATTTCAGCTCCATCTGGCGACTTCACTTCCACCAATTAGTGTCACTTAACTGGAACAGATTCATTATCTCTCTCTTATATATTTATGGGTTAGCCCATATGAGCTGGTGGAGCTGGGAATCTTTTTATTTATGTACTAGCAAAGATAGCAAACATGAAGCATAAGAAAGACATTAAAAATTCAAAAAGAATGTGGACTATACTGGAGCCAAATTAGACATTTGCTGATTCAGCTCACATTACAAATGCACAAATTCAAATGGTCAGAAGTGGACTCCATGTGGGTACCTAAAAATAGGAGGAGCACTGAGGCTTTAAATGAACACATAAGCTTTTGTATTTCATTAATGAAGTCCCAAAAACCTTTTGACAATGCACTCAAAATCACCTTTGCAGGGGTTCCTGTTAAATATGTCACCATGAGTAAAGAATAGCTAACAAAGTAAAACCAGTGCTATCATGACTGGTAAAAATTTCCAGGAACATGGATCTCGTCACGTTGGGTGTATCACGTATATAATACACCGTACAAGTCTTGTGTCAATGTTTTGGCAGGTGGAGAATGTTTGCCTTGTGCTCAACCATTTTAATATCAGGCAACGATTGTTCAAATATGACACCTGTCTGAGTAGACGAATGCGTGCACACCCATGAAAAGAGTAATAAAGTGCTTACTTGCCTAACTAGTTTAATACCTGATTCCTTTTATTCTTGAAAGCCAAAAGTGAGTTGTTATTTTCAGGGTGTCCTAAAAACTCCCTGAAAATACTGCAGCAAGAGTACTGACAGGGACTAGAAAGACAGAGCATATTCCTCCTATACTGGCTTCCCTTCATTGGCTTCCTGTTAAATCCAGAATTGAATTCAAAATCCTGCTCCTCACATACAAGGTCTTGAATAGTCAGGTCCCATCTTATCTTAATGACCTCATAGTGTCACAATGTTACTGAACGGGATCACGCGCAGGCTCTGCGTCGGGAACAATAAAGAGTCTTTATTTACAGAAACACCTGGTGAGCTATTTACAAAGTGGGGGAAAAGATGGGTTCCGGGAACCCACACAAACAAGGAAAGATGCTTGCACTCAACACACGCTCATAGGTCCACACTCAGTCCATGGTCCACTCCACATGCTCCTCTTCAGTCTCCTCCGATCCACAAGAAACACAAAGCTCGATCCAATTCTCACACACTCTGTCGCACAGGTTACATGAGGACAGGTCCAGGGAAATCTATTCACAAAGATACGAGAAGATTACTACAGGACAAAGCACTTACTTATAGGGGGTAATGTGGGGTGAAGGTATAGACGACACAGGAGGTCTAGCTTTTTCCTCCGACTTTGTTCACCACCAAACATCAACTGAATACATTGCGCCAAAACCCAGCAAAAACCCCTCCTCCCGACCTGGGTGTGAGTGGAGCCGTCTGGTGGGCCACCACAGTAATATCATTGCTGGGGTTTTCGCTGTTGTATTATTGTAGGGTTTACCTCACAATATAAAGTGCCCTGAGGTGACTTTTGTTGTGATTTGGTGCTGTATAGATAAAATAAAACTGAATTGAATTGAATTAAAAATAAGCTGGTGTAGAAATGACTGAGATTACATTAACAAAACAATTTTCATTTAAATTCAGCAGTATGCTTTGCATTTCTCTAGTTTGATCTTCGATTCATGAGTTTTACTTTGAGACGCTCTGTGGCAGGGATACCAAGATATTAAAGCAAGCAATGAAGGAAAACCTTAAGTGATGCTTATAGAGGATGATTAAGGCTCTTTTCCTCTTCTTCCTGGCTTCACTCATGCTTGAACTTCACCTGTGTTATTCATCCCTCATTTGCTGCAGGGCAAAACAATATTTATCTCTGTCCTTGTTTATTCTCCTTTAATATTAAATATTAAGGGATCAGAGTGAGAAATGTAGAGGTGCAGACAAAGACAGATGGGAAGAGAGCTCGGTGGAAAGTTCATATTTCACACCTGCAGGGACTTTTAAAAAAAGGTAATATAAAAAAAGTTTAGAGGCAAAAAGCAAGCTAGAAGAAAGAAAGGCAACAAACCATAACTGATGACTTTAACCCTCAGCTCCCATGTCCCCATCACTGTTATGGATCCAGAGTAATAGCAAGCTGTCAGACTGTGTAATCACATGGGAGTACCAATTCAAGAATCTGAAATTATTACTTTTCATCCAGTACCCACAATAAATGTCTTGGTATCAAGCCTTGTCAGGCTGGGTGTATAGCTGCTGTCTGAAAGGTACTACTGGCTTTGTCTGCTCCTGCAAAAAATTCTGTGATTTGACCACATTAATCCCACTAAACACTGGACACGAGATAGATGTGCAGATCATGTCTATATCCAGTCCGTTGGACGTCCAAATTCTGGACATCTGGTCCACAGTTTGGACATCCAACCACCAACGGCATTGTGACATTCAACATTTGAATTGAGTAATTTTTTTGGAACGTCCTGTGAACGTCTATGACAGGTACAGGAAGTTTAAATCATTAGTAAATGCTATATTTTTTTATTTACAAATATCAACATTGTTATTATCAACATCATACATATGAATACAGATTACCCATAAACAAACACAGTTTATTATTATGTGTTAGTCTATTGATTTATTTGGTACATGTGTTTTTTTTGTTGTTGTTTTTTTAGTTTTTTTGCTATTTTACATTTTCATGTTTTTATTTAACGAGTTTATTTATTTCAATTAATCAACCAATTAAGTAACCAGGTTAAAATTGCCATTTATTAAAATGTGTAGTAATATTAAAAACATTGAAATCCATGTTAAAACGTAAAATAATAATAGTTAAAGTATTTAGAGAAGGAGTACAATGTTTTTAATAATTTAAAAGAGCATTTGCATGCATTTATATATAGTACATTTTTGCAGGTGTCCGGTTTTATTGTGAAGAACTCATGACTGTAAGAGAAAGTAAATGTGGCTGTAGCTGGACTGAGAGAAGTTGTGATGGAAAGTATGAGACGTTTATGCAGATGTGTATGTATGAACTATCTGCTTGACAGCCTTTGTCAATACATGCATTTTGCAAACTACCTTTGAGAAGCCGCGGACATTTCTGCTCAAAATCCACTGTGCAGATGCTCACTTGTTTTTGCGTCAAGAGCCCGCGCCATCTTGAAGATGTCAGCTGATCACTCTGCATTCCTTCACTCATAACCTATGATCTAGTCCCATTTCAAAAGGTGGCACATTGTTCCAGATCATTTTCCAATAACTTCATTTGATTCCTTCAGCCGCAGGTGATAACTGGAAACACATACAAAGGAGTAAACAAAGCTACAGAAAAATTAATTGGTAGCCTATAGAAAACATGTCCTCCACCCTCTGGAAACATGGGACCACAGAGCATATAGAAGCAGTATAAAAACCACATGTAGTTTGATGTTGAAAAGACATCATTTGGACTATAAATAGCCAGTACTACTGCACTAAACGTTCAGTAGATGCTGAAAAAAAACCCAGGTCGCTTGGTGTTACAAGATGTGTAACGCCAGCTGAGCTAAACGTTCTTGTAACCAGAGCTTGTTAGTAATATTTAAGAAAAGGCAACTAAAACATATTGTAAGTATTAATTTTCAGCACTTTACCACAAAATCAAATAGCTTTGTGTCACCCTTTTTAACTGAGTAGTCAAAAATCAATCAAATCCACACTAATCTGTCATACAAAGTCAAGGAAAAACAATATTTCAGAATCTACTCTTGTTGGGTTCAGTTAGGATCGTAAGGAGACTGGCAGTGGTAACTCAACTTAAAGAAGGAAAAACCCTCCACTCAGAATGAGACACTGACAACAACTTAAAGGAAAAAAGTGATTTGAGTGCATTCAACATTTAAATGGTCCAACATAGACATGAACAAAACATTTAAATCAATTCAAACATGTAAATATCAACAATGTACAATGTATCACTTCAAGTGTCCATAAATGTATTAGATAGGCTGTCCATTCCAGTTTAGTGCACTTAGTGTTCAGTGTTCTCAGTAAGTGTTAATTGTCTTTAGTCACAGTTTTGCTTTTAGATGCATCAGTTTTTTGTGCTAAGTGGAATCAGATCTGACCCAAAAAAGGAAAAAGTAACAACATAAAGCGTCCTGAGATCTCAGTAAAAAACGTTAATCCTTAAAAAAAAATTGCAAATCGTTGTATCCTACCACCCTCCAAGGAAACAGGTGGCCTTCAGATTGAGAATGTCCTTTCTAGGCACCTCCAGTGGCATCCAGTCCTTAGATGGCACCACTCGGTCCTTGCAGCAGATTTCTACTACAAAAAAACCAGCCTGCACACAACGTGCAGAGCAATCACTTCACTTGTAAAATAAAACTTATTTCTCTAGTGTTATCCTTTTTTTCCACACATCACACATCTATACAGTTCTTATTGGCCAATAACAATTTATCAACGACAAAAATACATTTCACTGCAAATCATAACGCATGAAAAGTGTTTCACGTGGTGTGTTAGCTAAAACTTCACATGTAAGCGCGTTAGCCCAGGGAGCACATGTGGGTATGCTAGCATACCTTCCACAGGTTAACATAGCTAAGGAAGCTAAGGAATCGTTAGCAGGTGCTACGACAAACATCACATCTTCGACAAACATAGTATCCCGACTGGTTTTATACTCAAAAACTGGACTGTGAATCACAACTTAATATACAACTGTGAGACTCACCAGGATATTCTTCAAAGAAAACAATTCCGTAGCGCAACACGTTACAGGACTGAATCTCCACACAGCTTTGTGCATCTAGCTCCGTGCAGGCGGATGCAGTGAAAGAAAGTCACCACGCACAGCGCTATGGTGCATTCACGGTACATGGGAAAACTCAGCACTTAACAAAACAGTAACACTTAAAATTAGAATAAAAATACAATACAATTGTCAATAAAATAACCATGGGTTACACTCTCCCCCTCTAAACGGCATGAGTCCCTTCATGCATCGTTGACCAACTGGGACCTGGTGGAGGTGACATGACAGTTTTAGAGAATGCAACACCTAAGGTTTGGAAAAAGGAGCTAATAGCCAAGGTCAGCGGCTCCCCTAACTCATCATAAGTGAACTTCTGAGGTGGGCGTCTTTCTCTGTCAGAGCGCCTCAACCTTACTGGTTCTGTAGCACCAGCATCGGTACTAGCAGTATCATCATTAATGACTGCAGGCTCTGGTGGAGTGAGATCTGCATCAGTCATGGTAGGTGTCAAGTCGGGTTCGGGAATGTCAATCACAACATGGTCTGAAGACCTAGCATCGGAAGGAACATAGTCCACACGACTTGTGTTAGAGACTTCAGGTTGCGTCAAGGTAGGTTTTCCAATATCAGGTAAGGACGTTTCCGGTACAACAGTGTCAGGGGATGATACAGGGGGATGACTGTCCATCTGCTGTTGGGCTTTAGGATGAGTTGACTCAGGTTGAAAGTAAGGGCCTTTTGTGATGATCTGTGGATTCCATGTGCCAATACATAATTCCTCTTCATCACTCATCTCATCACTGTACTCTCCTCCATTATCATTGTCATTGCCTTTTGTGCGGTTTGGTTTACTCCTGGTTCTCATTTTCCTTCGATTTCCATTTTGGGAGTCCGATCCAATCTGACCTTCAACAGGTAAGAACCCGCAAGGGAGAAGCAAATCCCTGTGTAATGTACGCTGGGGACCGTCTCCATTTTCCGGTCTGACAACATACACTGGGCTGTCTTTGACACGTTTGACAACAATGTGAATATTTTGTTCCCAACGGTTAGCGAGTTTGTGCTTCCCTCTAACGTTCACGTTCCTTACTAAAACTCTGTCACCTGGAAACAGTTCTGCAGCTTTGATCTTTTTATCAAACCTCATTTTATTTTTCTCACCCATCTTTTGTGAGTGTTCGCTGGCAAGGGTGTAACTCTCTTGGAGGTTTTGGCGAAGACTTTTAACATAGTCAGAGTAAGACTTTGGACTGGTTTTGCCCGGGTGAGTACCAAGGACAAGATCAACAGGCAACCTCGGCTGTCTGCCGAACATGAGTTCGTATGGACAGTACCCTGTTGTGTCATTTCGTGTACAGTTGTAGGCATGTGTTAATGGCCTAACAAAGTCTCTCCAATGGTACTTGTCTTTGTCCTCCAGCGTGCCTAACATGTCTAAGAGAGTCCTATTGTACCTTTCCACCGGGTTTCCCCGTGGATGATAGGGCGTCGTGCGAATTTTACTTGTCCCAATCAATGTGCAGAGCTCTTTAACAAGCTTAGACTCAAAATCTCTACCTTGGTCACTAAGCAGACGGCTAGGGATACCATAGGGGATGATAAGGTGATCCCAAAGAGCCTTGGCTATGGTCTTAGCCTTTTGATCTTTTGTCAGGACCGCGACTGCAAACTTTGTGAAATGGTCTGTCAACACTAACACATTTCTGGTGTCCCGACTATCTGGCTCAATAGACAAGTAATCAATGCACACTAGAATAGAATAGAATAGAATAGAATAGAATAGAATAGAATAATCCTTTAATTGTCCCACAAGGGGAAATTTGGTTGTATCAGCAGCAAAAAAACACGCATATACAAACAGAACAGGACACACAGAACCGAAGCACAATTTTTACATATTTACATCTTTACATCATGGACAATAGTTACCAGAGCAGAGTACAGTACAGTTGTTTAAATTAGCGTACACATAGTGTGCAAACATAGCAGGATACTGAAAGATGTTTAAATAGTTAAGAATATTTAGAATATTTAGAAAAGTGCAGATTGTTTATTGTACCCGTGCATTAAAAAGTAAACATGTAACTTTCAATAAGTTAGTGTATATATAAGCTGAGATATATAGCTCAAGGGGGTAAGTTGCCTGAATATTCTGTAGTGGAGCAGCCTTTTGGGGAAGGGCCTTTCTCATGAGACAACGTGAGCATTTCTTGCACTTCTCTTCAATGGAGTGAGCCATCCGTGGCCAGTAAAACCTTGCCTGAGCGAGATGTAAGGCACGCTCAAACCCGAGGTGACCAACCTCGTCATGTACACCTTTCAGGGTTCTGTCACGGTACTTTTGGGGCAGTACTAACTGGTACACAAGGGAATCTCTGTCATTGAATTTCCTGTAAAGCACGCCATTACTGAGCTCGAGTTTGTTCCATTGTTTCAGAAGGAGTTTAACATCTGACGATTCAAGATTTGTTTCTTTGGGGCTGGGTTTCAAGCCTCTTCCCAACAGGGCTATAACACGAGCGAGAGAAGGATCATCCTTTTGTGCAGCGCACCAATCAGCATCTGTCATTGAGGGTAAGATGTCTTCTCCATAAGCCTCAGTGACTGAGCTGGGGTCAATAGCAAGACTCTCGACAACTGAGAGGGTTTCTGAATGGCATGAAACTGAATGACGCTGACACAAAGCAGAAAACGTTTCATGGTCAAGATTGTTTGGCATGTTAATGAGACGTTCTTTCATGTCATCAATACGAGCTTTTTCTTTGACAAATGCCTCATCTTCACGAGGAGGCTCTTGGGGCCGCCGAGACAACCCATCAGCATCTTTGTTTGCTTGACCTGCCCTGTACTTAATATTGAAATTGTAAGTAGACAAGGCAGCCAGCCACCTGTGTCCTGCCGCATCTAATTTCGCAGTTGTCAAAACATAAGTTAGCGGGTTATTGTCGGTGAGGACAGTGAAGCTAGAACCGTAAAGGTAGTCATTGAACTTTTCACACACAGCCCACTTGAGGGCTAAGAATTCAAGTTTGTGTGTGGGATAGTTCTGTTCACTCTTAGAAAGCCCCCTGCTAGCGTAAGCAATTGCTCTCAGCCTCCCCTCTTGCTCCTGATAGAGCGCAGCTCCCAACCCATCCCGACAAGCATCCGTGTGCAATACATAGGGGAGTTGTGGGTTGGCAAAAGCAAGAATTGGTGCAGAAGTCAGTTTTTCGATTATTGTTCGGAAGGAGGTTTCACACTCATGAGTCCATTGTTCCCCGAGAGGCTGAGTGGGACTGTAAGAAAGTCTGGGCGGTTCTCTCTTGTAAATCTTGCCTCTCTTCTTCGGTGGCCGGTAACCGGCAGTGAGACGATTCAACGGTTTGGCTATCTTGGAGTACCCTTCGACGAAACGCCTATAGTATCCAGCGAAGCCTAAAAAACATTTGAGCTCTTTGAAATTAGATGGGCGCGGCCAACTTTTCAGAGCAGAGATCTTTTCGGGATCGGTGTGGACTCCGTGAGCATCCACAACATGCCCTAAATACTTCACAGATGTTTTGAAGAAGTGGCATTTTTCTGGGGATAATTTAAGACCGTAGTCTCTCAAGCGAGTAAGAACTTTCATTAGCCTGGATTCGTGCTCTTCTAATGTGTCTGAGAACACAATGAGGTCGTCTAAAAAGACAAGCACTTCAGTGAGGTGGAGATCACCCACACACTTCTCCATCAGGCGTTGGAAGGTGCTTGGGGCATTTGTAACACCCTGTGGCATCCTATTAAATTCATAGAAGCCAAGAGGACACACAAAGGCTGTCTTAGGCTTGTCCTCCTCGGCTACCTCCACCTGATAGTAACCGGACTTAAGGTCCATGACCGAAAACCATTTAGCTCCACTCAGAGCTGTGAATGTCTCCTCAATATTTGGCAGGGCATATGCATCTCGAATAGTTCTTAGATTTAGTTTACGGTAATCTATGCATAGCCTTATCGAGCCATTCTTTTTCCTTACCAATACAATTGGTGAGGCGAAAGGACTTTGTGACTCTCGAATGATGCCTGCATCCAGTAGTTCTCTCAGATGTTGTTTGACAGCTTCTCTGTCACTGGGGTGTATGGGCCTTGGCCGCTCTTTGAAAGGTGTTTCATTGTTCAATTTGATTTGGTGCGTCACAGCTGTGGTGTGGCCATGGGACATGTCATCGAGAGCAAAAACTTCAGGGATGGACCTCAGTTTTCCCAGAATTCGCTCTTTCCATTGCTCTGGGATGGGGGAATCATCAAGGTTGAATGTGAGGTTGTCGCTGTCTGGTTCATTTCGACTTGGAGGATTCCGAGTTTGACTCGATGCTAGTGGGGAAACATGTTGGGCTGCACAAGCTTGAGCGACAATGCTATTTGACTGCAACGTAACAGCATGTTCACTAACATTGTGTACAATGACAGGTACTTTACTGCTGGAATTAAAAGGAATGTCTACTAAAGCCGATTCAAGAAGCAATCCACCTGGTAACTTGTATTTCTCGTGCGGCTCAAGGACAAAACTTGTGTTCCGGTTGTTCTTTCTTAATCTCACATTTCCCATTAGGCATTGTTTGTGTCTTGCAGGGATTGTCACTGCCCCTTTGCTATGCAACGTGACATGGCAGGAATGAGTATCATTTCTTTGTACTTGGGCAACATGTTGAAGGATCGTTGCAAACTGCTTAGAGTGCAGCTTACGAATGAACTTGGGACCATCCTGATGTACTAACTGTCCATAAACCCGTAAAAGCACATTTGTCCCTATCAACAGCGGAATTCTACTGTTAAAGTGACACTCAGGAACAACGAGGGCCAAAACAGCTAATTGTTGTTCTTTGCCTGCAATGCTTTCAGGAAATGTAATGCAAGTCTGAACATAACCCAAGTATGGCACGTTTTGCCCTCCTGCTCCTTCAATTTCAAGAAGAGCATGTATTGGCTGGATGGGAAGGTGGGAAAGGTGCATCTTGTGAAAAGACTCAGAAATGGTCGTAACCTGTGAGCCTGAGTCCATTATGGATTCACAGGGCACCCCGTCAACGAGTACTGACGCTGCACAGCGTGGGCCTATGAGACCTTGAGGCAAGAGGGAGTTAGGATCTAGGCTGTCTATGGGTTGAATGGGTTCTGTGATTTGCACTTCAGGACCACGAGCTAATGTCTCGGGACTGGGGGAATCAAGGGTTTCAGCTCCTGGGTGTCCCACGACAGGAGCTGCCACTAGTTTAAAGCAAATGGGGCTGTGGCCTGTCGTGCAGCAAAATCAGCCTGTTTCTTTCTCAACTCTGCATGCTTTTCTCGGACAAGTGTGGGATTAACGTCATTTGTGCAGCTTACTGCGATATGATTGTCTTCCCCACACTTAAAGCAAAACCATGCCCTAGGTGTGCCAGGGACTTTACCAAAAGCCTGTGAGTTTCTGGTGTTGACAGCTAGAGAATTTTTGGGCTCATATTTCTCAGGTTTGGTTGAATGTCTTTGGCTTTGGACAAGCATTTGGACTTGTTTGGTCAACTCGGCTATTTGACTTTCAAGCTTGGCAGTTTCATTCGGTTTTGGGTTCACAGATTTGGATTTAGTGCTTACAAGAGGTTCAGTACTTGGGGTGGTGATCCTTTGCCTTTGAGTTAAAGTTAACTGCTCAACTTGCTTTGTGAGCTCATTAACTTTCTGTTCGAGTTTCACAGCTTCACTGTCGGTTGGAGTAGGAGTCGCAAGTGGCGCTTGGTCAAAGGTGGGCATACTAAAAACTGAATGTGCATGTGCAGCAGCTTTTGTTGCACCCAAATGTTTCTTCATGCGGTCCAATTTGGCTGAACGACGCTCTTCCTCGGTTCTCAACATGAGGAGAAGCTCTGGAAACGAGGGTGGAAAGCTCTTTTTTGCTTCAAGCTGGAGACTTATTATCAAGCTTTGGTCCCAGCAACCTCTAATGAATTGCTTAAGAAGCAGTTCATTTACATTTGCAGGAGGGGCTCCCCCTCTAGAAATGACTCGTGTGAGAAGGCTGTGAAGACGGTTCAAGAAGGCAGATGGGTTTTCTCCGCTGTTTTGATTCGAGCCAAGGAAGGCAGTGAAAAGCTCTTCACCGTCCTCAACAACTCCAAAGGCTGAATCAAGCTGAGTGACATAAGCACTTGGTGATGCAGTGACCCCTAGAGGCTTTACAACTTCAGATGCAGGGCTAAGTAAGCTCTCAAGTATCTTCCTCACTTTGAGGGCATCAGTCAGAAAAGGGTCACTGAGTAGAAGATCGACTTGGGTACGCCATGTCTCATAGTCGACTTCACCGTTGGGCCGTGGAAGTCGGCCTGAGAAGGTACGTATCTTAGCATGAGCAAGGGGTGCGTGACTTGGCTCATTACGAATAACATGTTCAACTACTACTTTCTGAATATGCGAAGGGTTGTAGATGCTCTCGTCTACATGTACTGGACCAGCAAAAGCGTCAGAACGTGGGCTGAAAGCACTTGTGGGTTCTACGGGTTCACTTGAATCAGTATTGGGAATGTTGTCAGCTGTCACATTAATGTTATGGTCAATGGGTGATGGTGTCTGAGTATGGGGTGTGGGGCTGGCCTGCAACTCACCTTGGAAAATGCTAAGGAAGCCTGCTCTCCCACTGCCCCCCATAAACTCAAGTTCCTTCAGGTATCTACGGGCCACTTCTTTGCCCATTTCTTCTTGGGTGATATCTCTGACGGTTTTGGAAACCCATTTCACTGTAGGGTCTACAGGGCTGACAACTTCCCCTAAGGTGGAAGGGTCTATCTTTAAGATGGCCTGTTCAGACTCGTACACTATAAGTATTCTGCCTTCGGGCTGATGTGGCTCATCAGGGACCCTGATGATGTTAGAGATCTTACCATTGACTTCGAAAACATTAGTTATATCATGTTCACTACGGTGTCTTTCAACACCTGTAATAAGCAGGGTTTTCTGGCTATCAACTCTAAAGCGTTCACAAAGGTCAAGTGCCATTTTCAAAAATAAACGTATCACTCAGTGTGTCATATGAGTTGGAGGTAAAACCACTACGCCAATCTCCTGGCTGGCTCGCCACTAGTTGTCACCCTTTTTAACTGAGTAGTCAAAAATCAATCAAATCCACACTAATCTGTCATACAAAGTCAAGGAAAAACAATATTTCAGAATCTACTCTTGTTGGGTTCAGTTAGGATCGTAAGGAGACTGGCAGTGGTAACTCAACTTAAAGAAGGAAAAACCCTCCACTCAGAATGAGACACTGACAACAACTTAAAGGAAAAAAGTGATTTGAGTGCATTCAACATTTAAATGGTCCAACATAGACATGAACAAAACATTTAAATCAATTCAAACATGTAAATATCAACAATGTACAATGTATCACTTCAAGTGTCCATAAATGTATTAGATAGGCTGTCCATTCCAGTTTAGTGCACTTAGTGTTCAGTGTTCTCAGTAAGTGTTAATTGTCTTTAGTCACAGTTTTGCTTTTAGATGCATCAGTTTTTTGTGCTAAGTGGAATCAGATCTGACCCAAAAAAGGAAAAAGTAACAACATAAAGCGTCCTGAGATCTCAGTAAAAAACGTTAATCCTTAAAAAAAAATTGCAAATCGTTGTATCCTACCACCCTCCAAGGAAACAGGTGGCCTTCAGATTGAGAATGTCCTTTCTAGGCACCTCCAGTGGCATCCAGTCCTTAGATGGCACCACTCGGTCCTTGCAGCAGATTTCTACCACAAAAAAACCAGCCTGCACACAACGTGCAGAGCAATCACTTCACTTGTAAAATAAAACTTATTTCTCTAGTGTTATCCTTTTTTTCCACACATCACACATCTATACAGTTCTTATTGGCCAATAACAATTTATCAACGACAAAAATACATTTCACTGCAAATCATAACGCATGAAAAGTGTTTCACGTGGTGTGTTAGCTAAAACTTCACATGTAAGCGCGTTAGCCCAGGGAGCACATGTGGGTATGCTAGCATACCTTCCACAGGTTAACATAGCTAAGGAAGCTAAGGAATCGTTAGCAGGTGCTACGACAAACATCACATCTTCGACAAACATAGTATCCCGACTGGTTTTATACTCAAAAACTGGACTGTGAATCACAACTTAATATACAACTGTGAGACTCACCAGGATATTCTTCAAAGAAAACAATTCCGTAGCGCAACACGTTACAGGACTGAATCTCCACACAGCTTTGTGCATCTAGCTCCGTGCAGGCGGATGCAGTGAAAGAAAGTCACCACGCACAGCGCTATGGTGCATTCACGGTACATGGGAAAACTCAGCACTTAACAAAACAGTAACACTTAAAATTAGAATAAAAATACAATACAATTGTCAATAAAATAACCATGGGTTACATTTGCAACAATGCAGATTACTTAATACACTGTGTAAAACAAAGCAAAAAAAAAAAACCCCAAACAAAAACAGTAAAAACAGTAGCCTTTTGATAAATTTTGCTGATTTAAATGATATTTCAACAACTCATTATATGACCAGCCAGTTGGATTAACAATTATAGTAAGTTTCCTCCTGTGTTTTCAGTTGTTTTATCTAAAACTTTGTTAGGAGCTAAATGCAGAGCTCAGACAAGGCTGGTAACAGTTCAAAGGCTTTTCAGCAATGCAGGAATTCTGTTTGACGGTGGAATGTGACCAGTCAGGAAGGTGCTGAAGCAGGTGAGTGCCAAGCAGACATACTGCTGGCAGAGTGAGTGCAGCAGGTTGACTGATGAGGGTGGAGGGTAGCAGACTGAGGGAGATGAACTACTGGCTAAAGCCTGGCAGGGAGAGAAGGGAGAGAACCTGAAGGGAGATGAACTACTGGCTAAAGCCTGGCAGGGAGAGAAGGGAGAGAACCTGAGGCACTGATAAACACAGGATTATGTAGCAAGAACAAGCATGAAAAGCTATTGCACTGGCAGCCTGAATGGTCTGGTGGAGAACAGAGCTTTAGTGTTTAAAAGGCAGAATTGGTAGGTGAATCAGAGGTGCACAAATGAATTGGCAGCAGGATGAAAAGTGCACCCGAGGTGTAAAATGGTGACTCACAATAACACAGGGAAGAAGAAAAAACAAACAAACAAACAAGAAATACATTAAATGAGGGAGAAGTGTAGTCTAAACCATGACAAAACTGTGCCTTTAGGTTTTACCCAGCTTTTTCTGTATTGCAACAGTCCAGTTGCTTCAATTTAGTGGACATTAATTTAATTCCCCAAATAGTTTAAATAAAGTCTTATTTTGCTTAATATTTGTCATAAAATGTAATATTACAATAACCATTTCTCAGTGTAGTGGAAAAAATGAAGATGACTTTCCACCTTAATGCTTAGGGTATTATCAGTGATTTAAACAGTGTTGTACTATACAGTTGTATCAGGGGAAGAATGAAAACAGCAGCACTATGGTGAAAAGGACTGACATACAATTATAGGAAATGATAAAATGGCTCGAGGTAGGGCTAATCCTTATCATAAAGCAACTACAGACTAGAAGACTAATAGAAAAGATAAGAAAAGATAGTGAGGCTATGTAGACTTTAGAAATGCAGAAAATTATAAAGCTTCACAGAATCCTTGAAACTATGTTATCGTGGATATACACAACTGTGCAAAAATCTTGATCACCCTTTCTTCATATTTTGCTAGGAAAATAGGGAATAGGTGAAGCAACATGCAAACATAAATGGAAATATAATATATGAGGCAAAAATGAGTCTAATGAGGTGTTATTAGACTATTATTATTAGACCCAAGTTTATTCCTCAGTACAGCCTGCGAGCAGCTTTTTTCCAATTTCTTTAACACTAGAACCACCAGGAGGCGTCACTTTGACCTTGTTCTGCAAGAAACAGCAGTAATGGCAAATAAATAATTTCTTGAAGAGGTTAAGTTTATAATTGTTTTCTAATTTTTGAACTGTAACTAAGATTTAGCATTTCTGATGGGGCTTCAGCAAACAGCAGATGGATCAACTGAAGGTCAGCTGTGTCTCTCAGGTCCTGCGTCAGGATGTTGGAATTTTCAGGGACATGACTTTCAGATACTGTTCATCTAGTGTAGTTTATTACTGGTGCCACTTCTTCTTGTATCCTTCACTTACCTCAATTTGTTTAAGGGCACACTGCAATTCCAGGTTTTCAGCTAATTACTCTTTTGGAATCACCTTGTTGGTGCAAAAATAATACTTTATGACTGTCAAACTGTGTTATTGTTGGCACTTTTGAAAGTGGGAAATGGGAGCAAATTCTGTGTTTTTGTTATAGGGTGCTAGTAACTTTCCTTTTTGATGAAGCGTGTAGTTAGGGCTGGATCAGGTGACCTGGAATCTTCCTTAGTTATGTTGTAATAGGTCTAGGCTGCTGGGGGATTCTCATAATGCACAAAAATGTTTTTCTTCTTCAGTCACCTTTTTCACTCACTATGTGTTTATACACCTGTGGTAGAACTTGACTTAAGCGGCCAAAGAAGTGCAGGAGACAGATGCTGTCCAGTGTAACGAGTGATTTATTCACCATTTTGTGACCAAACAATATTTACAATAATAAATAAGAAACTCAACTCCATAGTTAACTCAGTACAAATAAACATAACTGAACTTAAATCAACAGAAACTACGGTCAAAATGCACACAGCTACACTGACCTGGTCCTTTCCCTGAACACCTGCATTCATCTGCTTAAATAGTCCATTCACCCCTGGACTATTACATTAGGTAGGTGAGACAAACATTTCAATACTCAAACCTATACTGCTACTCCTTCGTAGCAATAAAACTCTAAGGTATAGTCAATACATATTACAACAAATCCATTTCTCTACAAACACTCTAAAATCAGCTTGATTAAATTATAAAGATTCTCCCTTGTTCACCTGGTCTCTTCCTGTGACCTCAGATACAGGAAGTTAAACTATATTTCCTCCTTTTGTTCCTGGAACACAGGTAGGTAAGTTGAGTTCAGACTACACAAATTAACAGTTAAAATAAATAACATGTTAACTTAACAAACTTTGTCAGAATTGATTTAAACCAAGATGTTATGTTATATAATCTGTAAAAGTGAAAAACATGAACAAACCCAGGATAGTAGATGTTTGCCTATTACAGAACACATATGAGATATGGCTAAATCAAAATAAGAATGTTAACTAAGACTATGGACAAATGGTGTTCTCACCCACTTTGTCACAACACCTCTCTGCATTTAATTATTAGTTAGGCCCCTCTTCTGTGGAACCAGCCTCCAATTTGGATTTGGGAGACAGACGCCGTCTCTACTTTTAAGATTAGGCTTAAAACTTTCCTTTTTGCTAAAGCGTATAGTTAGGGCTGGATCAGGTGACCCTGAGTCCTCCCTTAGTTATTCTGCAATACATCTAGGCTGCTGGGGGATTTCTTCTTCAGTCACCTTTTCCACTCACTGTGTGTTTATACACCTCTCTGCATTTAATTACTAGTTAGGTTTTCTCTGTTTTCTTTGTATTATTGTAGGGTCTTTACTCCTTACAATATAAAGTGTCCTGAGGCAATTTTTGTTGTGATTTGGTACTATATAAATAAAACTGAATTGAATTGAATAGTAACAAAATGTCAAAAAATAAAAAGACAAAACAATGATGCATCCATTGACTTAGGTACCTTTTATGTAGCTTTAAAAAACAAAAAAATACTTCTCTAAAAATGATTGGCTACAAAGAGTAGACTGAAAATGTATGAACAAGAAAGTCAGTCTCCTTTAAGCAAAATACAAAGAAGTAAAGGAAACTAAGGTAACAAGACCTTTGCACAATGCTACTCTATAGTATAATTATAAACTCATAACACTCTTTTGGTCATAATAATAATTTCAGCCAGGTAATAAATGAATAAATAAGCAGAGGACTCCACAATTGTCCAAAACACAAAGGTACTGCTTTGTAGGTACTTAAAATGAAGGTGGTGGCTCTCATTTTTAAATAATATACTAGTAGTGGCTTTGCAGGAACTGCCAAATCTAATAACTGAAACTTATGAAAGATTAAACCCAGATTGTAGAGCTTTAATTTATAAAGAGAGGCAAATCCAGTCACTTTATTAGCTTAATCATTCTCATAAATCATTAACTCCGAGTCTTGAAATCCTAAAAACACTATACTAAGTAAAAAATCAGATAAAATGATGGGTGCCTAAATTCAGTTGTGATTATATTAGATTTAACCCATGACATTACATAGAAAAAAAAAGTGTGAAATGGCAGTAAGATGGCTTCAGGTAAGAGAACATTTTATCAAAACACAACAGAATTTATAGCAATAAAAAAACAATATCTATAAGCGTGCGTGTGTGTGTGTGTGTGTGTGTGTGCGTTAATCGGTGAGTGAAACAAAGGAAAGAATGCGATGGCAGGTGCAGATTGGCACAGGTGGGGGCTGGCTGGTGTAGGTGTGGAGATAAGCAGACAGAAGATTTTAGCGCTCAGTGGGAAACTTTGAATTAGCTTTCACCCAACATTACTCTTAACACAGAGCCAGACTTGCTTAAGCAGAGTCGAATCTTACACGAGAGTAGAGACAAGAGCACACACAGTCCTATTCACAATAAGGACTGCACAGGTCAACAATATATCAATAATATATAGTGTGCAGCACACCAAGTGCTTTGTTTCATTTATGATACCTGCACGTAATGACAGTGGATAATGTTGATGAGTTATTTTTACTTTATAAATCAAGCTTTCAAGGCTTGCAGTGCAAATTTTCAATAGCAATTTTTACAAAACTATAAGACAGTAAGTCTGTTACCGAAATACAGGCAGCAACCAAACAATCCAGTTACGTGCAGAGACTGAGAAAGGAGTGCCTGGAGAAACACTATTGTATTTGGAGTCAGGGGACTGCAAGATGAAAGAAAAATGCAATATGAGACTTGCTTCATATTAGAACACTGAGAAATCCAGATGTTTAGGACTATGATTGCAAAGATTCAGTAGGGAACTGGGACTCCGTGTAGACTGGCAAAAAGCTAATAAGTAGTACGAGATGCAGTCGCACACTAAAGTTTACATCCTTACGGCTATAACTTCCACAGAAATTAAGAGGGTAAGTAGCAAACAGGCACTGGTAATTCAAATACTGTATACTTGACAAGCTGGTCATCAATAAGCATGAACACCACTCTAACAGCAGTGATCTGGGGAGGTTACGGGGTTTGGATCATTACGGTGTGTTTTAAAACAATGCCAGACATTAACAATAACCTCAGAGAAACGATTGTTGTTCCACACCAGTCTGTGGAGGGTTATCAGGCCATTTCCAAATGATTTGAAGGCCATTATTCCACAGTGAGAAAGATTATTTACAATTGGAAAAACATTCAAAGCAATAAGTTGCCAATATTCCCAGGAGGGGACATTCCTGCAAATTCACTGCAAGGTCAGACCACGCAATGCTCAAAGAAAACAGAAAACAGACTACATCTCAGACTCTACTGGCTTCAGTTAGGATGTTAAATGTTAACGATCATGGGAGTGCAATCAGAAAACAACTGAACAAGACTGGCTTGTTTAGAAAGGTTGCCAGGAAAAAGCCTCTTCTTTCTAACATGAACAGGGGCGTAGGTTAGGTTTGGAGTGTCACATCCGAACCACCTACAAGACTTCTGGAACAACGTCCTTTGGACAGACAAGCTCAAAGTGGAGATTTTACTGTAATGCACATTGGGAAAATCCAAACACAGCATATCAGCACAAGCAACTTATACTAGCAGTAATGGAAGGGTGATGATTTGGGCTTGTTTTGCACCTAAATCATCTGGGCACCCTACAGTTACTAAGGCAAAGTATTCTAGAAAAGAATTTGACAAATGTGAGGCCACTTTAAATGTGTGTCTGACAGATAGATAAAATGCCCGCAAAGAAAAAAATCAAGTTGATGCAATGGTCCAGTCAAAGTCCAGATCTGAACATGACTGACATCCTATGGCAAGACCTTAGATAAGCTGTGAATGCTTACAAATATCCATCAATCTGTTTTCTTCTGTTTACCGAATTCAGCGCTGTGGGGGAGCTAGAGCCTTTCCCAACTGTCATAGGGCAATAGGCAGGGTAGACCCAAGTACATGTGGCCAATCTATCACAAACACATAGCACCAGACAACCATTCACACTCACATTCACCAATTAACCTAACCCTGTGCATGTCTTTAAAATGTGGGAGGAAGTTGGAGTACCTGGACAGAACACATGCAGACACAAAGAATACATGAAAACACCACACAGAAAGGCCCCAGGCTTGAACCCAATGCATTCTGGCTGTAAGGAAACAGTGCTAACCACAGAACCATTCTGCCCCCACTTACAAGCTTCCTTAGTTTTTTTTTTTACAAACTGTCCTTAACATTTTCTAAAAAGGGTAAAAAGAAAGAAACTATAGATGCAAAGCTTTCTGCTTCATTAACTGGAACCAACTATCAGACATGAGACAAATAAGTGGCTAAAGTAGCATGTGTGACCTACATAGAGTACAGACATGGAGACATGGACTGAAAACGAGCCAGAGGATTGAAAAAGTGTCAGAAATAATCATCAAACACGTAGAGAAGCTCTGGAAGGGTTGACTGACTGAGATGTGGTGCGGTTGAAAAAAACAAAACTGAGACAAGCTTGTGGGGATTTTTTTGTTTGTTTGTTTTATTGTCCTCAGTATACTTAAAGAGAAAAAAATATAGAAATTCAACCGAGTAAACAAGCATATGTGTGTCAAGCAAACGCATTAACCATACATTATCAAAACACATCAAACTCTTAAGGATATTTATGCTGCTATAACTACTTAAAGAACGTTAGCTATGTTTATGTTTCCGTGATGTAGGAGCACATCCACATCCACACACTGGTCATTAGCATGTGTGCGTCTTTGATCACACTCGGGACACGCTTGCTTGTTTACTCCAGTGCAAGGTCACTCTTATCGCTTTGTCAAGTTGTAAAACTCAATTAGTGATTTATCACTTTGTTTCAGTTGGCTGAACTGACATTCAAATTCATCATCATCATGACTACATTACAGTATGTGGCCGGTTCAAAGCCACGTTATTGCTCATCTATATATCACAATAAATAGCTGTATATCGCCTGCTTGGCATTTTCCAAATCTACATAACATTCTGCTTTTCTGCATTGAGTGATACCTTCCTAGAACCTGTGTGCATGTTGGAAACTTGCCCAAGGCAGATTAGTTACGCTAATGGTATCCATTTATGGCTAGTATTGTTATTCTGGAGGATGTAACGATTTGACATTTTTTTTACATGTTACAGGATGAAAGGCTGACACATCTCAGCAGCTCTAGCTATGCTTGTGTGTAGCACTCTGCCTACACAGTGACAATGATCGTGAGAACCAACACTTAGTTTACTGTTCATCCATGCCAAGCCAACAAAGTGTTCCTCATGGGTGATGACACTATGCATAGGTCAAATTCAATTGCTTGAATTGAAAAAAACATATTTTTTGCAGTTATGGCTCATTAGTCCGCCCACCTTTTCTTCTGCACATTTTCAGTGCGAATATTTTTTAAAAAAAGGAAAAAAGGAAATTTTGGAAAGAAATGGATAAACAAAAAGAGAAAAAATATAAACATATGAATATATAGCTCAGTAATGACAGTTGCTGCTTTTTATTACACATTATTAATGTGCTTTTTTGTTGATTTATTTAGCAAATCCTCTAAACATTTGCACTGCTTTAAATTCAATTTCAATTTTATTTATATAGCACCAATTCACAACAACAGCCGCCTCAAGGTGCTTTATATTGTAAGGTAGACCCTACAATAATACATACAGAGAAAAACCCAACAATCATATGAGCCCCTATGAGCAAGCACTTTGGCGACAGTGGGAAGGAAAAACTCCTTTTTAACAGGAAGAAACCTCAGGCAGAACCAGGCTCAGGAAGGGGCGGCCATTAATAAATGGACAGGCCTCGTCTGCTCAACAGCCTTACAATATTTAAATAAATAGACATAGCTGTGTGGTGTGTGTGGAGTGTGTAGCTTTACAATACTGAGGAGAACATTGTCTACTGTAAGTGTTTGTTTCAAGGTTATTTTACAGCATGTGTGCTGGGTTCGTCTCTGGCCTATGGCTGGCTGCAAAAGGAGGGTTTTATTTGTTTGAAGACATTTTATAATAGATTTACTTCAGTGTTTGCAGTTATTGGTGGTTCCTGTCGCAATGCAATTCTCACTCAGCTTCAAATTAAGGACATCCCGACCTGCAGTACTTACTTAACTTAATAAAACTGGGAATTCTTTTCCTTTTGTTGGTGCAAGACAGCCCCAAACCATAATGTGTTATCCACCATAATGCACTGTTGGTGGGATTATGTTTTCATGATGGTATATTGTGTCTTTTTTATGGCACACAGTCGATACTCCCAAAAACATTCATCATTCCAAGCAAAACATTACAAAACATTTTCCCAGTTGTGTTTTGGATTTCTCTGTTCTTCCTCTGTCTTACTCGCTTTGTCTTCACACCATAATGCCTGTTGATTGGTTCGTTTTAGGGCAGAATCATGCACATAGCTGTTGACAAGGGCTAAATATTAATTAAATCCTTTGGCTGGTAATCTGTGGTTCGTTTGTAGCTGATCGCACACTCAGATTTTTCTTTTGAAATCAGCTCAGTGAAGCATAGGGAGCAGTATCACAGTAATAAATCATCCCCATTTATGAAAGATTGTTTAACTGATGAATAGCTAAACACAGACCAACTCTCAGTCTGGAGTCTTCTGAAATCTTTTTTTTTTTTTTTTTTTTACCATTTTAAGACAAAGATATTTTTTGAATTTTCTTTCTGAAACAGAGCACAAGCACTTTGGAATCACAGATAAAGAGCTTACACTGGATAAGAGTAATGCTCAAATGTCTGTGCAGCATATCTTCCCTTTTCAATTATTATGTTATTATGCTGTTGAATATGTATATGTCACAATGAATACTGTTACATGACATTATATTGTGTGAAAGTTAGTTCAATTATGCACTTACAGCTTTTTAAAGAGCAATGAAAATAAAATTCATTTTCCGACTTTAGAATTGGAACTTAAAAAACATAAATAACCTACAGAAAAACACTAAAACACAACTAAAATACCCGTAAGCCTTGAGAGGTGTGTTATCTCCACTGATGGATCACTGTCACTGTATGTTTGTTTCTCTTTCTCTCTGTGAAACTGGGTAGTGGAGGTCGGAGGGGGCCCTACCTGACCCTGCAGTGACACAGAGAAAGATAAGACACAACCAGGCAACCAGAAATGGAAAAATGTGTCTCAGTATTTTTTTTTCTGCTCAGTTGGCTGAGGTGCTGTATAAAACTCTTATAATTTTAGTAAAAACCCTGTAATTTATCCTTGAACCAGTATGTTTTATGAGAAGTTAATAAAAACAGATATTGTGATAAGCTGTTATGGCTGCTATAAGGAAACAGATAAAAGCGATATTATCACAGCACATTATAAGTACAACAGAAAATAGTTTATGTAGTAAATACTCTCCAAACTAAGATTCTGTACTATCTACGCAAAATTTTAAAAGGCTGTGGTCCCTCAAAATCTGAAAATATGCATTCAGTCATGGCGATTTCACATCTATTGGTCTAAGAATCATAAGAATTCAGATGGATTATTCAATAGCAATCCCCTGACAAACTCATGGGAAGTGCATCAGTGTGTGTCCTATTGTAGTCATGCTGGAGAGAGACACAGGGATTATTGATTTGTTACAGTCCAGTGTGTACTGACATGTGACCACAATCTTCTCTTTTTTCTCAACAAAACAATGTATTCCTAGGAGCCATTTCTGTTTTCTTCTGGTTTTTGTCAAAAACCACAGATGGCCCAAGCACTCATATCGTTAAAACAGAAAGGAAAAAAACAAAGAAAACAAAGACAAGGACAAAGACAAAGACAGACAATAAGCCAAGTGAGGCACCCATGACCAAGATATTAGGGTAGGTGAAAACAACAAACAAAAACAAAAAACAATTTTAATGTGTCTGTTCAGTACATACAGCGGTGTGAAAAAGTGTTTTCCCCCTTTCTGATTCCCTATTTTTTGTTAGATAAAGATAACGAAAGTAAACACAACATGCAGTTTCTAAATGAAGGTGGCCCACAGGTGGCCCTGTGTGAATAAGTGATTGTGCCCCCCACTCCCCCACCCGCTATAACATCATGCACAACATGTATCACAACTTTGGAAAGCTGAGTTCAATTTCTTTAGCCACTCCCAGGCCCGATTACTGCCACACCTGTCAGTCACCAATCAAGGAATCACTTAAATAGGACCTGCCTGACAAAGTGGAGTATAACAAAACATTCTCAAAAGCCAGACATCATGCCATGATCCAAGGACATTCAGGGACAAATGAGAAACAAAGTAAATGAGATCTCTCCCCACAGTGAGAATCATTATCCACAAATGGCGAAAACATGGAACAGAGGTGAACCTTCCCAGCAGTGACCAAAATTACCCCGACAACCTGTCCAAGACGTCACAAAAGACCCAAGAACAACATCCAAAAAACTGCAGCCCTCACTTGCCTCAGTTAAGGTCTGTGTCCATGGCTCCATCATAAGAAAGTGACTGGGCAAAGATGGCCTGCATGGCAGAGTTCCAAGCCAAAAACCACTCCTGAGCAACAGAAACATAAAGGCTCATCTCAGTTTTGCCAGAAACATCTTGGTAAACCCCAAGATTTTTGGGGAAATACTCTGTGGACTGACAAGACAAAAGTTGAACTTTTTGGAAGGTGTGTGTCCCGTTACATCTGGCATAAAAGTAAGAGCATTTCAGAAAAAGAACATCATACCAACAGTAAAATGTGGTGGTGGTAATGTGATGGTCTGGGTCTGTTTTATTGTTTCAGGACAGTAAATGTAACAATGAATTCTGCTGTCTACCAAAACATCCTAAAGGAGAATGTCCGGCCATCTGTTTGTGACCTCAAGCTGAAGCGCACTTGAGTTCTGCAGCAGGATAATAATCCAAAACAAGTCCATCTCTGAATGGCTTAAAAAAGCACAATGAAGACTTTGGAGTGGCCTAGTCAAAGCCCTGACCTGAATCTAATTAAGATGACCTTAAAAAGGTGGTTCATCTTTGAAAAACCCTCCAATGTGGCTGAATTACAACAATTCTGCAAAGATGACTGGACCAAAATTCCTTCACAGTGCAGTAAAAGACTTATTGCCAGTTATTGCAAATGGTTGATTGCATTTGTTGCTGCTTTGGGTGGCCCAACCATTTATTAGGATTAATGGGCAATCACTTTTTCACATAGGGACTTCTAGGTTTGGATTTTTATCCCTTTAATAATAAACACCTTCACTTAGAAACTGCATTTTGTGTTTACAAGTGTTATCTTTGTATAATATTTACATTTGTTTGATGATCTGAAACATATAATTGTGACAAACATACAAAAAAAATGGGATCACTTTTTTCACACCACTGACAAAAAGACACAGACATAAATACAGACGCACTGTAAATGTTTATGAAAAGTCCAATTTATACTAACCAAAATATAGAACATGAACAAACATACTTACAGAAATGTGTTTTTAACAGACATTTAAATAACATTTGAGGGAAATATGAAGGAAACATTGGTGCTGCTACCTCAAAAGATTGGTTGTATCTTGGTTTTAAAAGATTCCCTGCATTTAGTCATGTAGACATGGTAATTTGACCTGCTGAAACTCAACTGAACATCACAATGAGAAGAGAGGTTATTTAGGGGACTTTGACTTTTGGTTGTTTGTGCCAGGTGAGCTGGTCTGAGTCTTTTACATTCTTTGGTTTACAGAGAATGGTCCAGAAAAAAAGAAGAAAAATATCAAATAAGACACAGTTTGCTGAAGAGTTGATTGAGTCTTGCTGATGCCAGAGATCAGACGACAATGTAGTATCCTTAGTACCAACTGAGCATTGTTTAAACGTCACAGCCTCCCAGAATATTGTTGCTGACCATGTCCCTCCTGTATGAACACAGTATATTAATCTTTTGATCGCTGCTTCCTGCAGGATAATGTGCAAAACTCAAACTGATTTATTAAACATCACAATAACTTCACTGTCCTCAAATAGTCTCTACAGTCACCAGATCTCATTCCAATAGAGCACATTTGGGATATAGTGCAATGGGAGATTCACATCGTAGACGTGCAGCTGACAAACCTACAGGAACTTTGTGATGATATTGTGTCAAAATATATACTAAAATCTGTGATGACTGTTTCCAGCCCCTTGTTGAATCTATGCCAAGAAGAATTAAGGCAGTTCTGAAAGCAAAAGCGGTCTAAGTGGCCCCTGGCTGTAAAAATTCCTGACAGCAATGATGGAGCTCAGGATTCAACCTGAGGGCAACTGCTGTGTATAAAATGTCTTTGTGTGACAGTTCAACTGTCTCAGTTGCACAGAGTAAATTGTGATTTGCTGTTAGGTCCTGATAGAATCTATCTCGGGAGTAATTGATAGTTCTGACTAGAAATAATTAATAGTTATGGATAATGCTTTTGCAGGCTGTGTCACATGCCATATTTAATTAACTGAAACAGCTGGAAGCAACAAACATTACTTCAGCTGCTGTTGTCAAACCAGTGAGGCTGACTCCAATAACTCAAGCAGGTAAACCATTCAGTGCTCTCAGATATTTATGGATCAAGGTTGGATCTGAAATGTGGAAAAAGTCTGACTAAATACTCCGTACAGAAAAAAAAAGCTTACTTCGCCATTATCTGGGGAAGTGTTGTGTTTCTGTTATTTATGGGCGATCGTGGCTCAAGAGTTGGGAGTTTGCCTTGTAATCGGAAGGTTGCCGGTTCGAGCCCCGGCTTGGACAGTCTCGGTCGTTGTGTCCTTGGGCAAGTCACTTCACCCGTTGCCTACTGGTGGTGGTCAGAGGGCCCGGTGGCGCCTGTGTTCGGCAGCCTCGCCTCTGTCAGTGCGCCCCAGGGTGGCTGTGGCTACTATGTAGCTTGCCATCACCAGTGTGTGAATGGGTGGATGTCTGGATATGTAAAGCGTTTTGGGGTCCTTAGGGACTAGTAAAGCGCTGTATAAATACAGGCCATTTACCATTTATTTTTCCACTCGGCTCCTCCACCTTGGCTTCGCTGGTCTTGGGCGGAGTCTGCCTCCAGGGCCAGCCCAGTCTCACCTGCAAGCCATTGGCAGCAATCAGCGGTCCTGCATTTAAGGCCAGCGCTGACTTCCACTCTTTGCCAGATCGTCTGCTACTCCCAGTGGTAAATCAGCCTCCATGTATGAGTTCAAGTTTGTTTTCCAAATGTTAATATTCTGTCTCCCTGTGCTACAGTCTCCACGCCTAAGGACATATTTTCCTACATTTCAATAACTCCTTGGATCACTGTCCCGCTGGCCATTCTTGCAACATCCACGGCTCCTGTACCACTCACCTGCTCACTTGCTCTCGGTCCTCAGGATTCCCCAGATCACTCACCTGCCTGGCTCTCTGCTCCAGCAAACACCTGTCGAAGGTCGAAGGCATGAACATGTGAAGGAACATAGATCACATACTTCACTCATAACTCATTATGAGTTCTATATGAAATGGTATATTTGTAATAACCTTCTTCCTCAGGAAAGCAATCAGATCCTTAGTTTGCTAGATTCTGAGGATAAACAGGGTATGGTGGCCGTGATTTTTCTTTATATGCAAACACTTGAGCTAATGACAGGAATGAAAGTGGAAAGGAAATATTTTGACTGTGGGTTCATGACTTTGTGATGACATTACTTTCTAATTCGAGTAAGGACCTGGCAACACAACTGTGTTGGCTTCACTCACAGAAGGTGAAAGATGTAAGAAAGGCAGGACAGGAAGAAGAGAGGTTACATTTAAAGTTGAGGACTTCTCTGCAACATTTGATAAATTGGAAATTTAAGGACAATTTTAGGACAAACAGATTAGCTGCCGTATTGTCTTGAATTTACAGCCAAACACTGTGTTGCCCTGGTGAACAGTGGCTGTGGTGCTCATGGCCAGAGTCAGGTTAAGTGTTGCTGAGATAAATTTAATATGAATTTAATATTAAGGTTAAAATGATGCTGAGATTAATTCACTGAATTCCACCTTCATACCAAGTTTATATTGTCTATTATAAAGACAGTATGAACAGTATAAAGTCAGTATAGGGGAGGGAAATCAGCCAAGATAGCTTGTGAAACATATACTTACATCTTACTGAATCCACAAAGCAGTAAATCTTAGTGTTCCCCCACCTGCCAAATCCCATTTTAACCCCTGAGTGTACTCATTTTTCTGTTTAGATGTGGAGACAAATACTAATATTTTATAGTTAATTTTGTTTGTTCTCTTTGCACAAAAATAGTTAGTAGAAATGTTCTCCAAAGACTTTTTACTGTGAGTACATTTCAGAGTCTGTACTTTATCACTTTGACTACTTTTACTACACTTTTAAGTATTTGTACTAAAATTTAAAAATGTGCTGATAATGATGAAGAAGACGTTGGCTCCCCCAGAATAAACCAAAATTCACTGATCAGGAATCCTTCGCTGCATGCAAATTTTTACAATTCATTCGTAAATAAATCATTACACTCAAAGGACTTTAGACTACAAGAAACATTTGCTCATACAGCACTTTATTGTATGTACTCTGGAGGAAGCCAGAGTACCCGTGGCACAGACAGAACATGCAAACTCCGTACCAAAGGGCCCGTCTGCAGAAGATTCAAATGCAGAACGTTTTTTCTGTGGGTGACAGGTAGCCACTGTTAGCCCCTCTTCTGCCCAGTACTAGAGAAGAATTGCACATCCTTATTCTTGTGTTAGATGGGCTATCAGTGATGGGCTGTGTGCACTCAGCATTTGTTACCTAGAGCCTGTCTCATTTGTCCTTTAATGTGGCATTACAGTTTACATGTCAAGTATGCACCTGTCCAACACTGTGTGTTGTCTCTATGTCTGTCTACAATGGAAATAACTCTGCTTTCAACAGTTGTCTTATTCTGCAAAATAGTATGCAAAAGTCTAAAATCCGACCTTTTGTCTGGGCGACCTTTTGTTCAATTTTCCGCTTAAATAATGGTCCCCGGGACTCTGGGGAGGCAGATTGTGCTCAATTGTGTTTTTTTATATTCATGTATGCTTTAACTGCAGTATGTTTGGGACCACTGTCATGGTCAAGAATTAAGTTGTTGCCAGTCAGATGTTTTCTAGATGGTACTGGATGGTGGACTGAGATCTGACCGTACTGACTGTACTGCACTCATATTTCCATCAATTTTGTCAAAATTGCCAACACCACTGGCTAAAAAGCAGTTCAAGCCCAATAGAGCATCTATCCCTCTCTTTTTGGCTCTGTTTAGTCACTTCCTTTTTTACATTTACAGTAATTTGAATCTGAAAATGGTGAGGTACAGGACTGGACTGAAGAACTTTGACAGACCATCAGAAAGCCTGGAAAACTATTACAGTCTGCCTCCTTTTGAGACACACAACAGTGTATTATTTTAAATTATCACCACTGTTAGGACATGCACAGGGTTGGTGTGACAGCATGATGATGCTAGGAATAGGGTAAGATGAAAAGAGATGATCTGCTGTGGCGAATAGCTGAAAGAAAAAGACGAAATATGAAATTTTAATTTGAGAAATATTATCTTTTTCATAACCATAGCTACATTTTCAATACACTGCAAGCGATGCATATTAAAAAAGTGGGGTCAAGGGCAAAAGACTGGAACAATTCTGTAATGCCATTGCCCATCAGTATGTCATGTCACACATTCAAGTCATGAAGACGGATGTGACATCTCAACCAGCTGCGACAGCATGGCTGGCATTGTTTTCAGTCTGTCTTTCTGTGTATGTGTAATAGTGGCAAAATGTGGATCTGAAGACACCTGCTGTAGCTAAAAGTAGCACAGAGAGTAGTTTGGGAGATGTATATATATATCTGCGTGTATGTGGATAGATTTTGTTAACATGGTGATGTTGCTATTGCTGAGAGGCATGCGCTCAGACCAATGAATGCTGAATAAGGGGCACTGGAAAGTTTCCCACTTCACACCCCCGTCACACAATCTTCAGAAATTTTCATGCGTTTTAACTCCAGCTGAGACGTATTTTTATCTTATGTATGAAAATGTAAAGAGTTTATAATTAGTGTGGCCTGCAAATTCTATGTTGTTGCAGCTTTTGGGACCCCTTTTTCTCCAGCCTTGTGAAATTCTATTCAAGCAACTTGGGGAGCAAATGTACCCACACTAGTGTGACTTTGCTGGTAGCAATAAACTGTGCTAAGGGAGCGAACATTAAGCATGACATTTTGCTTTCAGTTGCACTTCAAAGTCAAACCTGTGCCCCAGTCCACCCTGGAGAACTCCTCACATCAAGATATTCATTTTGTGTGTGTGTCATTGCGCCTTTGCATTCTCACGGTTGGCTTTCTGTTTTCATCTTTCTCTCTTCAGTGCCTCTGTCTTTCTCCTGTATAGTATGTTAAATCTCTAAAATTAAATGTACATCAAGGGTTAGAGTTGAAAGTGAAAATGTGATAACAGAAAAAAATACTGGGAGGAAAGATTGTAAAGAGGGAAAAGTAACTAGAACGAATCAGAAAATATAGAGACATTAAAACCATTAAAGAGTATTTGGGGTAACTACAAGGAGAACGTGGTGTGTGAAGAAAAATGCTGGAACATAAAATTGAGAGAGATGTGTGCGTGTGTGTTTGTGAGAGAAAGCGAGGCAGCAGATGCAGTGTGGAAAATGCATGTGTGTACAAGAGCGAGATTTAAGGGGGGAGAGAGAGACAGAGCAGAGCAACAGAGACTGGTGAGAGAGTGGGAGCTGCAGACTGAGAGACAGAGGAGAGTGCTGGATAGAGCAGAGACCGGCAGCACAAGGCAGCAGCATGTCTGTTTCTATCTGACGACTCTTGGATCTCCCCGAACACAGCTGCCGGGCTGCTGCTGCTGCCGACTTGTGTGCAGATCGGCTCACTCAGTGAGGGAGCGCCTGAGCGCGTAGTATACACCAGAGTTTACCAGTGGCTATGCATGTTCAACTCTACTGGTTTTCATAGCACTACCACACGTGTGAGAAGATTTAACCAGCTTCGCACTGGACCTGACTCAACACCCATGATCCCCAGCCAACCCTGGCATACCCTCTCATTAAGGTAAGGAGATCATTTATTTTACTGACTGGATGTGTTTGGCGTTTTAATCAGACTCGTACAACTTTTCTTTTTCTTTGCTCAAATATTGAATTTCTGATAATAAAGTATTGCTGTACAAGCTTTGGAAATTTAGAATCATTTTTTTTAAAAATAAATAAACTACATGTAGCTAAGTACATCTTCAGCTTGTCCCAAGCTTGTTCCAAGCTCAAGTTTCACTGTTTATTGTGACTGGTCTGACCTGCTTAACGTGTACACACATTTTTATAGACTTGCTTATATCAAGTGCTGAAAACCCAAAGTTCTTACATTACCAGTGAGATTCTAACGTAAACACAATCCTACTATATGTTCTTACATCCAAGAGTAACTCTTTTCCTTAAGGAGTTAATGCAATAAAAGGTGATGGGTGAGTGTGTACATGTAGGTTTAAAAGATTATGCTGTTGAGTTATTTGGTTTTCTTGTTTCACCATCTATTGAATTAAAGTCACTGTAAATCTGTCATGTGAATCACAATATCTATGGCTAAAACACATTTGAGTCATTTACTCTGTACACCGAGCGTATTTTATAAGATGAAGGTTCAATTAAACTTTGATTAACCTTGAGTAACATGGAGCAAAATGTATCCCTGCCATACATGCGTCAGTGAATGTACTTGTAGTGAAGACTCTCATAAAACATAAATAGGGATCATCAGTGTCTCTCCTGAGGAGCTTCCCCAAAGATACGTTGCTCCCTCAGTAATGCCAGCTGTATCTATCAGAATCTCTCTCTGTCTCTGCGCGCCTCATGTCGAGACTCCAGTGTGTCTAACTCTATTTGCTTTGGTGATTTATGATGAGTTTGCCATCAGAGTTTGACACGGAAAGGTCAAATGTGAATAGAGACTTTTCTTTCTCGTGTTAATGGGCTGTGTTAAAGTGTTAATGGGCTAAGAACAAATCCTTTATGTTAGAAATAGGCTCTATCTTATGAGCTAACCAAACTGAATACTCGATTTGATTTTATCTAATCAATTCTGCTCAGTTACAATGATGCTTTCTTGAACTGTTGTATAACGCAAAAGCTTGCCCAAATAGGTAAATCAAATATGATTGCCTTCAAGCTTTTTGGTTCTCTAATTTAATCACAGCTCCATAAAATCTTTATCAAAGGTATTTAGTGCTAAAGATTTTATAAAAACAAAAGTATCACAGGGAGAAATCTAACCGCTTGTGCATCAGTTAATTTGATGATCACAGCATCGCTGACAAGACTAGAAATGCCTGACAGGCAAAGCAAAGAGACATTTAATTACTTATGGAGGCTATATACAAATCAGCTGCATAATATTTGACTTGTAAAACAAACAAAGACTCTAAAGGTGTCTTGTAGCATTAGGCAGTAAGACTTTAGCAGCAGTCACATTGTAAGGTTGTTTTTACAGCACAGAAGATAGATCGAACTGAAAACAAGTCAATGCCTAGAAGTCTTTGGTGTGTCCTCTAACCATTCCTCAACAGCTCTTGCAGTGTGACAACATTAGAGATCAGAGCCAGCCTTTACTTCCCATGCACATCACTATGCCCACATCCCTGTCACCTATGCACTGGTTTTCCTTTCTTCTACAACATTTGACAGCCACTAACCTCTGCAGAACATGGCCATCTCGCAAAATCTGAGCCTCAGGAGATGGGCTGACCCTTTCTACCCATCACAGTTTGTCTCTTTTCAAAAATCTCTTAGGTCCTATCACTTACCCACATTTTGCACTCCAAGGAATGACTGTTTCTAATAGGATATATAACCCAGCTTCCACCCCCTCCACATAACTGACACCTTTGTAACAGTATTAATTAATCTCACCTGTCAGTAGCTGGTAGTTGTATATGTCCTGTATAATGATGAGGATCAGACATGGGAAAGGATTAATGTTAAGGATTCTAGGACCACAAACGCCTCCACTGATAAGATATCAGCAGAGACAAACAAAACACTACGTAGCCACAGTAGTCATTTTAAAAATGAACATAAATATCTGAGATACAGAAGAAGTACTGATAAATGAAAGTTTCAGTGAATTTCAGTGGAAGGTTTAGCATTTGAGAATAACAAAGGGTTTTAAATCAAACAGGGAATTCTGTGGAGTATTGATTTGTAGTGGGACTTAAACAACCTGACTAGAGGCAGTTGCAAAGTAGACTTTTATGTGAAAAGCTGACATTTGAATTTCAAATATTTTAATCAATATGAATAGAAGGATCAGCCCATGACAAGGACCGGTTCCTGGGGCACATCTTCAGATGAGCCCAGGAAGCTAGAAGTGGTACTCTGGGCGATTGCGTTGAAATCTGCCCAACAGGAAATTATTCAAAGCCTTCCTACATGGGTCTTCAAGTCTTCAGTTTAAAACTGATCCACAGAGTCAAAACTCTTATAGATGTCAATAAAAAGCTCAATGTTGCTTGCTGTGTAGAGATTTTTGTCTGGATAAATTGTAGAAGTTACCACAGAGAGATTAAAAAGATATGGCAAAAGCAGAGTAATAAAATCCACTGCTAGCTTTAAAAAGTAAAAGTTTGAGGTTAAAAGGACCTGCCGAGTTCCTGGCTTTTAAATGTTTGAGGGCTTTATGCACCTGTGAGACTGTCTCTGGAAGAAAATTAAAGGAATAACTTCTGAGAATATTATCATTAGAGCAAACATTAGAGGGAATCTGATAAGTAATGTTAAGAGAATCAGAGAAAATTAAAGGATGTTCAGACTGGCAAGCATTTCAGCCTTATCAGAAATTCTTTATGAATCCTCAACGATCTTTGTGACCTTTTTTTGTTTCAGACATTTTAAAGACCAAATGATTCTTTAATCATAAAAATTGAGTTATTAGTTGCAGGTCTAACATGAAGTTATGAAGACATCCCTTTGACTTTAGTGAATGGTGAATTTTTTTTGTCTTTTATTTCTGACATTTAAGATCCTCATAATAATCGCTGGTTGATGCCCAACTTATTATGAAAGTATGCACCTATTTGTGGTACATGTTTGGTGTGTGTGGATGAATGCGTGTATGTATGTGTCATCTGACTCTGACTTTATTTATTTATAACCCATGATATAACCCAGCTAGTCGCACTCTGTGACTTTATGGAGGTGTCATTTCAAGCATCAGTTTCCACATCAATGTGGGAGGGAAGGCGCTTTGCAGTGACGTGCCAGTGGGTGTTTAAGGCTGAGTCCACAATAAATCAGGTTTATGGAGCAGATGAAGGAGAACTCCCAAGTACCTTTGTATTAGGAAGGTGATATTTTATATTGACCATTCACCACATCTGCTCTTTCTTCAAGGTGATTACATCATGTTGGTGTCCTGATGTTTCCGGACTACTACTTTTTCCTCTATTTGCTGCTGTTATTTTACATCTTTCCTTTAAAGTGGGTTGAAGAGTTGCCAGAACAAATTAATGTAATCTATTTAGTTGGGAAAAGTGCTAGCATGCTAGAACCATAGTCAAGGTTACGTCATTGATTATGAATAAAGAGAGCATACACACACACATGAACACGCACACACTCAAAAAAAGCCTTATTACCCTTGTTTTTATGGTGAGATGTAAGTGGAAGAGGTCACTGACAGTGTGTAGGAGTGCATTATGAATGAAGATTCATCATGTTTCCAGTGCAAAGTCACACATGTGGTTATTATGTTCACACACAAACTGGCAGAAAGGCTCATTGATCCATTAACTTGTGAAATCAAGCGTGTGGATGTGGGCCAACTAAATCATGTTTCATTTACTTTTGCTAACTTGATATCCGTGATAGGAAATTAAATGATAATCTACTGTTGGTAGTTGATGTATTAGTACATCTTAATAATATGCTTCTACCATAATTAAGTACGTAGGTATAATTGAATTATAATTTCATTTAGCCAGTTACAGTGTATACGGACAGACTGTCATGCAATGTTTTTGTTTTATTACAATCAGTCCAAGTCTTGGGTGATAGAACAGCAACTACTTTTTTTATTACTCTGTTTAGTCCAATGCAACAATAATAATTATTATCTTACACTCATAAAGTAATAAAGGTCAAAATTATTTATCGCTTATTAAAAAATTTCAAACAGTCTTTTTACAATCTTTATCCTTTATATGAAATTTTACAGGCTTAAAACCAAATAACAGGATCAATAAAATAAATCTTTGATATATCTGGCCTTCAATAACACTGCTCACTTTTTTCCAAAAAAAAACAAAAAAAAAACCTAATAAAAACCAATACAAAACCATATAAACAACAGATCACAAATCCCAGCTTCATTTCAGAGAAGGTCTTAAACAGAAAGTTGGAAAATGCTGCTTAGGGCATTATGAGAATCAGAACAAGTGTAAAGCACATAGTTTTCTACAAAGAGCTTTTTTAGCTGGAGTCTGATCTCAGAGCTTCTAAAGACCATAACAATTTTGTCAAAGATTTCCCCTTCTTCCCAGCACAAATCAGCAGAAATCACAGGACATGCCCAAGGGATAATGTGACGCCGAAGAGCACAATACACTCTTTGCTTTCATTCTCATTTGTTTCTTACCACATTGAGAGTTTAATACATTACAAACACACAGAACGGCTGAGAACCTCGATTTACATCAAAAAAAATTTTTTTTTTCTCTTTAGTCTATTTATAGACTACTTAATTTGAAATCCTTAGCTTTTCCTTGTACACAGCACTATCTCTAGTCTATGCTTTGTATGTGGACCATATGAAATTGCATTTTAAGGACAAACACAAAGAGCTAACAAAAGTTAAGGATTTGTTTACTTCCTCAGTGTGTCCAAAACAGCATTTCTTTGCAATTTAGCATCCTAATCTGCAACTTCAGAGTGTAGGAATGCGGTTTTACAGCATTTAATTAAATGAATCCAGTTTGGAGTTAATGTGGTGAAGGGTTGTACAGTAGGGCATTCGCTGCTCTGTGACATTCATTAACCATGTCTTGACTTTTTACCCCTGCTGCAAGGGTAAATCATGTTTGCTTCTCACTATTTGCTCTGTTGCAGCTGCGGGGGCTCAAGTAAAAACAAACACACCGAAAATCCTGTCAATTCTCCGACCTACAATGAATATCAGTTATTGAATTGCTAATATTTTGCATGCTTACACCTAATGTTTGCTGAAGGCAGACACATTGCACTTCTTGCTTCTCATTAGATGCAAACACTCTGAAAGCTGAATATACGCTGTGTAAGGATTGTGATGATATCTAGCAACTAGAGTGACAGGCTACACCCATTGCCTAGCAACAGCGAAAAGTGCACCTAAAATGAGACCGCCAACCTCTAACTTCAGGGTGCACTTACTTGAGTCCCCAGCAGTATGCCTGGATAATCGGTTCTCAGAAAAAGCACAGTAACACACATGCGGAGACTGCTTGACTCACTGGATGTTAGAGATTTACACGTTAGATAATGTGCTTCTATGGCTGAACCCCCCCCCCCAAAAAACAACAAAAGTACACAGATTACTTTGATTTATTATGGATTTAGATTAAATTAAGTCAATAGTGAGTGTGCATCTCTTTAAATTGCCAGTTTAAGTTTGCTTTCAAAGGTTATTAATATGTTATTAAATAGAAACAGGCAATTTTGCAGCTGTGGTTCCTGCTTATCACACAGAAACTACCACAGGTAATTAGTGGTAATAACTTAGAAATTACACATTATGACATTCTTGTTAGCCTACTATTACCTCTTTATTACCGAGCAGTGCAGCCACATTATTACCCCCAGTTTTTGGGCCCTTATTAACCGATTATATTAATTTTAGTGTAATGTTACTCAAATGTGACCACTGTTGCTGCCACGATACTACTTGGATATTCAGTGGTTATTACTTTGGTAATTGAGCAGTAATAATTTAGATTTCATTTTTGCCTTGTTACCCTACTTTTACCACTTCATGACCGAGTAGTAATAGAAAGGGTGACCAAAATGTCAAATGTTTAAACTGGGAAAATGCACCATTTGAAGAAAGAAAAAAAAAAAAAAGTAGGGACATTTCGATTTGATGACAGCAACATGTCTCAAAAAACAGAGCCATGTTTACCTCTCTTTAGCTCCCCCTTTTCTTTTAACAACAGTACGTAAATGTCTGGGTACTGAGGCGATCAGCTGCTGGACTTTTGGGAGAGGAATGTTGTCCCATTATCTTCTGATAGAGAAGTTTAGCTGCTCAACAGACCAGCTGTATCCATTTGTTTCATCATGCAAATCCCACCAGATATTTTCAGTTGGTGAAAGGCTGCAGTATGTTGTTTATGCAAGGCCTTGCCTGAAATTATCTGGATGAGAACATGTTGAATCCAAAACCTGTACTAACATTTCACCATCGATGGCAAAGTCTCAAGAGTTTTAACCTAATTGATGTCTTTAAAATTAAATTTTCACATTACAATTAAATACTTATTAAATAAAAATAAAAAAAAATAAATGAATGAAATTTAATTAAAATGTTAAAATTAAATTTAGTGACTAAATAAAATTAGTGACTTACACTGTTGCCAAATGGTGATTGAGAATGTGCCGCTATCATAAACATGTTGCAATATTTACAGTACTACAAGCTGATGTCCCTCATACAAAATGTTTTTAATCATGATAATACAAATTAAACACTCAGGATTTCAAAGGAAATCATGCTGAACACATTTAATAACACCTATATTTAAAAGCATTTGTATTATGAAGTAGACGGAGGGAAACTTTGCAGTGTGTTTGCACTGAAACTGCATGCAAAACAAAAAAACTGGCATTTTCTACAATTTTAACAGTGAATCAGTCTAAGATAATGCAGGGTGAAGTGGAACAAGAAGGAGCTTCCACACTGAGGTGTAGATGAAGAGCTGCAGGCAACAGTCAGCAGCAAGGTAACCAGCTCCTTTGACTGTGCCCTGCTGTTCCACAGGCTCGTTCAGTGTTCAGCATAAAATCAATGGTAATCGCTCTCTCCCTTTCTCATCAAAATATTGGCAATTTTTTTTTGCTTCCCCTAGAATTGTGTAATTTCCAGCATTGAACCATTTAAGCTGTTTTGCAAAACTCTGCAGAATCTGCTATGGATAAAGTTACAGTAATAGCAACAGCCAACTACTGCCTGCAGTATAAAGACTCACATGTTCAGTCAGTCCTTTACTATACTGTGAATTGTTAACCAAATTTTTGCTATGGTCACTGAATTTAAGAAATCCATGAGGAATTTCAGTGGCTGCTTAGTGGCTTTTGGTCTGTCAGTATATCAAATTCTATATTGAAATTATTATACAAAAATTTCCAGGTTACACAATGTTCATAAAGCTGGCTGAAAAAAAAAACAGTCTTGCTTGCTAGCTTTACAAAAAGAGATCATGTGATGTGGAATTAAATTCTATCTACCAGGCTGAGACTGTGGCCATAGTAATTGCCTACATTAAATGGTCTGTGTACAACATTTAAAAAAAAAGCTTCTGTGTTTTCATTTCAGAGTTTAAACAGCACAGAAGTCATTTTCATGTTTCTTTAATTGGTATCATTTTTAATTGGGATTTTGAGAATGTCACAGGTAGTTTTCACTGAGGGCAAAGAGTACCAGAGGTCTGCTAATTATGACAATGGTAAATGCCTTAAATACCCAACTGTGTTCCAATTAGGGCGTTCAACTCTCAGCCTAATGCTCACACCATGACCACCTTTAGTGGAGGGTGTCTTTTCATTTTTTTCTCTAAACACTGCGTCACACCCCCAGTGTATACCATTCTCTTCTGAAATTCCTCGGCTTGTCGTACAGCCTATCTTGAGCATAGTTTTCTCTTTGAAAAGCAAAATTGCTACTTGAGTTGAAGCTGATATTCACCTGTAAGATGAGTTCAGCTCCAAACCCACTTCCCATCTCTAGTGGTTCTCTTGCCCATAGTCACTAGGTCTCTGGCTACAAACATTCCCCTCAGCGTGCACACAGCTTAAGTGTTGATGTATTTAGAATGGTGCAATATTGACATTATCGCAAGTGGCAAGATATTCATGTTCTGTGTTGCCTTGTCAAAATCGAAACTGCTTACATTACAAGGAGATTAACTCAGGTGAGTGTAAGGTTGAACATAAATCTTTCCTGGCACAAACTCTAACCTTACAACTCTCTAATTAAAAGTGTTCACCCAACACACGGCTTTAGTTAGCTATACAAAACAGTAAACTGGTAAATGACTGACAAACATACATTTAAAATGTTCAAACAGCTCTTTAAGTTTTGTTGTGACATGCTCATATCATTCCCTACATTTGATCTCCTCTTGCTGAAATAAACAGGCAGTTTAAAAATAAAAGTGTTCTTGCAGCAGTAAGCCCTGGCTGAGCAGCTGTTTCCTACATGTCTCTGTCACAGACTTATGTGTGTTATGAACTGTATATGCTTCAGTAGACAACATGAACTTATGTAACATGCTGGTTTATGGCTAAATACCGTAGCTAATGCAGTGCGGCTACTCTTTACATTCTGCACAAATATTGTTAAAATGAAAAAAAATGTAACTGTGTCGTAATTGCAATCAAAAAATAAGAATTAAAAATGCTTGAATTATACATATTTGACTGTAACTCTCACATTTGACTAAGCATTGTAGACTAAGCAGTGTGCTTCATGCACACTGTGCTTTAAGCTGTTTAATCAGCTATTGTTTAATACGGTTACACAGAGCTGAATTAAGCCTTTGACTCTGTCTTGAACATCTGCCACTTACAGTACCCGGATGAGAAATACTGTATACTTTGGCTTATGTACAGTGCACTTGTGTGTGTTTGAGGGTGTGTGTGTGTGTGTGTGTGTGTGTATTAATACCCATGTGTGATTATCTGAGAGCGTGGTTCCCCCCCCCCCCAGGGAAGAAATATCCTAAATGACGAGCAACCAAATGTCAACTATCCTTATCCTCATGTTCTTAATGCATTATGTATGAGGCTGTCACTCTCAGCTTAGACTCTAAGGACAACATGAACATGATTTTGCACACATACACCAGCACACTAGCAAATGCATTAAAACAAACACATATACACACACACCTGTGTGCTAAATTGCATCACATTTACACACTCAGTTATATTGGTAATTTAATAGGTTGTGTTCATACTTGCCAGATCTCTGTCTCCATTCCTCTTTAAATATGGTGCTGTAATCTCCCACACTTAAGAAGTTACAATACAATAACTATATTATTGTGTTTCATATTGCGTGTGTCATATATTGTCTATATGTGATTATTAAAATGTGCCTATACTAATGTTAGGCAATCAAATTTAAGTTGGCAAGCTGAATAGACATAAACAACAATAAACAACCTAGCCAGCAAGTATAATAAAATCAACACATTTGAAAACACACTGTTGGATTTAGAACTGATTATCATGTCTTTACAGCTGGAGCATGTAGCATCCTGTTAGTATATGTCTTTTGTCTGGTTTTCAGTTCGCTTCTATCTGTAAATCCATATCCATACACACAAACAGAAATACGCTCACACACACATACATGTGGATATATTTAAATATTTACTACTTTGCCATCATCAAAGAAAAGTAAGTCCTATCGCTCAAGTAAAATCAATTTGCAACACCAACAAATTTGTTCCCAAGATGCATCCATGGCAACAAAAACGAGAAGTGCCCATTTGTTGTCTTTCACAATCCTCCTCCTATTCATTCAGAATAATGCATCAGCAACACCTATGCAAGATTAAATATATAAAACCAAGAATACCTTCACAGATTCAGGTGGAGAAACACTGCACTGCAAACTCCCACATGCGTTATGCACACAGGCTTTCCATTGCCGTAAACTTCGAGGTGACTCATGTAGGATTCAGTATGGATTCTGGCAAGCAGTTAGTAGAACAGTCCACATATCTTATAATGTCGCCTCTTCATCTCTCACATTCTTTTCCTCTGAAAGATTACATCGCATCTCTGTGCTATTCCCCCTCTGGCCATTCACTTCTCATGTCTGACACAGATCCAAATCCCCAGTACCACCCCACACCTTCTATCAACCTATAACCAACTCATTTGTGTCAGGTCTGAGGGTGACACACTCTGAATTCTTTAGAGAAATGTAGTAATATGATGCTCACCAGTTTCAGATAAAGAACCAGAATTTGCAAATAACCCGACTGTTGAAAAACTGGCACTGCAGCAGACATGTTCCACCAATATACAGATAACTCACTTTGTGCCTGCTGATATGAATGAACCTCCTACCTGTTTGCACCTCCAGTCTGTGCACTGGACATCCTACTGGAACAAAACAGTCATCCACAAATGTATTTTTCTACAAGGGAAAAATGCATTTCAAGGTCAGGAAAAACAGCAGAGCAAGCAGTGCTTCCACTGGCTGTTCCACTCACATGAATAGGGTTTTAAAAGGTTACTTTACACCGTTTAGGAAAAACATGACTGCCTGTGCCCAATATGTTAAAAATACTTGTTTTCATGCTATAAGATAAAAGCTGAAAATCACAAAGATGTACTGTATATTGTGTAAGGCAGGATCCTTTTGGTGTATGACATCAACAGCTTATCAGCAAACTACAAAACCTTTCTACAAAACCCTGACGTAAGGGTTTTGTAGAAAACTACTCATAAAAAATATCCCTGCTGACCATAAATGCTCCAAAAGTTATGCAGTTTCAGAGATTACCTAGTTATTTGTACCTAATGATCTGGCATTTAGCAAAGCTACTCAGAACAAAAAATATTATTAAAAAGCCTTCACACCATACTGTAAAGATAAGAGACATGAAAGTGCTACAGAGGCCTGCAGAAGTCATACGTCAGCTAAGTTTCATGATTAATTCTTGACAGGTCTGAGGCAGTAAAAATGAATTAGTGTTCACAGGAAAAAGTTATAAATGTCATCACGTCAAAATTCTCCAGGAACCCATAAATTGTAGAAATTCATAGAAGTGCTAAAACCACCTGCAGCAGGAGTGTAATTTCTAGTTGTTGAAATCTGTCACTGTTGCCAAAGTATCAGAATTTCACAATTTACTTATTTAAAGAGTCTATATACTACCAAGACTACATGAAGTACTCTCTGAAAGCATGCTAGAAGATGTGAATGCTGCTTTAAGGCCAATCCATCACTGAAACCAAAGTAGCTGATTTACACCATGGCAACAGTGACCCTTGAGAAGCTTGGCAATAAGATGAACAGTACCCAGCAGCAGTAGCCCCAATGGAGGCCAAGATCAAGGTAGCACAGACAGAAGTTAGCCAACTGTCAGAACTGTAGAAAGGTGTGATGAAGAAAGGGCTGCCTAAAAATACACCAAGCCGCCGGTGCCTGAGGTCTTAGGATGGCCCAGGATCCAGAAGCCATCACAGCGGCAGACATCCGAGAAAGTAAAAATTAATCTATCACTGTGTGTCTTGTGTAATGAACATTGTTGTACAAATCTTGTGACTGATATATTCTTATGATGTTATTCTATATAGTGGAAAAACAAAAAACAAAATACTGTAAAAATACAAGTCAGTGAATAACAGTATATTTTAGACAAGAATACAACCTCCAGTATCTCATATTAGAGACTCATATTTTACTGCCACCTTCTCTTTTGCCTTTCTATGGAAGGGTGAGTTGAACAAAACATAACATAATTCATGCAACCAAAGCAAAGCACTTACAAATCTGTGAACCTGTGATCAGCAAAAACACTTTAGGGAGTTTAGGGATCAACAAATACAGCGCATTCATGGCACAAATGATAGTAAAGGAGGTTGTGGAGTTTACTTGCTTTTGTGACAATGGCTTGGAGGAAAATAGAGTGCCACCCCCTCTATTTGGTGCAGTATCATTGGGGGCATTGATAGGAATATGTGTGTCACTGATGCCATTTATATACACTGTATACAATGTTTCCAATCCGTCCATTGTCTCTTGGAGCTGTGCACCATTTGGGACGCCAACACATACATACAAAACACCAATTCATATCAAAATTCATATGAGGCTACAATCCGATACAAAATAACAGTGACTCTAAGAGGATTTCACCAGTGTATTGTTTTACTCCTTAGGTTTGACTTAACAAGTTCAGATACAGTGTCAAACATGTGTAGACTCTATTTATCTACATAAAAACTGTTGAGACGTTTGACCAAGCTACAAAGTCTCATAATCTCCCTTCTACTTCCTACTTTCTGTGACTAGCATGAATTGAGAATCCTCTGTTTGCAGCATCTAAAAGACAAATTTATATATTTACTGTTGATGAATAGTCAAGAATTTTTCCATCTTAGTCAGCAGAGTCAGAGAATTAAGTGGAGAATAATTGAACTTGACAGACAGATAATCAGATCTGAGTGGATAAATGCGCTCTTTGAGTGACAGTAGCATCTGCCTTGTGACAACCTCAAAGGGGAATATTTGTGTCAGGGGGCTGGGTCTGTGACCCAGCATTTTGAGTTATTTTGGATTTTTTGATTACTTATGAGATAATGTTAAGTTCTGGGGTTATTATTAGTTCATCTTAGTTGAAGTTTAGTCTAGTTTATGTTATCCTCCATGTCTACTTGTTTTGAGTCCATGTCTACTTGAGTCTGTTTATCATGTGTTATCTCCTTGTCTGTGTAGGTTCCCCTTGTGTCTCTCTACTCTGTGTCCCTCCTCCTCTCTCGCCCCCTCTCTCTGTCTCTTGTGTCAAGCTTACGTGTCCCAGTTCATGACTCTCCATGTTTCCTGCTTTATTTTGAAGGTCTTGTTTCCATGTTCAGTGTGTTTAGTTTTGCTTCCTCTGTGGTGTCATGTTCATTCGTGTCAGCTGTGTTTCCCCAGGTGTTTCCACTTTCCTCATTACCCTTCTGTGTATTTAAGTCCTCTGTCTTTCTTTGTTTAGTGTCATGTCGTCTGTTGAGTTCTTGTCAGGTTTCCATGTCGTCATATTTCCGGGTTTTTCCATGTCCAGGTTCTTATCATGCTCAAGGTTTTGTTCTTTGTCTATTGTGTTTAGCATTTAGTTTTCCCAGGTTCGTTGTTAAATAATAGTTTCATTCCAAGTGTCTGCATTTGGGTCCTCTTCGACCCTATGCACGGTCTGCCAATGCAAGCTGTGACATTTAGTTTTTCAGCAATATCACTTCCTCACATTGTAATGAAAGCTCTTAACAACAGTAACACAGAGGTCAGGGCTACGTGATCTCTTTTCCTTTGGCTTCTTAAATTGTTTCAAAAACAATGCTACACTACATTTATGATGTTTATTGACTTGTATTTTAACAGTTTTAACGTTTTAAGAGTTTGTATTTGGATATTCGAAATGGAGTGAGCCTGAAGATTGTTTCAGGCAGACATCCCAAGCAGCACTGCATCATACATAGGTAACATGCAGTTTCTTCAAGCCTTATAATTTGGTGTTCTTTTTAGGCTGCCAAGATTCAAATTTCTCCATCTGACAGTTCTGTCACACCCCCTCCACCTCCATCCTACCATCCACCTGTAGACATTTAACTCTCTCCCTATATGTAATAAGTATATTCATTTAACAGAACATGAAAACAGTGCATACATTAATGTCAGATAACTTCAATAAGAAACTAGACAAGCATTGTTTTTGTCTAACACTGATCTTTATGGCCAATCTAATAATTTTGCTTTGATGCACTGACTGCAGACTGGTCTTTGGGCTGCAGGATACAAATGCTGACTGAATGAAAGGATTGTTCCTAATGAAATTATTCCTCACTGGACGACCAAACACGTCATAGTTTCAATTTAATGCATCCTGTCACAACTTTGAACAAACGCAAGACTTTGAAAAGGTTTTCCTGACTTTCTTTTAACCAACACTCACTGTAACATTGACACTACGAGTAGAGAACAGTTGCATAAGGCAACATCTGATAGACTTCTGCTGAAATCCATTGGACTGTACATTGTAAAAAGGGTACCCAGTGTTTTAAGATTTGACTCGTCCTAAGAATGGAACAATAGCTTATTTGTGTTCCAATCACCAATGAATTTTTTTATTTTATTTTTTTATTAACCAACGTATGTGACAAGCTGTGAGTGAATGCTCTATTCAGGTATAGTGGAACTGTAACATTGTCATTGTGGATATATATTTTACCTCAGCTGCCTCGTAAATAATCCATCTGGCTCGAGATAGCTTTTACTTTGAAAAGTCTCAACAGGAATTTTCCTAAATTATGTCCTGTCCCACAGTGCCTCTAATTTGATTGTATTTAGAGGGTTAGGTTGACGCATGACTCATGAGGAATGATAATTGGTTGGTTTTGATGCCAGGAGGGAATGAGAGGCAAAGTAGGGTCAGAGCCATTGAATAACTTTTACTCTTGAGC